>NW_028270181.1:47647973-47960164 GCF_037043375.1 Chiloscyllium plagiosum
AGTTTAGGACACTGACTCTGTGCTGGATGTTTTAATACATACATGTAAAACCAGGAGATTTCGAGTCTGTCCAGTTTAGGGCACTGACTCTGTGCTGGATGGTTTAATAAATATATGTAAAACCAGGAGATTTAGAGTCTGTCCAGTTTAGGGCACTGACTCTGTGCTGGATGTTTTAATAAATATATATAAAACCAGGAGATTTAGAGTCTGTCCAGTTTAGGGCACTGACTCTGTGCTGGATGGTTTAATAAATATATGTAAAAGCAGGAGATTTAGAGTCTGACCAGTTTGGGGCACTGACTCTGTGCTGGATGGTTTAATAAATATATGTAAAACCAGGAGATTTCGAGTCTGTCCAGTTTAGAGCACTGACTCTGTGCTGGGTGGTTTAATAAATATATGTAAAACCAGGAGATTTAGAGTCTGTCCAGTTTAGGGCACTGACTCTGTGCTGGATGGTTTAATAAATATATGTAAAACCAGGAGATTTAGAGTCTGTCCAGTTTAGGGCACTGACTCTGTGCTGGATGGTTTAATAAATATATGTAAAACCAGGAGATTTAGAATCTGTCCAGTTTGGGGCACTGAGTCTGTGCTGGATGGTTTAATAAATATATATAAAACCAGGAGATTTAGAGACTGTCCAGTTTAGGGCACTGACTCTGTGCTGGATGGTTTAATAAATATATGTAAAACCAGGAGATTTAGAGTCTGTCCAGTTTAGGACACTGACTCTGTGCTGGATGGTTTAATAAATACATGTAAAACCAGGAGATATGGAGCCTGTCCAGTTTAGGGCACTGACTCTGTGCTGGATGGTTTAATAAATATATTTAAAGCCAGGAGATTTAGAGTCTGTCCAGTTTACGGCACTGACTCTGTGCTGGATGGTTCAATAAATATATGTAAAAGCAGGAGATTTAGAGTCTGTCCAGTTTAGAGCACTGACTCTGTGCTGGATGGTTTAATAAATATATATAAAACCAGGAGATTTAGAGTCTGTCCAGTTTAGGTCATTGACTCTGTGCTGGGTGGTTTAATAAATATATGTAAAACCAGGAGATTTCGAGTCTGTCCAGTTTAGGGCACTGACTCTGTGCTGGATGGTTTAATAAATATATGTAAAACCAGGAGATTTCGAGTCTGTCCAGTTTAGGGCACTGACTCTGTGCTGGATGGTATAATAAATATATGTAAAACCAGGGAATTTAGAGTCTGTCCAGTTTAGGGCACTGACTCTGTGCTGGATGGTTTAATAAATATATATAAAACCAGGAGATTTAGAGTCTGTCCAGTTTAGGACACTGACTCTGTGCTGGATGGTTTAATAAATATATATAAAACCAGGAGATTTAGAGTCTGTCCAGTTTAGGACACTGACTCTGTGCTGGATGGTTTAATTAATATATGTAAAACCAGGAGATTTAGAGTCTCTCCAGTTTGGGGCACTGACTCTGTGCTGGATGGTTTAATAAATATATATAAAACCAGGAGATTTAGAGTCTGTCCAGTTTAGGGCACTGACTCTGTGCTGGATGGTTTAATAAATATATGTAAAACCAGGGAATTTAGAGTCTGTCCAGTTTAGGGCACTCACTCTGTGCTGGATGGTTTCATAAATATATATAATACCAGGAGATTTAGAGTCTGTCCAGTTTAGGGCACTGACTCTGTGCTGGATGGTTTAATAAATATATGTTAAACCAGGAGATTTAGAGTCTGTCCAGTTTAGGGCACTGACTCTGTGCTGGATGGTTCAATAAATATATGTAAAAGCAGGAGATTTAGAATCTGTCCAGTTTAGGACACTGACTCTGTGAATGGATGGTTTAATAAATATATATAAAACCAGGAGATTTAGAGTCTGTCCAGTTTAGGGCACTGACTCTGTGCTGGATGGTTTAATAAATATATATAAAACCAGGGAATTTAGAGTCTGTCCAGTTTAGGGCACTCACTCTGTGCTGGATGGTTTAAGAAATATATATAAAAGCAGGAGATTTAGAGTCTGTCCAGTTTAGGGCACTGACTCTGTGCTGGATGGTTTAATAAATATATGTAAAACCAGGAGATTTCTAGTCTGTCCAGTTTAGGACACAGACTCTGTGCTGGATGGTATAATAAATATATGTAAAACCAGGAGATTTAGCGTCTGTCCAGTTTAGGACACTGACTCTGTGCTGGATGGTATAATAAATATATGTAAAACCAGGAGATTTCGAGTCTGTCCAGTTTAGGGCACTGACTCTGTGCTGGATGGTTTAATAAATATATATAAAACCAGGAGATTTAGAGTCTGTCCAGTTTAGGGCATTGACTCTGTGCTGGATGGTTTAATAAATATATGTAAAAGCAGGTGATTTAGAGTCTGTCCAGTTTGGGGCACTGACTCTGTGCTGGATGGTTAAATAAATATATGTAAAACCAGGAGATTTCGAGTCTGTCCAGTTTAGGGCACTGACTCTGTGCTGGATGGTTTAATAATTATATGTAAAACCAGGAGATTTAGAGTCTGTCCAGTTTAGGGCACTGACTCTGTGCTGGATGGTTTAATAAATATATGTAAAACCAGAAGATATAGAGACTGTCCAGTTTAGGGCACTGACTCTGTGCTGGATGGTTAAATAAATATATGTAAAACCAGGAGATTTCGAGTCTGTCCAGTTTAGGGCACTGACTCTGTGCTGGATGGTTTAATAAATATATGTAAAACCAGGAGATTTAGACTCTGTCCAGTTTAGGGCACTGACTCTGTGCTGGATGTTTTAATAAATATATATAAAACCAGGAGATTTAGAGTCTGTCCAGTTTAGGGCACTGACCCTGTGCTGGATGGTTTAATAAATATATGTAAAAACAGGTGATTTAGAGTCTGTCCAGTTTGGGGCACTGACTCTGTGCTGGATGGTTAAATAAATATATGTAAAACCAGGAGATTTCGAGTCTGTCCAGTTTAGGGCACTGACTCTGTGCTGGATGGTTTAATAATTATATGTAAAACCAGGAGATTTAGAGTCTGTCCAGTTTAGGGCACTGACTCTGTGCTGGATGGTTTAATAAATATATGTAAAACCAGAAGATATAGAGACTGTCCAGTTTAGGGCACTGACTCTGTGCTGGATGGTTAAATAAATATATGTAAAACCAGCAGATTTAGAATCTGTCCAGTTTGGGGCACTGACTCTGTGCTGGATGGTTTAATAAATATATATAAAAACAGGAGATTTAGAGATTGTCCAGTTTAGGGCACTGAATCTGTGCTGGATGGTTTAATAAATATATGTAAAACCACGAGATTTCGAGTCTGTCCAGTTTAGGGCACTGACTCTGTGCTGGATGGTTTAATAAATATATATAAAACCAGGAGATTTCGAGTCTGTCCAGTTTACTGCACTGACTCTGTGCTGGATGGTTTCATAAATATATGTAAAACCAGGAGATTTCGAATCTGTCCAGTTTAGGACACTGACTCTGTGCTGGATGGTTTAATAAATACATGTAAAACCAGGAGATTTCGAGTCTGTCCAGTTTAGGGCACTGACTCTGTGCTGGATGGTTTAATAAATATATGTAAAACCAGGAGATTTAGAGTCTGTCCAGTTTAGGGCACTGACTCTGTGCTGGATGTTTTAATAAATATATATAAAACCAGGAGATTTAGAGTCTGTCCAGTTTAGGGCACTGACTCTGTGCTGGATGGTTTAATAAATATATGTAAAAGCAGGAGATTTAGAGTCTGACCAGTTTGGGGCACTGACTCTGTGCTGGATGGTTTAATAAATATATGTAAAACCAGGAGATTTCGAGTCTGTCCAGTTTAGGGCACTGACTCTGTGCTGGATGGTTTAATAAATATATGTAAAACCAGGAGATTTAGAATCTGTCCAGTTTGGGGCACTGAGTCTGTGCTGGATGGTTTAATAAATATATATAAAACCAGGAGATTTAGAGACTGTCCAGTTTAGGGCACTGACTCTGTGCTGGATGGTTTAATAAATATATGTAAAACCAGGAGATTTAGAGTCTGTCCAGTTTAGGACACTGACTCTGTGCTGGATGGTTTAATAAATACATGTAAAACCAGGAGATATGGAGCCTGTCCAGTTTAGGGCACTGACTCTGTGCTGGATGGTTTAATAAATATATTTAAAACCAGGAGATTTAGAGTCTGTCCAGTTTACGGCACTGACTCTGTGCTGGATGGTTCAATAAATATATGTAAAAGCAGGAGATTTAGAGTCTGTCCAGTTTAGAGCACTGACTCTGTGCTGGATGGTTTAATAAATATATATAAAACCAGGAGATTTAGAGTCTGTCCAGTTTAGGTCACTGACTCTGTGCTGGGTGGTTTAATAAATATATGTAAAACCAGGAGATTTCGAGTCTGTCCAGTTTAGGGGACTGACTCTGTGCTGGATGGTTTAATAAATATATGTAAAACCAGGAGATTTCGAGTCTGTCCAGTTTAGGGCACTGACTCTGTGCTGGATGGTATAATAAATATATGTAAAACCAGGGAATTTAGAGTCTGTCCAGTTTAGGGCACTGACTCTGTGCTGGATGGTTTAATAAATATATATAAAACCAGGAGATTTAGAGTCTGTCCAGTTTAGGACACTGACTCTGTGCTGGATGGTTTAATAAATATATATAAAACCAGGAGATTTAGAGTCTGTCCAGTTTAGGACACTGACTCTGTGCTGGATGGTTTAATTAATATATGTAAAACCAGGAGATTTAGAGTCTCTCCAGTTTGGGGCACTGACTCTGTGCTGGATGGTTTAATAAATATATATAAAACCAGGAGATTTCGAGTCTGTCCAGTTTAGGGCACTGACTCTGTGCTGGATGGTTTAATAAATATATATAAAACCAGGGAATTTAGAGTCTGTCCAGTTTAGGGCACTCACTCTGTGCTGGATGGTTTCATAAATATATATAATACCAGGAGATTTAGAGTCTGTCCAGTTTAGGGCACTGACTCTGTGCTGGATGGTTTAATAAATATATGTTAAACCAGGAGATTTAGAGTCTGTCCAGTTTAGGGCACTGACTCTGTGCTGGATGGTTTAATAAATATATGTTAAACCAGGAGATTTAGAGTCTGTCCAGTTTAGGGCACTGACTCTGTGCTGGATGGTTTAATAAATATATGTTAAACCAGGAGATTTAGAGTCTGTCCAGTTTAGGGCACTGACTCTGTGCTGGATGGTTTAATAAATATACATAAAACCAGGGAATTTAGAGTCTGTCCAGTTTAGGGCACTGACTCTGTGCTGGATGGTTTAATAAATATATATAAAAGCAGGAGATTTAGAGTCTCTCCAGTTTGGGGCACTGACTCTGTGCTGGATGGTTTAATAAATATATGTTAAACCAGGAGATTTAGAGTCTGTCCAGTTTAGGGCACTGACTCTGTGCTGGATGGTTTAATAAATATATGTAAAAGCAGGAGATTTAGAATCTGTCCAGTTTAGGGCACTGTCTCTGTGCTGGATGGTATAATAAATATATGTAAAACCAGGAGATTTCGAGTCTGTCCAGTTTAGGACACTGACTCTGTGCTGGATGGTATAATAAATATATGTAAAACCAGGAGATTTAGAGTCTGTCCAGTTTAGGACACTGTCTCTGTGCTGGATGGTTTAATAAATATATGTAAAACCAGGAGATTTCGAGTCTGTCCAGTTTAGGGCACTGACTCTGTGCTGGATGGTTTAATAAATATATGTAAAACCAGGAGATTTAGAGTCTGTCCAGTTTAGGGCACTGACTCTGTGCTGGATGGTTTAATAAATATATTTAAAACCAGGAGATTTCGAGTCTGTCCAGTTTAGGGCACTGACTCTGTGCTGGATGGTATAATAAATATATGTAAAACCAGGGAATTTAGAGTCTGTCCAGTTTAGGGCACTGACTCTGTGCTGGATGGTTTAAGAAATATATGTAAAAGCAGGAGATTTAGAGTCTGTCCAGTTTAGGGCACTGACTCTGTGCTGGATGGTTTATTAAATATATGTAAAACCAGGAGATTTCGAGTCTGTCCAGTTTAGGGCACTGACTCTGTGCTGGATGGTATAATAAATATATGTAAAACCAGGGAATTTAGAGTCTGTCCAGTTTGGGGCACTGACTCTGTGCTGGATGGTTTAATAAATATATGTAAAACCAGGAGATTTCGAGTCTGTCCAGTTTAGGACACTGACTCTGTGAATGGATGGTTTAATAAATATATATAAAACCAGGAGATTTAGAGTCTGTCCAGTTTAGGGCACTGACTCTGTGCTGGATGTTTTAATAAATATATATAAAACCAGGAGATTTAGAGTCTGTCCAGTTTAGGGCACTGACTCTGTGCTGGATGGTTTAATAAATATATATAAAACCAGGAGATTTAGAGTCTGTCCAGTTTAGGGCACTGACTCTGTGCTGGATGGTGAAATAAATATATGTAAAAGCAGGAGATTTAGAGTCTGACCAGTTTGGGGCAGTGACTCTGTGCTGGATGGTTTAATAAATATATGTAATACCAGGAGATTTAGAGTCTGTCCAGTTTAGAGCACTGACTCTGTGCTGGGTGGTTTAATAAATATATGAAAAACCAGGAGATTTAGAGTCTGTCCAGTTTAGGGCACTGACTCTGTGCTGGATGGTATAATAAATATATGTAAAACCAGGAGATTTAGAGTCTGTCCAGTTTAGGGCACTGACTCTTTGCTGGATGGTTTAATAAATATATGTAAAACCAGGAGATTTAGAGTCTGTCCAGTTTACGGCACTGACTCTGTGCTGGATGGTTTAATAAATATATGTAAAACCAGGAGATTTAGAGTCTGTCCAGTTTAGGGCACTGACTCTTTGCTGGATGGTTTAATAAATATATGTAAAACCAGGAGATTTAGAGTCTGTCCAGTTTAGGGCACTGACTCTGTGCTGGATGATATCATAAATATATATAAAACCAGGAGATTTCGAGTCTGTCCAGTTTACGGCACTGACTCTGTGCTGGATGGTTTAATAAATATATGTAAAACCAGGAGATTTAGAGTCTGTCCAGTTTAGGACACTGACTCTGTGCTGGATGGTTTAATAAATACATGTAAAACCAGGAGATAAGGAGCCTGTCCAGTTTAGGGCACTGACTCTGTGCTGGATGGTTTAATAAATATATTTAAAACCAGGAGATTTCGAGTCTGTCCAGTTTAGGGCACTGACTCTGTGCTGGATGGTATAATAAATATATGTAAAACCAGGGAATTTAGAGTCTGTCCAGTTTAGGGCACTGACTCTGTGCTGGATGGTTTAAGAAATATATGTAAAAGCAGGAGATTTAGAGTCTGTCCAGTTTAGGGCACTGACTCTGTGCTGGATGGTTTAATAAATATATGTAAAACCAGGAGATTTCGAGTCTGTCCAGTTTAGGGCATTGACTCTGTGCTGGATGGTATAATAAATATATGTAAAACCAGGGAATTTAGAGTCTGTCCAGTTTGGGGCACTGACTCTGTGCTGGATGGTTTAATAAATATATGTAAAACCAGGAGATTTCGAGTCTGTCCAGTTTAGGACACTGACTCTGTGAATGGATGGTTTAATAAATATATATAAAACCAGGAGATTTAGAGTCTGTCCAGTTTAGGGCACTGACTCTGTGCTGGATGGTTTAATAAATATATATAAAAGCAGGAGATTTAGAGTCTGTCCAGTTTAGGGCACTGACTCTGTGCTGGATGGTTTAATAAATATATGTAAAACCAGGAGATTTCTAGTCTGTCCAGTTTAGGACACTGACTCTGTGCTGGATGGTATAATAAATATATGTAAAACCAGGAGATTTAGAGTCTGTCCAGTTTAGGACACTGACTCTGTGCTGGATGGTATAATAAATATATGTAAAACCAGGAGATTTAGAGTCTGTCCAGTTTAGGGCACTGACTCTGTGCTGGATGGTTTAATAAATATATATAAAACCAGGAGATTTAGAGTCTGTCCAGTTTAGGGCACTGACTCTGTGCTGGATGGTTTAATAAATATATGTAAAAGCAGGTGATTTAGAGTCTGTCCAGTTTGGGGCACTGACTCTGTGCTGGATGGTTAAATAAATATATGTAAAACCAGGAGATTTCGAGTCTGTCCAGTTTAGGGCACTGACTCTGTGCTGGATGGTTTAATAATTATATGTAAAACCAGGAGATTTAGAGTCTGTCCAGTTTAGGGCACTGACTCTGTGCTGGATGGTTTAATAAATATATGTAAAACCAGAAGATATCGAGTCTGTCCAGTTTAGGGCACTGACTCTGTGCTGGATGGTTTAATAAATATATGTAAAACCAGGAGATTTAGAATCTGTCCAGTTTGGGGCACTGACTCTGTGCTGGATGGTTTAATAAATATATATAAAAACAGGAGATTTAGAGATTGTCCAGTTTAGGGCACTGAATCTGTGCTGGATGGTTTAATAAATATATGTAAAACCAGGAGATTTCGAGTCTGTCCAGTTTAGGGCACTGACTCTGTGCTGGATGATATAATAAATATATATAAAACCAGGAGATTTCGAGTCTGTCCAGTTTACTGCACTGACTCTGTGCTGGATGGTTTCATAAATATATGTATAACCAGGAGATTTCGAGTCTGTCCAGTTTAGGACACTGACTCTGTGCTGGATGGTTTAATAAATACATGTAAAACCAGGAGATTTCGAGTCTGTCCAGTTTAGGGCACTGACTCTGTGCTGGATGGTTTAATAAATATATGTAAAACCAGGAGATTTGGAGTCTGTCCAGTTTAGGGCACTGACTCTGTGCTGGATGTTTTAATAAATATATATAAAACCAGGAGATTTAGAGTCTGTCCAGTTTAGGGCACTGACTCTGTGCTGGATGGTTTAATAAATATATGTAAAAGCAGGAGATTTAGAGTCTGACCAGTTTGGGGCACTGACTCAGTGCTGGATGGTTTAATAAATATATGTAAAACCAGGAGATTTCGAGTCTGTCCAGTTTAGAGCACTGACTCTGTGCTGGGTGGTTTAATAAATATATGTAAAACCAGGAGATTTAGAGTCTGTCCAGTTTAGGGCACTGACTCTGTGCTGGATGGTTTAATAAATATATGTAAAACCAGGAGATTTAGAGTCTGTCCAGTTTAGGGCACTGACTCTGTGCTGGATGGTTTAATAAATATATGTAAAACCAGGAGATTTAGAATCTGTCCAGTTTGGGGCACTGAGTCTGTGCTGGATGGTTTAATAAATATATATAAAACCAGGAGATTTAGAGACTGTCCAGTTTAGAGCACTGACTCTGTGCTGGATGGTTGAATAAATATTTGTAAAACCAGGAGATTTAGAGTCTGTCCAGTTTAGGGCACTGACTCTGTGCTGGATGATATAATAAATATATATAAAACCAGGAGATTTCGAGTCTGTCCAGTTTAGGGCACTGACTCTGTGCTGGATGGTTTAATAAATATATGTAAAACCAGGAGATTTAGAGTCTGTCCAGTTTAGGACACTGACTCTGTGCTGGATGGTTTAATAAATACATGTAAAACCAGGAGATATGGAGCCTGTCCAGTTTAGGGCACTGATTCTGTGCTGGATGGTTTAATAAATATATTTAAAACCAGGAGATTTAGAGTCTGTCCAGTTTACGGCACTGACTCTGTGCTGGATGGTTCAATAAATATATGTAAAAGCAGGAGATTTAGAGTCTGTCCAGTTTAGAGCACTGACTCTGTGCTGGATGGTTTAATAAATATATAAAAAACCAGGAGATTTCGAGTCTGTCCAGTTTAGGGCACTGACTCTGTGCTGGATGGTTTAATAAATATATGTAAAACCAGGAGATTTCGAGTCTGTCCAGTTTAGGGCACTAACTCTGTGCTGGATGGTATAATAAATATATGTAAAACCAGGGAATTTAGAGTCTGTCCAGTTTAGGGCACTGACTCTGTGCTGGATGGTTTAATAAATATATATAAAACCAGGAGATTTAGAGTCTCTCCAGTTTGGGGCACTGACTCTGTGCTGGATGGTTTAATAAATATATATAAAACCAGGAGATTTAGAGTCTGTCCAGTTTAGGGCACTGACTCTGTGCTGGATGGTTTAATAAATATATATAAAACCAGGGAATTTAGAGTCTGTCCAGTTTAGGGCACTCACTCTGTGCTGGATGGTTTCATAAATATATATAATACCAGGAGATTTAGAGTCTGTCCAGTTTAGGGCACTGACTCTGTGCTGGATGGTTTAATAAATATATGTTAAACCAGGAGATTTAGAGTCTGTCCAGTTTAGGGCACTGCCTCTGTGCTGGATGGTTTAATAAATATATGTAAAACCAGGAGATTTCTAGTCTGTCCAGTTTAGGACACTGACTCTGTGCTGGATGGTATAATAAATATATGTAAAACCAGGAGATTAAGTGTCTGTCCAGTTTAGGACACTGACTCTGTGCTGGATGGTATAAAAAAATATATGTAAAACCAGGAGATTTAGAGTCTGTCCAGTTTAGGGCACTGACTCTGTGCTGGATGGTTTAATAAATATATATAAAACCAGGAGATTTAGAGTCTGTCCAGTTTAGGGCACTGACTCTGTGCTGGATGGTTTAATAAATATATGTAAAAGCAGGTGATTTAGAGTCTGTCCAGTTTGGGGCACTGACTCTGTGCTGGATGGTTAAATAAATATATGTAAAACCAGGAGATTTCGAGTCTGTCCAGTTTAGGGCACTGACTCTGTGCTGGATGGTTTAATAATTATATGTAAAACCAGAAGATTTAGAGTCTGTCCAGTTTAGGGCACTGACTCTGTGCTGGATGGTTTAATAAATATATGTAAAACCAGAAGATATAGAGTCTGTCCAGTTGAGGGCACTGACTCTGTGCTGGATGGTTTAATAAATATATGTAAAACCAGGAGATTTAGAATCTGTCCAGTTTGGGGCACTGACTCTGTGCTGGATGGTTTAATAAATATATATAAAACCAGGAGATTTAGAGATTGTCCAGTTTAGGGCACTGAATCTGTGCTGGATGGTTTAATAAATATATGTAAAACCAGGAGATTTAGAGTCTGTCCAGTTTAGGGCACTGACTCTGTGCTGGATGATATAATAAATATATATAAAACCAGGAGATTTCGAGTCTGTCCAGTTTACTGCACTGACTCTGTGCTGGATGGTTTCATAAATATATGTAAAACCAGGAGATTTCGAGTCTGTCCAGTTTAGGACACTGACTCTGTGCTGGATGGTTTAATAAATACATGTAAAACAAGGAGATTTCGAGTCTGTCCAGTTTAGGGCACTGACTCTGTGCTGGATGGTTTAATAAATATATGTAAAACCAGGAGATTTAGAGTCTGTCCAGTTTAGGGCACTGACTCTGTGCTGGATGTTTTAATAAATATATATAAAACCAGGAGATTTAGAGTCTGTCCAGTTTAGGGCACTGACTCTGTGCTGGATGGTTTAATAAATATATGTAAAAGCAGGAGATTTAGAGTCTGACCAGTTTGGGGCACTGACTCTGTGCTGGATGGTTTAATAAATATATGTAAAACCAGGAGATTTCGAGTCTGTCCAGTTTAGAGCACTGACTCTGTGCTGGGTGGTTTAATAAATATATGTAAAACCAGGAGATTTAGAGTCTGTCCAGTTTAGGGCACTGACTCTGTGCTGGATGGTTTAATAAATATATGTAAAACCAAGAGATTTAGAGTCTGTCCAGTTTAGGGCACTGACTCTGTGCTGGATGGTTTAATAAATATATGTAAAACCAGGAGATTTAGAATCTGTCCAGTTTGGGGCACTGAGTCTGTGCTGGATGGTTTAATAAATATATATAAAACCAGGAGATTTAGAGACTGTCCAGTTTAGAGCACTGACTCTGTGCTGGATGGTTGAATAAATATTTGTAAAACCAGGAGATTTAGAGTCTGTCCAGTTTAGGGCACTGACTCTGTGCTGGATGATATAATAAATATATATAAAACCAGGAGATTTCGAGTCTGTCCAGTTTAGGGCACTGACTCTGTGCTGGATGGTTTAATAAATATATGTAAAACCAGGAGATTTAGAGTCTGTCCAGTTTAGGACACTGACTCTGTGCTGGATGGTTTAATAAATACATGTAAAACCAGGAGATATGGAGCCTGTCCAGTTTAGGGCACTGACTCTGTGCTGGATGGTTTAATAAATATATTTAAAACCAGGAGATTTAGAGTCTGTCCAGTTTACGGCACTGACTCTGTGCTGGATGGTTCAATAAATATATGTAAAAGCAGGAGATTTAGAGTCTGTCCAGTTTAGAGCACTGACTCTGTGCTGGATGGTTTAATAAATATATATAAAACCAGGAGATTTAGAGTCTGTCCAGTTTAGGTCACTGACTCTGTGCTGGGTGGTTTAATAAATATATGTAAAACCAGGAGATTTCGAGTCTGTCCAGTTTAGGGCACTGACTCTGTGCTGGATGGTTTAATAAATATATGTAAAACCAGGAGATTTCGAGTCTGTCCAGTTTAGGGCACTAACTCTGTGCTGGATGGTATAATAAATATATGTAAAACCAGGGAATTTAGAGTCTGTCCAGTTTAGGGCACTGACTCTGTGCTGGATGGTTTAATAAATATATATAAAACCAGGAGATTTAGAGTCTGTCCAGTTTAGGACACTGACTCTGTGCTGGATGGTTTAATAAATATATGTAAAACCAGGAGATTTAGAGTCTCTCCAGTTTGGGGCACTGACTCTGTGCTGGATGGTTTAATAAATATATATAAAACCAGGAGATTTAGAGTCTGTCCAGTTTAGGGCACTGACTCTGTGCTGGATGGTTTAATAAATATATGTAAAACCAGGAGCTTTAGAATCTGTCCAGTTTGGGGCACTGAGTCTGTGCTGGATGGTTTAATAAATATATATAAAACCAGGAGATTTAGAGACTGTCCAGTTTAGAGCACTGACTCTGTGCTGGATGGTTGAATAAATATTTGTAAAACCAGGAAATTTAGAGTCTGTCCAGTTTAGGGCACTGACTCTGTGCTGGATGATATAATAAATATATATAAAACCAGGAGATTTCGAGTCTGTCCAGTTTACGGCACTGACTCTGTGCTGGATGGTTTAATAAATATATGTAAAACCAGGAGATTTAGAGTCTGTCCAGTTTAGGACACTGACTCTGTGCTGGATGGTTTAATAAATACATGTAAAACCAGGAGATATGGAGCCTGTCCAGTTTAGGGCACTGACTCTGTGCTGGATGGTTTAATAAATATATTTAAAACCAGGAGATTTAGAGTCTGTCCAGTTTACGGCACTGACTCTGTGCTGGATGGTTCAATAAATATATGTAAAAGCAGGAGATTTAGAGTCTGTCCAGTTTAGAGCACTGACTCTGTCCTGGATGGTTTAATAAATATATATAAAACCAGGAGATTTAGAGTCTGTCCAGTTTAGGTCACTGACTCTGTGCTGGGTGGTTTAATAAATATATGTAAAACCAGGGAATTTAGAGTCTGTCCAGTTTAGGGCACTGACTCTGTGCTGGATGGTTTAATAAATATATATAAAACCAGGAGATTTAGAGTCTGTCCAGTTTAGGACACTGACTCTGTGCTGGATGGTTTAAGAAATATATGTAAAACCAGGAGATTTAGAGTCTCTCCAGTTTGGGGCACTGACTCTGTGCTGGATGGTTTAATAAATATATATAAAACCAGGAGATTTAGAGTCTGTCCAGTTTAGGGCACTGACTCTGTGCTGGATGGTTTAATAAATATATATAAAACCAGGGAATTTAGAGTCTGTCCAGTTTAGGGCACTCACTCTGTGCTGGATGGTTTAATAAATATATGTAAAACCAGGAGATTTCGAGTCTCTCCAGTTTGGGGCACTGACTCTGTGCTGGATGGTTTAATAAATATATGTTAAACCAGGAGATTTAGAGTCTGTTCAGTTTAGGGCACTGACTCTGTGCTGGATGGTTTAATAAATATATGTAAAAGCATGAGATTTAGAATCTGTCCAGTTTAGGGCACTGTCTCTGTGCTGGATGGTATAATAAATATATGTAAAACCAGGATATTTCGAGTCTGTCCAGTTTAGGACACTGACTCTGTGCTGGATGGTATAATAAATATATTTAAAACCAGGAGATTTAGAGTCTGTCCAGTTTACGGCACTGACTCTGTGCTGGATGGTTCAATAAATATATGTAAAAGCAGGAGATTTAGAGTCTGTCCAGTTTAGAGCACTGACTCTGTCCTGGATGGTTTAATAAATATATATAAAACCAGGAGATTTAGAGTCTGTCCAGTTTAGGTCACTGACTCTGTGCTGGGTGGTTTAATAAATATATGTAAAACCAGGAGATTTCGAGTCTGTCCAGTTTAGGGCACTGACTCTGTGCTGGATGGTTTAATAAATATATGTAAAACCAGGAGATTTCGAGTCTGTCCAGTTTAGGGCACTGACTCTGTGCTGGATGGTATAATAAATATATGTAAAACCAGGGAATTTAGAGTCTGTCCAGTTTAGGGCACTGACTCTGTGCTGGATGGTTTAATAAATATATATAAAACCAGGAGATTTAGAGTCTGTCCAGTTTAGGACACTGACTCTGTGCTGGATGGTTTAATAAATATATGTAAAACCAGGAGATTTAGAGTCTCTCCAGTTTGGGGCACTGACTCTGTGCTGGATGGTTTAATAAATATATATAAAACCAGGAGATTTAGAGTCTGTCCAGTTTAGGGCACTGACTCTGTGCTGGATGGTTTAATAAATATATATAAAACCAGGGAATTTAGAGTCTGTCCAGTTTAGGGCACTGACTCTGTGCTGGATGGTTTAATAAATATATGTAAAACCAGGAGATTTAGAGTCTCTCCAGTTTGGGGCACTGACTCTGTGCTGGATGGTTTAATAAATATATGTTAAACCAGGAGATTTAGAGTCTGTCCAGTTTAGGGCACTGACTCTGTGCTGGATGGTTTAATAAATATATATAAAAGCAGGAGATTTAGAATCTGTCCAGTTTAGGGCACTGTCTCTGTGCTGGATGGTATAATAAATATATGTAAAACCAGGAGATATCGAGTCTGTCCAGTTTAGGACACTGACTCTGTGCTGGATGGTATAATAAATATATGTAAAACCAGGAGATTTAGAGTCTGTCCAGTTTAGGACACTGTCTCTGTGCTGGATGGTTTAATAAATATATGTAAAACCAGGAGATTTCGAGTCTGTCCAGTTTAGGGCACTGACTCTGTGCTGGATGGTTTAATAAATATATGTAAAAGCAGGAGATTTAGAGTCTGTCCAGTTTACGGCACTGACTCTGTGCTGGATGGTTCAATAAATATATGTAAAAGCAGGAGATTTAGAGTCTGTCCAGTTTAGAGCACTGACTCTGTCCTGGATGGTTTAATAAATATATATAAAACCAGGAGATTTAGAGTCTGTCCAGTTTAGGTCACTGACTCTGTGCTGGGTGGTTTAATAAATATATGTAAAACCAGGAGATTTCGAGTCTGTCCAGTTTAGGGCACTGACTCTGTGCTGGATGGTTTAATAAATATATGTAAAACCAGGAGATTTCGAGTCTGTCCAGTTTAGGGCACTGACTCTGTGCTGGATGGTATAATAAATATATGTAAAACCAGGGAATTTAGAGTCTGTCCAGTTTAGGGCACTGACTCTGTGCTGGATGGTTTAATAAATATATATAAAACCAGGAGATTTAGAGTCTGTCCAGTTTAGGACACTGACTCTGTGCTGGATGGTTTAATAAATATATGTAAAACCAGGAGATTTAGAGTCTCTCCAGTTTGGGGCACTGACTCTGTGCTGGATGGTTTAATAAATATATATAAAACCAGGAGATTTAGAGTCTGTCCAGTTTAGGGCACTGACTCTGTGCTGGATGGTTTAATAAATATATATAAAACCAGGGAATTTAGAGTCTGTCCAGTTTAGGGCACTGACTCTGTGCTGGATGGTTTAATAAATATATGTAAAACCAGGAGATTTAGAGTCTCTCCAGTTTGGGGCACTGACTCTGTGCTGGATGGTTTAATAAATATATGTTAAACCAGGAGATTTAGAGTCTGTCCAGTTTAGGGCACTGACTCTGTGCTGGATGGTTTAATAAATATATATAAAAGCAGGAGATTTAGAATCTGTCCAGTTTAGGGCACTGTCTCTGTGCTGGATGGTATAATAAATATATGTAAAACCAGGAGATATCGAGTCTGTCCAGTTTAGGACACTGACTCTGTGCTGGATGGTATAATAAATATATGTAAAACCAGGAGATTTAGAGTCTGTCCAGTTTAGGACACTGTCTCTGTGCTGGATGGTTTAATAAATATATGTAAAACCAGGAGATTTCGAGTCTGTCCAGTTTAGGGCACTGACTCTGTGCTGGATGGTTTAATAAATATATGTAAAACCAGGAGATTTAGAGTCTGTCCAGTTTAGGGCACTGACTCTGTGCTGGATGATATAATAAATATATATAAAACCAGGAGATTTCGAGTCTGTCCAGTTTACGGCACTGACTCTGTGCTGGATGGTTTAATAAATATATGTAAAACCAGGAGATTTAGAGTCTGTCCAGTTTAGGACACTGACTCTGTGCTGGATGGTTTAATAAATACATGTAAAACCAGGAGATATGGAGCCTGTCCAGTTTAGGGCACTGACTCTGTGCTGGATGGTTTAATAAATATATTTAAAACCAGGAGATTTCGAGTCTGTCCAGTTTAGGGCACTGACTCTGTGCTGGATGGTATAATAAATATATGTAAAACCAGGGAATTTAGAGTCTGTCCAGTTTAGGGCACTGACTCTGTGCTGGATGGTTTAAGAAATATATGTAAAAGCAGGAGATTTAGAGTCTGTCCAGTTTAGGGCACTGACTCTGTGCTGGATGGTTTAATAAATATATGTAAAACCAGGAGATTTCGAGTCTGTCCAGTTTAGGGCACTGACTCTGTGCTGGATGGTATAATAAATATATGTAAAACCAGGAGATTTCGAGTCTGTCCAGTTTGGGGCACTGACTCTGTGCTGGATGGTTTAATAAATATATGTAAAACCAGGAGATTTCGAGTCTGTCCAGTTTAGGACACTGACTCTGTGAATGGATGGTTTAATAAATATATATAAAACCAGGAGATTTAGAGTCTGTCCAGTTTAGGGCACTGACTCTGTGCTGGATGTTTTAATAAATATATATAAAACCAGGAGATTTAGAGTCTGTCCAGTTTAGGGCACTGACTCTGTGCTGGATGGTTTAATAAATATATATAAAACCAGGAGATTTAGAGTCTGTCCAGTTTAGGGCACTGACTCTGTGCTGGATGGTTTAATAAATATATGTAAAAGCAGGAGATTTAGAGTCTGACCAGTTTGGGTCAGTGACTCTGTGCTGGATGGTTTAATAAATATATGTAATACCAGGAGATTTCGAGTCTGTCCAGTTTAGAGCACTGACTCTGTGCTGGGTGGTTTAATAAATATATGAAAAACCAGGAGATTTAGAGTCTGTCCAGTTTAGGGCACTGACTCTGTGCTGGATGGTATAATAAATATATGTAAAACCAGGAGATTTAGAGTCTGTCCAGTTTAGGGCACTGACTCTTTGCTGGATGGTTTAATAAATGTATGTAAAACCAGGAGATTTAGAGTCTGTCCAGTTTAGGGCACTGACTCTGTGCTGGATGGTTTAATAACTATATGTAAAACCAGGAGATTTAGAGTCTGTCCAGTTTAGGGCACTGACTCTTTGCTGGATGGTTTAATAAATATATGTAAAACCAGGAGATTTAGAGTCTGTCCAGTTTAGGGCACTGACTCTGTGCTGGATGATATAATAAATATATATAAAACCAGGAGATTTCGAGTCTGTCCAGTTTACGGCACTGACTCTGTGCTGGATGGTTTAATAAATATATGTAAAACCAGGAGATTTAGAGTCTGTCCAGTTTAGGACACTGACTCTGTGCTGGATGGTTTAATAAATACATGTAAAACCAGGAGATATCGAGCCTGTCCAGTTTAGGGCACTGACTCTGTGCTGGATGGTTTAATAAATATATGTAAAACCAGGAGATTTCGAGTCTGTCCAGTTTAGGACACTGACTCTGTGAATGGATGGTTTAATAAATATATATAAAACCAGGAGATTTAGAGTCTGTCCAGTTTAGGGCACTGACTCTGTGCTGGATGGTTTAATAAATATATGTAAAAGCAGGAGATTTAGAATCTGTCCAGTTTAGGGCACTGTCTCTGTGCTGGATGGTTTAATAAATATATGTAAAACCAGGAGATTTCGAGTCTGTCCAGTTTAGGGCACTGACTCTGTGCTGGATGATATAATAAATATATATAAAACCAGGAGATTTCGAGTCTGTCCAGTTTACTGCACTGACTCTGTGCTGGATGGTTTCATAAATATATGTAAAACCAGGAGATTTCGAGTCTGTCCAGTTTAGGACACTGACTCTGTGCTGGATGGTTTAATAAATACATGTAAAACCAGGAGATTTCGAGTCTGTCCAGTTTAGGGCACTGACTCTGTGCTGGATGGTTTAATAAATATATGTAAAACCAGGAGATTTAGAGTCTGTCCAGTTTAGGGCACTGACTCTGTGCTGGATGTTTTAATAAATATATATAAAACCAGGAGATTTAGAGTCTGTCCAGTTTAGGGCACTGACTCTGTGCTGGATGGTTTAATAAATATATGTAAAAGCAGGAGATTTAGAGTCTGACCAGTTTGGGGCACTGACTCTGTGCTGGATGGTTTAATAAATATATGTAAAACCAGGAGATTTCGAGTCTGTCCAGTTTAGAGCACTGACTCTGTGCTGGGTGGTTTAATAAATATATGTAAAACCAGGAGATTTAGAGTCTGTCCAGTTTAGGGCACTGACTCTGTGCTGGATGGTTTAATAAATATATGTAAAACCAAGAGATTTAGAGTCTGTCCAGTTTAGGGCACTGACTCTGTGCTGGATGGTTTAATAAATATATGTAAAACCAGGAGATTTAGAATCTGTCCAGTTTGGGGCACTGAGTCTGTGCTGGATGGTTTAATAAATATATATAAAACCAGGAGATTTAGAGACTGTCCAGTTTAGAGCACTGACTCTGTGCTGGATGGTTGAATAAATATTTGTAAAACCAGGAGATTTAGAGTCTGTCCAGTTTAGGGCACTGACTCTGTGCTGGATGATATAATAAATATATATAAAACCAGGAGATTTCGAGTCTGTCCAGTTTAGGGCACTGACTCTGTGCTGGATGGTTTAATAAATATATGTAAAACCAGGAGATTTAGAGTCTGTCCAGTTTACGGCACTGACTCTGTGCTGGATGGTTCAATAAATATATGTAAAAGCAGGAGATTTAGAGTCTGTCCAGTTTAGAGCACTGACTCTGTGCTGGATGGTTTAATAAATATATATAAAACCAGGAGATTTAGAGTCTGTCCAGTTTAGGTCACTGACTCTGTGCTGGGTGGTTTAATAAATATATGTAAAACCAGGAGATTTCGAGTCTGTCCAGTTTAGGGCACTGACTCTGTGCTGGATGGTTTAATAAATATATGTAAAACCAGGAGATTTCGAGTCTGTCCAGTTTAGGGCACTAACTCTGTGCTGGATGGTATAATAAATATATGTAAAACCAGGGAATTTAGAGTCTGTCCAGTTTAGGGCACTGACTCTGTGCTGGATGGTTTAATAAATATATATAAAACCAGGAGATTTAGAGTCTGTCCAGTTTAGGACACTGACTCTGTGCTGGATGGTTTAATAAATATATGTAAAACCAGGAGATTTAGAGTCTCTCCAGTTTGGGGCACTGACTCTGTGCTGGATGGTTTAATAAATATATATAAAACCAGGAGATTTAGAGTCTGTCCAGTTTAGGGCACTGACTCTGTGCTGGATGGTTTAATAAATATATGTAAAACCAGGAGCTTTAGAATCTGTCCAGTTTGGGGCACTGAGTCTGTGCTGGATGGTTTAATAAATATATATAAAACCAGGAGATTTAGAGACTGTCCAGTTTAGAGCACTGACTCTGTGCTGGATGGTTGAATAAATATTTGTAAAACCAGGAAATTTAGAGTCTGTCCAGTTTAGGGCACTGACTCTGTGCTGGATGATATAATAAATATATATAAAACCAGGAGATTTCGAGTCTGTCCAGTTTACGGCACTGACTCTGTGCTGGATGGTTTAATAAATATATGTAAAACCAGGAGATTTAGAGTCTGTCCAGTTTAGGACACTGACTCTGTGCTGGATGGTTTAATAAATACATGTAAAACCAGGAGATATGGAGCCTGTCCAGTTTAGGGCACTGACTCTGTGCTGGATGGTTTAATAAATATATTTAAAACCAGGAGATTTAGAGTCTGTCCAGTTTACGGCACTGACTCTGTGCTGGATGGTTCAATAAATATATGTAAAAGCAGGAGATTTAGAGTCTGTCCAGTTTAGAGCACTGACTCTGTCCTGGATGGTTTAATAAATATATATAAAACCAGGAGATTTAGAGTCTGTCCAGTTTAGGTCACTGACTCTGTGCTGGGTGGTTTAATAAATATATGTAAAACCAGGGAATTTAGAGTCTGTCCAGTTTAGGGCACTGACTCTGTGCTGGATGGTTTAATAAATATATATAAAACCAGGAGATTTAGAGTCTGTCCAGTTTAGGACACTGACTCTGTGCTGGATGGTTTAAGAAATATATGTAAAACCAGGAGATTTAGAGTCTCTCCAGTTTGGGGCACTGACTCTGTGCTGGATGGTTTAATAAATATATATAAAACCAGGAGATTTAGAGTCTGTCCAGTTTAGGGCACTGACTCTGTGCTGGATGGTTTAATAAATATATATAAAACCAGGGAATTTAGAGTCTGTCCAGTTTAGGGCACTCACTCTGTGCTGGATGGTTTAATAAATATATGTAAAACCAGGAGATTTCGAGTCTCTCCAGTTTGGGGCACTGACTCTGTGCTGGATGGTTTAATAAATATATGTTAAACCAGGAGATTTAGAGTCTGTTCAGTTTAGGGCACTGACTCTGTGCTGGATGGTTTAATAAATATATGTAAAAGCATGAGATTTAGAATCTGTCCAGTTTAGGGCACTGTCTCTGTGCTGGATGGTATAATAAATATATGTAAAACCAGGATATTTCGAGTCTGTCCAGTTTAGGACACTGACTCTGTGCTGGATGGTATAATAAATATATTTAAAACCAGGAGATTTAGAGTCTGTCCAGTTTACGGCACTGACTCTGTGCTGGATGGTTCAATAAATATATGTAAAAGCAGGAGATTTAGAGTCTGTCCAGTTTAGAGCACTGACTCTGTCCTGGATGGTTTAATAAATATATATAAAACCAGGAGATTTAGAGTCTGTCCAGTTTAGGTCACTGACTCTGTGCTGGGTGGTTTAATAAATATATGTAAAACCAGGAGATTTCGAGTCTGTCCAGTTTAGGGCACTGACTCTGTGCTGGATGGTTTAATAAATATATGTAAAACCAGGAGATTTCGAGTCTGTCCAGTTTAGGGCACTGACTCTGTGCTGGATGGTATAATAAATATATGTAAAACCAGGGAATTTAGAGTCTGTCCAGTTTAGGGCACTGACTCTGTGCTGGATGGTTTAATAAATATATATAAAACCAGGAGATTTAGAGTCTGTCCAGTTTAGGACACTGACTCTGTGCTGGATGGTTTAATAAATATATGTAAAACCAGGAGATTTAGAGTCTCTCCAGTTTGGGGCACTGACTCTGTGCTGGATGGTTTAATAAATATATATAAAACCAGGAGATTTAGAGTCTGTCCAGTTTAGGGCACTGACTCTGTGCTGGATGGTTTAATAAATATATATAAAACCAGGGAATTTAGAGTCTGTCCAGTTTAGGGCACTGACTCTGTGCTGGATGGTTTAATAAATATATGTAAAACCAGGAGATTTAGAGTCTCTCCAGTTTGGGGCACTGACTCTGTGCTGGATGGTTTAATAAATATATGTTAAACCAGGAGATTTAGAGTCTGTCCAGTTTAGGGCACTGACTCTGTGCTGGATGGTTTAATAAATATATATAAAAGCAGGAGATTTAGAATCTGTCCAGTTTAGGGCACTGTCTCTGTGCTGGATGGTATAATAAATATATGTAAAACCAGGAGATATCGAGTCTGTCCAGTTTAGGACACTGACTCTGTGCTGGATGGTATAATAAATATATGTAAAACCAGGAGATTTAGAGTCTGTCCAGTTTAGGACACTGTCTCTGTGCTGGATGGTTTAATAAATATATGTAAAACCAGGAGATTTCGAGTCTGTCCAGTTTAGGGCACTGACTCTGTGCTGGATGGTTTAATAAATATATGTAAAACCAGGAGATTTAGAGTCTGTCCAGTTTAGGGCACTGACTCTGTGCTGGATGATATAATAAATATATATAAAACCAGGAGATTTCGAGTCTGTCCAGTTTACGGCACTGACTCTGTGCTGGATGGTTTAATAAATATATGTAAAACCAGGAGATTTAGAGTCTGTCCAGTTTAGGACACTGACTCTGTGCTGGATGGTTTAATAAATACATGTAAAACCAGGAGATATGGAGCCTGTCCAGTTTAGGGCACTGACTCTGTGCTGGATGGTTTAATAAATATATTTAAAACCAGGAGATTTCGAGTCTGTCCAGTTTAGGGCACTGACTCTGTGCTGGATGGTATAATAAATATATGTAAAACCAGGGAATTTAGAGTCTGTCCAGTTTAGGGCACTGACTCTGTGCTGGATGGTTTAAGAAATATATGTAAAAGCAGGAGATTTAGAGTCTGTCCAGTTTAGGGCACTGACTCTGTGCTGGATGGTTTAATAAATATATGTAAAACCAGGAGATTTCGAGTCTGTCCAGTTTAGGGCACTGACTCTGTGCTGGATGGTATAATAAATATATGTAAAACCAGGAGATTTCGAGTCTGTCCAGTTTGGGGCACTGACTCTGTGCTGGATGGTTTAATAAATATATGTAAAACCAGGAGATTTCGAGTCTGTCCAGTTTAGGACACTGACTCTGTGAATGGATGGTTTAATAAATATATATAAAACCAGGAGATTTAGAGTCTGTCCAGTTTAGGGCACTGACTCTGTGCTGGATGTTTTAATAAATATATATAAAACCAGGAGATTTAGAGTCTGTCCAGTTTAGGGCACTGACTCTGTGCTGGATGGTTTAATAAATATATATAAAACCAGGAGATTTAGAGTCTGTCCAGTTTAGGGCACTGACTCTGTGCTGGATGGTTTAATAAATATATGTAAAAGCAGGAGATTTAGAGTCTGACCAGTTTGGGGCAGTGACTCTGTGCTGGATGGTTTAATAAATATATGTAATACCAGGAGATTTCGAGTCTGTCCAGTTTAGAGCACTGACTCTGTGCTGGGTGGTTTAATAAATATATGAAAAACCAGGAGATTTAGAGTCTGTCCAGTTTAGGGCACTGACTCTGTGCTGGATGGTATAATAAATATATGTAAAACCAGGAGATTTAGAGTCTGTCCAGTTTAGGGCACTGACTCTTTGCTGGATGGTTTAATAAATGTATGTAAAACCAGGAGATTTAGAGTCTGTCCAGTTTAGGGCACTGACTCTGTGCTGGATGGTTTAATAACTATATGTAAAACCAGGAGATTTAGAGTCTGTCCAGTTTAGGGCACTGACTCTTTGCTGGATGGTTTAATAAATATATGTAAAACCAGGAGATTTAGAGTCTGTCCAGTTTAGGGCACTGACTCTGTGCTGGATGATATAATAAATATATATAAAACCAGGAGATTTCGAGTCTGTCCAGTTTACGGCACTGACTCTGTGCTGGATGGTTTAATAAATATATGTAAAACCAGGAGATTTAGAGTCTGTCCAGTTTAGGACACTGACTCTGTGCTGGATGGTTTAATAAATACATGTAAAACCAGGAGATATGGAGCCTGTCCAGTTTAGGGCACTGACTCTGTGCTGGATGGTTTAATAAATATATGTAAAACCAGGAGATTTCGAGTCTGTCCAGTTTAGGACACTGACTCTGTGAATGGATGGTTTAATAAATATATATAAAACCAGGAGATTTAGAGTCTGTCCAGTTTAGGGCACTGACTCTGTGCTGGATGGTTTAATAAATATATGTAAAAGCAGGAGATTTAGAATCTGTCCAGTTTAGGGCACTGTCTCTGTGCTGGATGGTATAATAAATATATGTAAAACCAGGAGATATCGAGTCTGTCCAGTTTAGGACACTGACTCTGTGCTGGATGGTATAATAAATATATGTAAAACCAGGAGATTTAGAGTCTGTCCAGTTTAGGACACTGTCTCTGTGCTGGATGGTTTAATAAATATATGTAAAACCAGGAGATTTCGAGTCTGTCCAGTTTAGGGCACTGACTCTGTGCTGGATGGTTTAATAAATATATGTAAAACCAGGAGATTTAGAGTCTGTCCAGTTTAGGGCACTGACTCTGTGCTGGATGATATAATAAATATATATAAAACCAGGAGATTTCGAGTCTGTCCAGTTTACGGCACTGACTCTGTGCTGGATGGTTTAATAAATATATGTAAAACCAGGAGATTTAGAGTCTGTCCAGTTTAGGACACTGACTCTGTGCTGGATGGTTTAATAAATACATGTAAAACCAGGAGATATGGAGCCTGTCCAGTTTAGGGCACTGACTCTGTGCTGGATGGTTTAATAAATATATTTAAAACCAGGAGATTTCGAGTCTGTCCAGTTTAGGGCACTGACTCTGTGCTGGATGGTATAATAAATATATGTAAAACCAGGGAATTTAGAGTCTGTCCAGTTTAGGGCACTGACTCTGTGCTGGATGGTTTAAGAAATATATGTAAAAGCAGGAGATTTAGAGTCTGTCCAGTTTAGGGCACTGACTCTGTGCTGGATGGTTTAATAAATATATGTAAAACCAGGAGATTTCGAGTCTGTCCAGTTTAGGGCACTGACTCTGTGCTGGATGGTATAATAAATATATGTAAAACCAGGAGATTTCGAGTCTGTCCAGTTTGGGGCACTAACTCTGTGCTGGATGGTTTAATAAATATATGTAAAACCAGGAGATTTCGAGTCTGTCCAGTTTAGGACACTGACTCTGTGAATGGATGGTCTAATAAATATATATAAAACCAGGAGATTTAGAGTCTGTCCAGTTTAGGGCACTGACTCTGTGCTGGATGTTTTAATAAATATATATAAAACCAGGAGATTTAGAGTCTGTCCAGTTTAGGGCACTGACTCTGTGCTGGATGGTTTAATAAATATATATAAAACCAGGAGATTTAGAGTCTGTCCAGTTTAGGGCACTGACTCTGTGCTGGATGGTTTAATAAATATATGTAAAAGCAGGAGATTTAGAGTCTGACCAGTTTGGGGCAGTGACTCTGTGCTGGATGGTTTAATAAATATATGTAATACCAGGAGATTTCGAGTCTGTCCAGTTTAGAGCACTGACTCTGTGCTGGGTGGTTTAATAAATATATGAAAAACCAGGAGATTTAGAGTCTGTCCAGTTTAGGGCACTGACTCTGTGCTGGATGGTATAATAAATATATGTAAAACCAGGAGATTTAGAGTCTGTCCAGTTTAGGGCACTGACTCTTTGCTGGATGGTTTAATAAATATATGTAAAACCAGGAGATTTAGAGTCTGTCCAGTTTAGGGCACTGACTCTGTGCTGGATGGTTTAATAACTATATGTAAAACCAGGAGATTTAGAGTCTGTCCAGTTTAGGGCACTGACTCTTTGCTGGATGGTTTAATAAATATATGTAAAACCAGGAGATTTAGAGTCTGTCCAGTTTAGGGCACTGACTCTGTGCTGGATGATATAATAAATATATATAAAACCAGGAGATTTCGAGTCTGTCCAGTTTAGGGCACTGACTCTGTGCTGGATGGTTTAATAAATATATGTAAAACCAGGAGATTTAGAGTCTGTCCAGTTTAGGACACTGACTCTGTGCTGGATGGTTTAATAAATACATGTAAAACCAGGAGATATGGAGCCTGTCCAGTTTAGGGCACTGACTCTGTGCTGGATGGTTTAATAAATATATTTAAAACCAGGAGATTTCGAGACTGTCCAGTTTAGGGCACTGACTCTGTGCTGGATGGTATAATAAATATATGTAAAACCAGGGAATTTAGAGTCTGTCCAGTTTAGGGCACTGACTCTGTGCTGGATGGTTTAAGAAATATATGTAAAAGCAGGAGATTTAGAGTCTGTCCAGTTTAGGGCACTGACTCTGTGCTGGATGGTTTAATAAATATATGTAAAACCAGGAGATTTCGAGTCTGTCCAGTTTAGGGCATTGACTCTGTGCTGGATGGTATAATAAATATATGTAAAACCAGGGAATTTAGAGTCTGTCCAGTTTGGGGCACTGACTCTGTGCTGGATGGTTTAATAAATATATGTAAAACCAGGAGATTTCGAGTCTGTCCAGTTTAGGACACTGACTCTGTGAATGGATGGTTTAATAAATATATATAAAACCAGGAGATTTAGAGTCTGTCCAGTTTAGGGCACTGACTCTGTGCTGGATGGTTTAATAAATATATATAAAACCAGGGAATTTAGAGTCTGTCCAGTTTAGGGCACTCACTCTGTGCTGGATGGTTTAATAAATATATATAAAAGCAGGAGATTTAGAGTCTGTCCAGTTTAGGGCACTGACTCTGTGCTGGATGGTTTAATAAATATATGTAAAACCAGGAGATTTCTAGTCTGTCCAGTTTAGGACACTGACTCTGTGCTGGATGGTATAATAAATATATGTAAAACCAGGAGATTTAGAGTCTGTCCAGTTTAGGACACTGACTCTGTGCTGGATGGTATAATAAATATATGTAAAACCAGGAGATTTAGAGTCTGTCCAGTTTAGGGCACTGACTCTGTGCTGGATGGTTTAATAAATATATATAAAACCAGGAGATTTAGAGTCTGTCCAGTTTAGGGCACTGACTCTGTGCTGGATGGTTTAATAAATATATGTAAAAGCAGGTGATTTAGAGTCTGTCCAGTTTGGGGCACTGACTCTGTGCTGGATGGTTAAATAAATATATGTAAAACCAGGAGATTTCGAGTCTGTCCAGTTTAGGGCACTGACTCTGTGCTGGATGGTTTAATAATTATATGTAAAACCAGGAGATTTAGAGTCTGTCCAGTTTAGGGCACTGACTCTGTGCTGGATGGTTTAATAAATATATGTAAAACCAGAAGATATCGAGTCTGTCCAGTTTAGGGCACTGACTCTGTGCTGGATGGTTTAATAAATATATGTAAAACCAGGAGATTTAGAATCTGTCCAGTTTGGGGCACTGACTCTGTGCTGGATGGTTTAATAAATATATATATAAACAGGAGATTTAGAGATTGTCCAGTTTAGGGCACTGAATCTGTGCTGGATGGTTTAATAAATATATGTAACACCAGGAGATTTCGAGTCTGTCCAGTTTAGGGCACTGACTCTGTGCTGGATGATATAATAAATATATATAAAACCAGGAGATTTCGAGTCTGTCCAGTTTACTGCACTGACTCTGTGCTGGATGGTTTCATAAATATATGTAAAACCAGGAGATTTCGTGTCTGTCCAGTTTAGGACACTGACTCTGTGCTGGATGGTTTAATAAATACATGTAAAACCAGGAGATTTCGAGTCTGTCCAGTTTAGGGCACTGACTCTGTGCTGGATGGTTTAATAAATATATGTAAAACCAGGAGATTTAGAGTCTGTCCAGTTTAGGGCACTGACTCTGTGCTGGATGTTTTAATAAATATATATAAAACCAGGAGATTTAGAGTCTGTCCAGTTTAGGGCACTGACTCTGTGCTGGATGGTTTAATAAATATATGTAAAACCAGGAGATTTAGAATCTGTCCAGTTTGGGGCACTGAGTCTGTGCTGGATGGTTTAATAAATATATATAAAACCAGGAGATTTAGAGACTGTCCAGTTTAGAGCACTGACTCTGTGCTGGATGGTTGAATAAATATTTGTAAAACCAGGAGATTTAGAGTCTGTCCAGTTTAGGGCACTGACTCTGTGCTGGATGATATAATAAATATATATAAAACCAGGAGATTTCGAGTCTGTCCAGTTTACGGCACTGACTCTGTGCTGGATGGTTTAATAAATATATGTAAAACCAGGAGATTTAGAGTCTGTCCAGTTTAGGACACTGACTCTGTGCTGGATGGTTTAATAAATACATGTAAAACCAGGAGATATGGAGCCTGTCCAGTTTAGGGCACTGACTCTGTGCTGGATGGTTTAATAAATATATGTAAAACCAGGAGATTTCGAGTCTGTCCAGTTTAGGACACTGACTCTGTGAATGGATGGTTTAATAAATATATATAAAACCAGGAGATTTAGAGTCTGTCCAGTTTAGGGCACTGACTCTGTGCTGGATGGTTTAATAAATATATGTAAAAGCAGGAGATTTAGAATCTGTCCAGTTTAGGGCACTGTCTCTGTGCTGGATGGTATAATAAATATATGTAAAACCAGGAGATATCGAGTCTGTCCAGTTTAGGACACTGACTCTGTGCTGGATGGTATAATAAATATATGTAAAACCAGGAGATTTAGAGTCTGTCCAGTTTAGGACACTGTCTCTGTGCTGGATGGTTTAATAAATATATGTAAAACCAGGAGATTTCGAGTCTGTCCAGTTTAGGGCACTGACTCTGTGCTGGATGGTTTAATAAATATATGTAAAACCAGGAGATTTAGAGTCTGTCCAGTTTAGGGCACTGACTCTGTGCTGGATGATATAATAAATATATATAAAACCAGGAGATTTCGAGTCTGTCCAGTTTACGGCACTGACTCTGTGCTGGATGGTTTAATAAATATATGTAAAACCAGGAGATTTAGAGTCTGTCCAGTTTAGGACACTGACTCTGTGCTGGATGGTTTAATAAATACATGTAAAACCAGGAGATATGGAGCCTGTCCAGTTTAGGGCACTGACTCTGTGCTGGATGGTTTAATAAATATATTTAAAACCAGGAGATTTCGAGTCTGTCCAGTTTAGGGCACTGACTCTGTGCTGGATGGTATAATAAATATATGTAAAACCAGGGAATTTAGAGTCTGTCCAGTTTAGGGCACTGACTCTGTGCTGGATGGTTTAAGAAATATATGTAAAAGCAGGAGATTTAGAGTCTGTCCAGTTTAGGGCACTGACTCTGTGCTGGATGGTTTAATAAATATATGTAAAACCAGGAGATTTCGAGTCTGTCCAGTTTAGGGCACTGACTCTGTGCTGGATGGTATAATAAATATATGTAAAACCAGGAGATTTCGAGTCTGTCCAGTTTGGGGCACTGACTCTGTGCTGGATGGTTTAATAAATATATGTAAAACCAGGAGATTTCGAGTCTGTCCAGTTTAGGACACTGACTCTGTGAATGGATGGTCTAATAAATATATATAAAACCAGGAGATTTAGAGTCTGTCCAGTTTAGGGCACTGACTCTGTGCTGGATGTTTTAATAAATATATATAAAACCAGGAGATTTAGAGTCTGTCCAGTTTAGGGCACTGACTCTGTGCTGGATGGTTTAATAAATATATATAAAACCAGGAGATTTAGAGTCTGTCCAGTTTAGGGCACTGACTCTGTGCTGGATGGTTTAATAAATATATGTAAAAGCAGGAGATTTAGAGTCTGACCAGTTTGGGGCAGTGACTCTGTGCTGGATGGTTTAATAAATATATGTAATACCAGGAGATTTCGAGTCTGTCCAGTTTAGAGCACTGACTCTGTGCTGGGTGGTTTAATAAATATATGAAAAACCAGGAGATTTAGAGTCTGTCCAGTTTAGGGCACTGACTCTGTGCTGGATGGTATAATAAATATATGTAAAACCAGGAGATTTAGAGTCTGTCCAGTTTAGGGCACTGACTCTTTGCTGGATGGTTTAATAAATATATGTAAAACCAGGAGATTTAGAGTCTGTCCAGTTTAGGGCACTGACTCTGTGCTGGATGGTTTAATAACTATATGTAAAACCAGGAGATTTAGAGTCTGTCCAGTTTAGGGCACTGACTCTTTGCTGGATGGTTTAATAAATATATGTAAAACCAGGAGATTTAGAGTCTGTCCAGTTTAGGGCACTGACTCTGTGCTGGATGATATAATAAATATATATAAAACCAGGAGATTTCGAGTCTGTCCAGTTTAGGGCACTGACTCTGTGCTGGATGGTTTAATAAATATATGTAAAACCAGGAGATTTAGAGTCTGTCCAGTTTAGGACACTGACTCTGTGCTGGATGGTTTAATAAATACATGTAAAACCAGGAGATATGGAGCCTGTCCAGTTTAGGGCACTGACTCTGTGCTGGATGGTTTAATAAATATATTTAAAACCAGGAGATTTCGAGACTGTCCAGTTTAGGGCACTGACTCTGTGCTGGATGGTATAATAAATATATGTAAAACCAGGGAATTTAGAGTCTGTCCAGTTTAGGGCACTGACTCTGTGCTGGATGGTTTAAGAAATATATGTAAAAGCAGGAGATTTAGAGTCTGTCCAGTTTAGGGCACTGACTCTGTGCTGGATGGTTTAATAAATATATGTAAAACCAGGAGATTTCGAGTCTGTCCAGTTTAGGGCATTGACTCTGTGCTGGATGGTATAATAAATATATGTAAAACCAGGGAATTTAGAGTCTGTCCAGTTTGGGGCACTGACTCTGTGCTGGATGGTTTAATAAATATATGTAAAACCAGGAGATTTCGAGTCTGTCCAGTTTAGGACACTGACTCTGTGAATGGATGGTTTAATAAATATATATAAAACCAGGAGATTTAGAGTCTGTCCAGTTTAGGGCACTGACTCTGTGCTGGATGGTTTAATAAATATATATAAAACCAGGGAATTTAGAGTCTGTCCAGTTTAGGGCACTCACTCTGTGCTGGATGGTTTAATAAATATATATAAAAGCAGGAGATTTAGAGTCTGTCCAGTTTAGGGCACTGACTCTGTGCTGGATGGTTTAATAAATATATGTAAAACCAGGAGATTTCTAGTCTGTCCAGTTTAGGACACTGACTCTGTGCTGGATGGTATAATAAATATATGTAAAACCAGGAGATTTAGAGTCTGTCCAGTTTAGGACACTGACTCTGTGCTGGATGGTATAATAAATATATGTAAAACCAGGAGATTTAGAGTCTGTCCAGTTTAGGGCACTGACTCTGTGCTGGATGGTTTAATAAATATATATAAAACCAGGAGATTTAGAGTCTGTCCAGTTTAGGGCACTGACTCTGTGCTGGATGGTTTAATAAATATATGTAAAAGCAGGTGATTTAGAGTCTGTCCAGTTTGGGGCACTGACTCTGTGCTGGATGGTTAAATAAATATATGTAAAACCAGGAGATTTCGAGTCTGTCCAGTTTAGGGCACTGACTCTGTGCTGGATGGTTTAATAATTATATGTAAAACCAGGAGATTTAGAGTCTGTCCAGTTTAGGGCACTGACTCTGTGCTGGATGGTTTAATAAATATATGTAAAACCAGAAGATATCGAGTCTGTCCAGTTTAGGGCACTGACTCTGTGCTGGATGGTTTAATAAATATATGTAAAACCAGGAGATTTAGAATCTGTCCAGTTTGGGGCACTGACTCTGTGCTGGATGGTTTAATAAATATATATATAAACAGGAGATTTAGAGATTGTCCAGTTTAGGGCACTGAATCTGTGCTGGATGGTTTAATAAATATATGTAACACCAGGAGATTTCGAGTCTGTCCAGTTTAGGGCACTGACTCTGTGCTGGATGATATAATAAATATATATAAAACCAGGAGATTTCGAGTCTGTCCAGTTTACTGCACTGACTCTGTGCTGGATGGTTTCATAAATATATGTAAAACCAGGAGATTTCGTGTCTGTCCAGTTTAGGACACTGACTCTGTGCTGGATGGTTTAATAAATACATGTAAAACCAGGAGATTTCGAGTCTGTCCAGTTTAGGGCACTGACTCTGTGCTGGATGGTTTAATAAATATATGTAAAACCAGGAGATTTAGAGTCTGTCCAGTTTAGGGCACTGACTCTGTGCTGGATGTTTTAATAAATATATATAAAACCAGGAGATTTAGAGTCTGTCCAGTTTAGGGCACTGACTCTGTGCTGGATGGTTTAATAAATATATGTAAAACCAGGAGATTTAGAATCTGTCCAGTTTGGGGCACTGAGTCTGTGCTGGATGGTTTAATAAATATATATAAAACCAGGAGATTTAGAGACTGTCCAGTTTAGAGCACTGACTCTGTGCTGGATGGTTGAATAAATATTTGTAAAACCAGGAGATTTAGAGTCTGTCCAGTTTAGGGCACTGACTCTGTGCTGGATGATATAATAAATATATATAAAACCAGGAGATTTCGAGTCTGTCCAGTTTACGGCACTGACTCTGTGCTGGATGGTTTAATAAATATATGTAAAACCAGGAGATTTAGAGTCTGTCCAGTTTAGGACACTGACTCTGTGCTGGATGGTTTAATAAATACATGTAAAACCAGGAGATATGGAGCCTGTCCAGTTTAGGGCACTGACTCTGTGCTGGATGGTTTAATAAATATATTTCAAACCAGGAGATTTAGAGTCTGTCCAGTTTACGGCACTGACTCTGTGCTGGATGGTTCAATAAATATATGTAAAAGCAGGAGATTTAGAGTCTGTCCAGTTTAGAGCACTGACTCTGTGCTGGATGGTTTAATAAATATATATAAAACCAGGAGATTTAGAGTCTGTCCAGTTTAGGTCACTGACTCTGTGCTGGGTGGTTTAATAAATATATGTAAAACCAGGAGATTTCGAGTCTGTCCAGTTTAGGGCACTGACTCTGTGCTGGATGGTTTAATAAATATATGTAAAACCAGGAGATTTCGAGTCTGTCCAGTTTAGGGCACTAACTCTGTGCTGGATGGTATAATAAATATATGTAAAACCAGGGAATTTAGAGTCTGTCCAGTTTAGGGCACTGACTCTGTGCTGGATGGTTTAATAAATATATATAAAACCAGGAGATTTAGAGTCTGTCCAGTTTAGGACACTGACTCTGTGCTGGATGGTTTAATAAATATATGTAAAACCAGGAGATTTAGAGTCTCTCCAGTTTGGGGCACTGACTCTGTGCTGGATGGTTTAATAAATATATATAAAACCAGGAGATTTAGAGTCTGTCCAGTTTAGGGCACTGACTCTGTGCTGGATGGTTTAATAAATATATATAAAACCAGGGAATTTAGAGTCTGTCCAGTTTAGGGCACTCACTCTGTGCTGGATGGTTTCATAAATATATATAATACCAGGAGATTTAGAGTCTGTCCAGTTTAGGGCACTGACTCTGTGCTGGATGGTTTAATAAATATATATAAAACCAGGAGATTTAGAGTCTGTCCAGTTTAGGGCACTGACTCTGTGCTGGATGGTTTAATAAATATATGTAAAAGCAGGAGATTTAGAATCTGTCCAGTTTAGGGCACTGTCTCTGTGCTGGATGGTATAATAAATATATGTAAAACCAGGAGATTTCGAGTCTGTCCAGTTTAGGACACTGACTCTGTGCTGGATGGTATAATAAATATATGTAAAACCAGGAGATTTAGAGTCTGTCCAGTTTAGGACACTGTCTCTGTGCTGGATGGTTTAATAAATATATGTAAAACCAGGAGATTTCGAGTCTGTTCAGTTTAGGGCACTGACTCTGTGCTGGATGGTTTAATAAATATATGTAAAACCAGGAGATTTAGAGTCTGTCCAGTTTAGGGCACTGACTCTGTGCTGGATGATATAATAAATATATATAAAACCAGGAGATTTCGAGTCTGTCCAGTTTACGGCACTGACTCTGTGCTGTATGGTTTAATAAATATATGTAAAACCAGGAGATTTAGAGTCTGTCCAGTTTAGGACACTGACTCTGTGCTGGATGGTTTAATAAATACATGTAAAACCAGGAGATATGGAGCCTGTCCAGTTTAGGGCACTGACTCTGTGCTGGATGGTTTAATAAATATATTTAAAACCAGGAGATTTCGAGTCTGTCCAGTTTAGGGCACTGACTCTGTGCTGGATGGTATAATAACTATATGTAAAACCAGGGAATTTAGAGTCTGTCCAGTTTAGGGCACTGACTCTGTGCTGGATGGTTTAAGAAATATATGTAAAAGCAGGAGATTTAGAGTCTGTCCAGTTTAGGGCACTGACTCTGTGCTGGATGGTTTAATAAATATATGTGAAACCAGGAGATTTCGAGTCTGTCCAGTTTAGGGCACTGACTCTGTGCTGGATGGTATAATAAATATATGTAAAACCAGGGAATTTAGAGTCTGTCCAGTTTGGGGCACTGACTCTGTGCTGGATGGTTTAATAAATATATGTAAATCCAGGAGATTTCGAGTCTGTCCAGTTTAGGACACTGACTCTGTGAATGGATGGTTTAATAAATATATATAAAACCAGGAGATTTAGAGTCTGTCCAGTTTAGGGCACTGACTCTGTGCTGGATGGTTTAATAAATATATATAAAACCAGGGAATTTAGAGTCAGCCCAGTTTAGGGCACTCACTCTGTGCTGGATGGTTTCATAAATATATATAATAATAGGAGATTTAGAGTCTGTCCAGTTTAGGGCACTGACTCTGTGCTGGATGGTTTAATAAATATATGTAAAACCAGGAGATTTCTAGTCTGTCCAGTTTAGGACACTGACTCTGTGCTGGATGGTATAATAAATATATGTAAAACCAGGAGATTTAGAGTCTGTCCAGTTTAGGACACTGACTCTGTGCTGGATGGTTCAATAAATATATGTAAAAGCAGGAGATTTAGAGTCTGTCCAGTTTAGAGCACTGACTCTGTGCTGGGTGGTTTAATAAATATATGTAAAACCAGGAGATTTCGAGTCTGTCCAGTTTAGGGCACTGACTCTGTGCTGGATGGTTTAATAAATATATGTAAAACCAGGAGATTTCGAGTCTGTCCAGTTTAGGGCACTGACTCTGTGCTGGATGGTTCAATAAATATATGTAAAACCAGGGAATTTAGAGTCTGTCCAGTTTAGGGCACTGACTCTGTGCTGGATGGTTTAATAAATATATATAAAACCAGGAGATTTAGAGTCTGTCCAGTTTAGGACACTGACTCTGTGCTGGATGGTTTTATAAATATATATAAAACCAGGAGATTTAGAGTCTGTCCAGTTTAGGACACTGACTCTGTGCTGGCTGGTTTAATAAATATATGTAAAACCAGGAGATTTCGAGTCTGTCCAGTTTAGGGCACTGTCTCTGTGCTGGATGGTTTAATAAATATATGTAAAACCAGTAGATTTCGAGTCTGTCCAGTTTAGGACACTGACTCTGTGCTGGATGGTTTAATAAATATATATAAAACCAGGAGATTTAGAGTCTGTCCAGTTTAGGGCACTGACTCTGTGCTGGATGGTTTAATAAATATATATAAAACCAGGGAATTTAGAGTCTGTCCAGTTTAGGGCACTCACTCTGTGCTGGATGGTTTCATAAATATATATAATACCAGGAGATTTAGAGTCTGTCCAGTTTAGGGCACTGACTCTGTGCTGGACGGTTTAATAAATATATGTAAAAGCAGGAGATTTAGAGTCTGTCCAGTTTAGGGCACTGACTCTGTGCTGGATGGTTTAATAAATATATGTAAAAGCAGGAGATTTAGAATCTGTCCAGTTTAGGGCACTGTCTCTGTGCTGGATGGTATAATAAATATATGTAAAACCAGGAGATTTCGAGTCTGTCCAGTTTAGGACACTGACTCTGTGCTGGATGGTATAATAAATATATGTAAAACCAGGAGATTTAGAGTCTGTCCAGTTTAGGGCACTGACTCTGTGCTGGATGGTTTAATAAATATATATAAAACCAGGGAATTTAGAGTCTGTCCAGTTTAGGGCACTCACTCTGTGCTGGATGGTTTCATAAATATATATAATACCAGGAGATTTAGAGTCTGTCCAGTTTAGGGCACTGACTCTGTGCTGGATGGTTTAATAAATATATGTAAAAGCAGGAGATTTAGAGTCTGTCCAGTTTAGGGCACTGACTCTGTGCTGGATGGTTTAATAAATATATATAAAACCAGGGAATTTAGAGTCTGTCCAGTTTAGGGCACTCACTCTGTGCTAGATGGTTTCATAAATATATATAATACCAGGAGATTTAGAGTCTGTCCAGTTTAGGGCACTGACTCTGTGCTGGATGGTTTAATAAATATATGTAAAAGCAGGAGATTTAGAGTCTGTCCAGTTTAGGGCACTGACTCTGTGCTGGATGGTTTAATAATTTTATGTAAAACCAGGAGATTTAGAGTCTGTCCAGTTTATGGCACTGACTCTGTGCTGGATGGTTTAATAAATATATGTTAAACCAGGAGATTTAGAGTCTGTCCAGTTTAGGGCACTGACTCTGTGCTGGATGGTTTAATAAATATATATAAAACCAGGGAATTTAGAGTCTGTCCAGTTTAGGGCACTCACTCTGTGCTGGATGGTTTCATAAATATATATAATACCAGGAGATTTAGAGTCTGTCCAGTTTAGGGCACTGACTCTGTGCTGGATGGTTTAATAAATATATGTAAAAGCAGGAGATTTAGAGTCTGTCCAGTTTAGGGCACTGACTCTGTGCTGGATGGTTTAATAAATATATGTAAAAGCAGGAGATTTAGAATCTGTCCAGTTTAGGGCACTGACTCTGTGCTGGATGGTTGAATAAATATATGTAAAACCAGTAGATTTCGAGTCTGTCCAGTTTAGGACACTGACTCTGTGCTGGATGGTTTAATAAATATATATAAAACCAGGAGATTTAGAGTCTGTCCAGTTTAGGGCACTGACTCTGTGCTGGATGGTTTAATAAATATATATAAAACCAGGGAATTTAGAGTCTGTCCAGTTTAGGGCACTCACTCTGTGCTGGATGGTTTCATAAATATATATAATACCAGGAGATTTAGAGTCTGTCCAGTTTAGGGCACTGACTCTGTGCTGGATGGTTTAATAAATATATGTAAAAGCAGGAGATTTAGAGTCTGTCCAGTTTAGGGCACTGACTCTGTGCTGGATGGTTTAATAAATATATGTAAAAGCAGGAGATTTAGAATCTGTCCAGTTTAGGGCACTGTCTCTGTGCTGGATGGTATAATAAATATATGTAAAACCAGGAGATTTCGAGTCTGTCCAGTTTTGGACACTGACTCTGTGCTGGATGGTATAATAAATATATGTAAAACCAGGAGATTTAGAGTCTGTCCAGTTTAGGACACTGTCTCTGTGCTGGATGGTTTAATAAATATATGTAAAACCAGGAGATTTCGAGTCTGTCCAGTTTAGGGCACTGACTCTGTGCTGGATGGTTTAATAAATATATGTAAAACCAGGAGATTTAGAGTCTGTCCAGTTTAGGGCACTGACTCTGTGCTGGATGGTTTGATAAATATATATAAAACCAGGAGATTTAGAGTCTGTCCAGTTTAGGACACTGACTCTGTGCTGGATGGTTTAATAAATATATGTAAAACCAGGAGATTTAGAGTCTGTCCAGTTTAGGGCACTGACTCTGTGCTGGATGGTTTGATAAATATATGTAAAACCAGGGAATTTGGAGTCTGTCCATTTTAGGACACTGACTCTGTGCTGGATGGTTTGATAAATATATGTAAAACCAGGAGATTTAGAGTCTGTCCAGTTTAGGGCACTGACTCTGTGCTGGATGGTTTAATAAATATATGTAAAACCAGGAGATTTAGAGTCTGTCCAGTTTAGGGCACTGACTCTGTTCTGGATGGTTTAATAAATATATATAAAACCAGGGGATTTAGAGTCTGTCCAGTTGAGGGCACTGACTCTGTGCTGGATGGTTTAATAAATATATGTAAAACCAGGAGATTGAGAGTCTGTCCAGTTTAGGGCACTGACTCTGTGCTGGATGGTTTAATAAATATATGTAAAACCAGGAGATTTAGAGTCTGTCCAGTTTAGGGCACTGACTCTGTGCTGGATGGTTTAATAAAAATATGTAAAACCAGGAGATTTAGAATCTGTCCAGTATGGGGCACTGACTCTGTGCTGGATGGTTTAATAAATATATATAAAACCAGGAGATTTAGAGTCTGTCCAGTTTAGGGCACTGACTCTGTGCTGGATGGTTTAAGAAATATATGTAAAAGCAGGAGATTTAGAGTCTGTCCAGTTTAGGGCACTGACTCTGTGCTGGATGGTTTAATAAATATATGTAAAACCAGGAGATTTCGAGTCTGTCCAGTTTAGGGCATTGACTCTGTGCTGGATGGTATAATAAATATATGTAAAACCAGGGAATTTAGAGTCTGTCCAGTTTGGGGCACTGACTCTGTGCTGGATGGTTTAATAAATATATGTAAAACCAGGAGATTTCGAGTCTGTCCAGTTTAGGACACTGACTCTGTGAATGGATGGTTTAATAAATATATATAAAACCAGGAGATTTAGAGTCTGTCCAGTTTAGGGCACTGACTCTGTGCTGGATGGTTTAATAAATATATATAAAACCAGGGAATTTAGAGTCTGTCCAGTTTAGGGCACTGACTCTGTGCTGGATGGTTTAATAAATATATGTAAAACCAGGAGATTTCTAGTCTGTCCAGTTTAGGACACTGACTCTGTGCTGGATGGTACAATAAATATATGTAAAACAAGGAGATTTAGAGTCTGTCCAGTTTAGGACACTGACTCTGTGCTGGATGGTATAATAAATATATGTAAAACCAGGAGATTTAGAGTCTGTCCAGTTTAGGGCACTGACTCTGTGCTGGATGGTTTAATAAATATATATAAAACCAGGAGATTTAGAGTCTGTCCAGTTTAGGGCACTGACTCTGTGCTGGATGGTTTAATAAATATATGTAAAAGCAGGTGATTTAGAGTCTGTCCAGTTTGGGGCACTGACTCTGTGCTGGATGGTTAAATAAATATATGTAAAACCAGGAGATTTCGAGTCTGTCCAGCTTAGGGCACTGACTCTGTGCTGGATGGTTTAATAATTATATGTAAAACCAGGAGATTTAGAGTCTATCCAGTTTAGGGCACTGACTCTGTGCTGGATGGTTTAATAAATATATGTAAAACCAGAAGATATAGAGTCTGTCCAGTTTAGGGCACTGACTCTGTGCTGGATGGTTTAATAAATATATGTAAAACCAGGGAATTTAGAGTCTGTCCAGTTTGGGGCACTGACTCTGTGCTGGATGGTTTAATAAATATATGTAAAACCAGGAGATTTCGAGTCTGTCCAGTTTAGGACACTGACTCTGTGAATGGATGGTTTAATAAATATATATAAAACCAGGAGATTTAGAGTCTGTCCAGTTTAGGGCACTGACTCTGTGCTGGATGGTTTAATAAATATATATAAAACCAGGGAATTTAGAGTCTGTCCAGTTTAGGGCACTCACTCTGTGCTGGACGGTTTAATAAATATATATAAAAGCAGGAGATTTAGAGTCTGTCCAGTTTAGGGCACTGACTCAGTGCTGGATGGTTTAATAAATATATGTAAAACCAGGAGATTTCTAGTCTGTCCAGTTTAGGACACTGACTCTGTGCTGGATGGTATAATAAATATATGTAAAACCAGGAGATTTAGAGTCTGTCCAGTTTAGGACACTGACTCTGTGCTGGATGGTATAATAAATATATGTAAAACCAGGAGATTTAGAGTCTGTCCAGTTTAGGGCACTGACTCTGTGCTGGATGGTTTAATAAATATATATAAAACCAGGAGATTTAGAGTCTGTCCAGTTTAGGGCACTGACTCTGTGCTGGATGGTTTAATAAATATATGTAAAAGCAGGTGATTTAGAGTCTGTCCAGTTTGGGGCACTGACTCTGTGCTGGATGGTTAAATAAATATATGTAAAACCAGGAGATTTCGAGTCTGTCCAGTTTAGGGCACTGACTCTGTGCTGGATGGTTTAATAATTATATGTAAAACCAGGAGATTTAGAGTCTGTCCAGTTTAGGGCACTGACTCTGTGCTGGATGGTTTAATAAATATATGTAAAACCAGAAGATATAGAGTCTGTCCAGTTTAGGGCACTGACTCTGTGCTGGATGGTTTAATAAATATATGTAAAACCAGGAGATTTAGAATCTGTCCAGTTTGGGGCACTGACTCTGTGCTGGATGGTTTAATAAATATATATAAAAACAGGAGATTTAGAGATTGTCCAGTTTAGGGCACTGAATCTGTGCTGGATGGTTTAATAAATATATGTAAAACCAGGAGATTTCGAGTCTGTCCAGTTTAGGGCACTGACTCTGTGCTGGATGATATAATAAATATATATAAAACCAGGAGATTTCGAGTCTGTCCAGTTTACTGCACTGACTCTGTGCTGGATGGTTTCATAAATATATGTAAAACCAGGAGATTTCGAGTCTGTCCAGTTTAGGACACTGACTCTGTGCTGGATGGTTTAATAAATACATGTAAAACCAGGAGATTTCGAGTCTGTCCAGTTTAGGGCACTGACTCTGTGCTGGATGGTTTAATAAATATATGTAAAACCAGGAGATTTAGAGTCTGTCCAGTTTAGGGCACTGACTCTGTGCTGGATGTTTTAATAAATATATATAAAACCAGGAGATTTAGAGTCTGTCCAGTTTAGGGCACTGACTCTGTGCTGGATGGTTTAATAAATATATGTAAAAGCAGGAGATTTAGAGTCTGACCAGTTTGGGGCACTGACTCTGTGCTGGATGGTTTAATAAATATATGTAAAACCAGGAGATTTCGAGTCTGTCCAGTTTAGAGCACTGACTCTGTGCTGGGTGGTTTAATAAATATATGTAAAACCAGGAGATTTAGAGTCTGTCCAGTTTAGGGCACTGACTCTGTGCTGGATGGTTTAATAAATATATGTAAAACCAGGAGATTTAGAGTCTGTCCAGTTTAGGGCACTGACTCTGTGCTGGATGGTTTAATAAATATATGTAAAACCAGGAGATTTAGAATCTGTCCAGTTTGGGGCACTGAGTCTGTGCTGGATGGTTTAATAAATATATATAAAACCAGGAGATTTAGAGACTGTCCAGTTTAGAGCACTGACTCTGTGCTGGATGGTTGAATAAATATTTGTAAAACCAGGAGATTTAGAGTCTGTCCAGTTTAGGGCACTGACTCTGTGCTGGATGATATAATAAATATATATAAAACCAGGAGATTTCGAGTCTGTCCAGTTTACGGCACTGACTCTGTGCTGGATGGTTTAATAAATATATGTAAAACCAGGAGATTTAGAGTCTGTCCAGTTTAGGACACTGACTCTGTGCTGGATGGTTTAATAAATACATGTAAAACCAGGAGATATGGAGCCTGTCCAGTTTAGGGCACTGACTCTGTGCTGGATGGTTTAATAAATATATTTAAAACCAGGAGATTTAGAGTCTGTCCAGTTTACGGCACTGACTCTGTGCTGGATGGTTCAATAAATATATGTAAAAGCAGGAGATTTAGAGTCTGTCCAGTTTAGAGCACTGACTCTGTGCTGGATGGTTTAATAAATATATATAAAACCAGGAGATTTAGAGTCTGTCCAGTTTAGGTCACTGACTCTGTGCTGGGTGGTTTAATAAATATATGTAAAACCAGGAGATTTCGAGTCTGTCCAGTTTAGGGCACTGACTCTGTGCTGGATGGTTTAATAAATATATGTAAAACCAGGAGATTTCGAGTCTGTCCAGTTTAGGGCACTAACTCTGTGCTGGATGGTAGAATAAATATATGTAAAACCAGGGAATTTAGAGTCTGTCCAGTTTAGGGCACTGACTCTGTGCTGGATGGTTTAATAAATATATATAAAACCAGGAGATTTAGAGTCTGTCCAGTTTAGGACACTGACTCTGTGCTGGATGGTTTAATAAATATATATAAAACCAGGAGATTTAGAGTCTGTCCAGTTTAGGACACTGACTCTGTGCTGGATGGTTTAATAAATATATGTAAAACCAGGAGATTTAGAGTCTCTCCAGTTTGGGGCACTGACTCTGTGCTGGATGGTTTAATAAATATATATAAAACCAGGAGATTTAGAGTCTGTCCAGTTTAGGGCACTGACTCTGTGCAGGATGGTTTAATAAATATATATAAAACCAGGGAATTTAGAGTCTGTCCAGTTTAGGGCACTCACTCTGTGCTGGATGGTTTCATAAATATATATAACACCAGGAGATTTAGAGTCTGTCCAGTTTAGGGCACTGACTCTGTGCTGGATGGTTTAATAAATATATGTTAAACCAGGAGATTTAGAGTCTGTCCAGTTTAGGGCACTGACTCTGTGCTGGATGGTTTAATAAATATATGTAAAAGCAGGAGATTTAGAATCTGTCCAGTTTAGGGCACTGTCTCTGTGCTGGATGGTATAATAAATATATGTAAAACCAGGAGATTTCGAGTCTGTCCAGTTTAGGACACTGACTCTGTGCTGGATGGTATAATAAATATATGTAAAAGCAGGAGATTTAGAGTCTGTCCAGTTTAGGGCACTGACTCTGTGCTGGATGGTTTAATAAATATATGTAAAAGCAGGAGATTTAGAATCTGTCCAGTTTAGGGCACTGACTCTGTGCTGGATGGTTTAATAAATATATGTAAAAGCAGGAGATTTAGAGTCTGTCCAGTTCAGGACACTGACTCTGTGCTGGATGGTATAATAAATATATGTAAAACCAGGAGATTTAGAGTCTGTCCAGTTTAGGGCACTGACTCTGTGCTGGATGGTTTAATAAATATATATAAAACCAGGGAATTTAGAGTCTGTCCAATTTAGGGCACTCACTCTGTGCTGGATGGTTTCATAAATATATATAATACCAGGAGATTTAGAGTCTGTCCAGTTTAGGGCACTGACTCTGTGCTGGATGGTTTAATAAATATATGTTAAACCAGGAGATTTAGAGTCTGTCCAGTTTAGGTAACTGACTCTGTGCTGGATGGTATAATAAATATATGTAAAAGCAGGAGATTTAGAATCTGTCCAGTTTAGGGCACTGTCTCTGTGCTGGATGGTATAATAAATATATGTAAAACCAGGAGATTTCGAGTCTGTCCAGTTTAGGACACTGACTTTGTGCTGGATGGTATAATAAATATATGTAAAACCAGGAGATTTAGAGTCTGTCCAGTTTAGGACACTGTCTCTGTGCTGGATGGTTTAATAAATATATGTAAAACCAGGAGATTTCGAGTCTGTCCAGTTTAGGGCACTGACTCTGTGCTGGATGGTTTAATAAATATATGTAAAACCAGGAGATTTAGAGTCTGTCCAGTTTAGGGCACTGACTCTGTGCTGGATGGTTTAATAAATATATGTAAAAGCAGGAGATTTAGAGTCTGACCAGTTTGGGGCACTGACTCTGTGCTGGATGGTTTAATAAATATATGTAAAACCAGGAGATTTCGAGTCTGTCCAGTTTAGAGCACTGACTCTGTGCTGGGTGGTTTAATAAATATATGTAAAACCAGGAGATTTAGAGTCTGTCCAGTTTAGGGCACTGACTCTGTGCTGGATGGTTTAATAAATATATGTAAAACCAGGAGATTTAGAGTCTGTCCAGTTTAGGGCACTGACTCTGTGCTGGATGGTTTAATAAATATATGTAAAACCAGGAGATTTAGAATCTGTCCAGTTTGGGGCACTGAGTCTGTGCTGGATGGTTTAATAAATATATATAAAACCAGGAGATTTAGAGACTGTCCAGTTTAGAGCACTGACTCTGTGCTGGATGGTTGAATAAATATTTGTAAAACCAGGAGATTTAGAGTCTGTCCAGTTTAGGGCACTGACTCTGTGCTGGATGATATAATAAATATATATAAAACCAGGAGATTTCGAGTCTGTCCAGTTTACGGCACTGACTCTGTGCTGGATGGTTTAATAAATATATGTAAAACCAGGAGATTTAGAGTCTGTCCAGTTTAGGACACTGACTCTGTGCTGGATGGTTTAATAAATACATGTAAAACCAGGAGATATGGAGCCTGTCCAGTTTAGGGCACTGACTCTGTGCTGGATGGTTTAATAAATATATTTAAAACCAGGAGATTTAGAGTCTGTCCAGTTTACGGCACTGACTCTGTGCTGGATGGTTCAATAAATATATGTAAAAGCAGGAGATTTAGAGTCTGTCCAGTTTAGAGCACTGACTCTGTGCTGGATGGTTTAATAAATATATATAAAACCAGGAGATTTAGAGTCTGTCCAGTTTAGGTCACTGACTCTGTGCTGGGTGGTTTAATAAATATATGTAAAACCAGGAGATTTCGAGTCTGTCCAGTTTAGGGCACTGACTCTGTGCTGGATGGTTTAATAAATATATGTAAAACCAGGAGATTTCGAGTCTGTCCAGTTTAGGGCACTAACTCTGTGCTGGATGGTAGAATAAATATATGTAAAACCAGGGAATTTAGAGTCTGTCCAGTTTAGGGCACTGACTCTGTGCTGGATGGTTTAATAAATATATATAAAACCAGGAGATTTAGAGTCTGTCCAGTTTAGGACACTGACTCTGTGCTGGATGGTTTAATAAATATATATAAAACCAGGAGATTTAGAGTCTGTCCAGTTTAGGACACTGACTCTGTGCTGGATGGTTTAATAAATATATGTAAAACCAGGAGATTTAGAGTCTCTCCAGTTTGGGGCACTGACTCTGTGCTGGATGGTTTAATAAATATATATAAAACCAGGAGATTTAGAGTCTGTCCAGTTTAGGGCACTGACTCTGTGCAGGATGGTTTAATAAATATATATAAAACCAGGGAATTTAGAGTCTGTCCAGTTTAGGGCACTCACTCTGTGCTGGATGGTTTCATAAATATATATAACACCAGGAGATTTAGAGTCTGTCCAGTTTAGGGCACTGACTCTGTGCTGGATGGTTTAATAAATATATGTTAAACCAGGAGATTTAGAGTCTGTCCAGTTTAGGGCACTGACTCTGTGCTGGATGGTTTAATAAATATATGTAAAAGCAGGAGATTTAGAATCTGTCCAGTTTAGGGCACTGTCTCTGTGCTGGATGGTATAATAAATATATGTAAAACCAGGAGATTTCGAGTCTGTCCAGTTTAGGCCACTGACTCTGTGCTGGATGGTATAATAAATATATGTAAAAGCAGGAGATTTAGAGTCTGTCCAGTTTAGGGCACTGACTCTGTGCTGGATGGTTTAATAAATATATGTAAAAGCAGGAGATTTAGAATCTGTCCAGTTTAGGGCACTGACTCTGTGCTGGATGGTTTAATAAATATATGTAAAAGCAGGAGATTTAGAGTCTGTCCAGTTCAGGACACTGACTCTGTGCTGGATGGTATAATAAATATATGTAAAACCAGGAGATTTAGAGTCTGTCCAGTTTAGGGCACTGACTCTGTGCTGGATGGTTTAATAAATATATATAAAACCAGGGAATTTAGAGTCTGTCCAATTTAGGGCACTCACTCTGTGCTGGATGGTTTCATAAATATATATAATACCAGGAGATTTAGAGTCTGTCCAGTTTAGGGCACTGACTCTGTGCTGGATGGTTTAATAAATATATGTTAAACCAGGAGATTTAGAGTCTGTCCAGTTTAGGTAACTGACTCTGTGCTGGATGGTATAATAAATATATGTAAAAGCAGGAGATTTAGAATCTGTCCAGTTTAGGGCACTGTCTCTGTGCTGGATGGTATAATAAATATATGTAAAACCAGGAGATTTCGAGTCTGTCCAGTTTAGGACACTGACTTTGTGCTGGATGGTATAATAAATATATGTAAAACCAGGAGATTTAGAGTCTGTCCAGTTTAGGACACTGTCTCTGTGCTGGATGGTTTAATAAATATATGTAAAACCAGGAGATTTCGAGTCTGTCCAGTTTAGGGCACTGACTCTGTGCTGGATGGTTTAATAAATATATGTAAAACCAGGAGATTTAGAGTCTGTCCAGTTTAGGGCACTGACTCTGTGCTGGATGATATAATAAATATATATAAAACCAGGAGATTTCGAGTCTGTCCAGTTTACGGCACTGACTCTGTGCTGGATGGTTTAATAAATATATGTAAAACCAGGAGATTTAGAGTCTGTCCAGTTTAGGACACTGACTCTGTGCTGAATGGTTTAATAAATACATGTAAAACCAGGAGATATGGAGCCTGTCCAGTTTAGGGCACTGACTCTGTGCTGGATGGTTTAATAAATATATTTAAAACCAGGAGATTTCGAGTCTGTCCAGTTTAGGGCACAGACTCTGTGCTGGATGGTATAATAAATATATGTAAAACCAGGGAATTTAGAGTCTGTCCAGTTTAGGGCACTGACTCTGTGCTGGATGGTTTAAGAAATATATGTAAAAGCAGGAGATTTAGAGTCTGTCCAGTTTAGGGCACTGACTCTGTGCTGGATGGTTTAATAAATATATGTAAAACCAGGAGATTTCGAGTCTGTCCAGTTTAGGGCACTGACTCTGTGCTGGATGGTATAATAAATATATGTAAAACCAGGGAATTTAGAGTCTGTCCAGTTTGGGGCACTGACTCTGTGCTGGATGGTTTAATAAATATATGTAAAACCAGGAGATTTCGAGTCTGTCCAGTTTAGGACACTGACTCTGTGAATGGATGGTTTAATAAATATATATAAAACCGGGAGATTTAGAGTCTGTCCAGTTTAGGGCACTGACTCTGTGCTGGATGGTTTAATAAATATATATAAAACCAGGGAATTTAGAGTCTGTCCAGTTTAGGGCACTCACTCTGTGCTGGATGGTTTAATAAATATATATAAAAGCAGGAGATTTAGAGTCTGTCCAGTTTAGGGCACTGACTCTGTGCTGGATGGTTTAATAAATATATGTAAAACCAGGAGATTTCTAGTCTGTCCAGTTTAGGACACTGACTCTGTGCTGGATGGTATAATAAATATATGTAAAACCAGGAGATTTAGAGTCTGTCCAGTTTAGGACACTGACTCTGTGCTGGATGGTTCAATAAATATATGTAAAAGCAGGAGATTTAGAGTCTGTCCAGTTTAGAGCACTGACTCTGTGCTGGATGGTTTAATAAATATATATAAAACCAGGAGATTTAGAGTCTGTCCAGTTTAGGTCACTGACTCTGTGCTGGGTGGTTTAATAAATATATGTAAAACCAGGAGATTTCGAGTCTGTCCAGTTTAGGGCACTGACTCTGTGCTGGATGGTTTAATAAATATATGTAAAACCAGGAGATTTCGAGTCTGTCCAGTTTAGGGCACTGACTCTGTGCTGGATGGTATAATAAATATATGTAAAACCAGGGAATTTAGAGTCTGTCCAGTTTAGGGCACTGACTCTGTGCTGGATGGTTTAATAAATATATATAAAACCAGGAGATTTAGAGTCTGTCCAGTTTAGGACACTGACTCTGTGCTGGATGGTTTTATAAATATATATAAAACCAGGAGATTTAGAGTCTGTCCAGTTTAGGACACTGACTCTGTGCTGGCTGGTTTAATAAATATATGTAAAACCAGGAGATTTAGAGTCTGTCCAGTTTAGGGCACTGACTCTGTGCTGGATGGTTTAATAAATATATGTAAAACCAGTAGATTTCGAGTCTGTCCAGTTTAGGACACTGACTCTGTGCTGGATGGTTTAATAAATATATATAAAACCAGGAGATTTAGAGTCTGTCCAGTTTAGGGCACTGACTCTGTGCTGGATGGTTTAATAAATATATATAAAACCAGGGAATTTAGAGTCTGTCCAGTTTAGGGCACTCACTCTGTGCTGGATGGTTTCATAAATGTATATAATACCAGGAGATTTAGAGTCTGTTCAGTTTAGGGCACTGACTCTGTGCTGGACGGTTTAATAAATATATGTAAAAGCAGGAGATTTAGAGTCTGTCCAGTTTAGGGCACTGACTCTGTGCTGGATGGTTTAATAAATATATGTAAAAGCAGGAGATTTAGAATCTGTCCAGTTTAGGGCACTGTCTCTGTGCTGGATGGTATAATAAATATATGTAAAACCAGGAGATTTCGAGTCTGTCCAGTTTAGGACACTGACTCTGTGCTGGATGGTATAATAAATATATGTAAAACCAGGAGATTTAGAGTCTGTCCAGTTTAGGACACTGTCTCTGTGCTGGATGGTTTAATAAATATATGTAAAACCAGGAGATTTCGAGTCTGTCCAGTTTAGGGCACTGACTCTGTGCTGGATGGTTTAATAAATATATGTAAAACCAGGAGATTTAGAGTCTGTCCAGTTTAAGGCCCTGACTCTGTGCTGGATGGTTTAATAAATATATGTAAAACCAGTAGATTTCGAGTCTGTCCAGTTTAGGACACTGACTCTGTGCTGGATGGTTTAATAAATATATATAAAACCAGGAGATTTAGAGTCTGTCCAGTTTAGGGCACTGACTCTGTGCTGGATGGTTTAATAAATATATATAAAACCAGGGAATTTAGAGTCTGTCCAGTTTAGGGCACTCACTCTGTGCTGGATGGTTTCATAAATATATATAATACCAGGAGATTTAGAGTCTGTCCAGTTTAGGGCACTGACTCTGTGCTGGATGGTTTAATAAATATATGTAAAAGCAGGAGATTTAGAGTCTGTCCAGTTTAGGGCACTGACTCTGTGCTGGATGGTTTAATAAATATATGTAAAAGCAGGAGATTTAGAATCTGTCCAGTTTAGGGCACTGTCTCTGTGCTGGATGGTATAATAAATATATGTAAAACCAGGAGATTTCGAGTCTGTCCAGTTTAGGACACTGACTCTGTGCTGGATGGTATAATAAATATATGTAAAACCAGGAGACTTAGAGTCTGTCCAGTTTAGGACACTGTCTCTGTGCTGGATGGTTTAATAAATATATGTAAAACCAGGAGATTTCGAGTCTGTCCAGTTTAGGGCACTGACTCTGTGCTGGATGGTTTAATAAATATATGTAAAACCAGGAGATTTAGAGTCTGTCCAGTTTAGGGCACTGACTCTGTGCTGGATGGTTTGATAATTATATATAAAACCAGGAGATTTAGAGTCTGTCCAGTTTAGGACACTGACTCTGTGCTGGATGGTTTAATAAATATATGTAAAACCAGGAGATTTAGAGTCTGTCCAGTTTAGGGCACTGACTCTGTGCTGGATGGTTTAATAAATATATGTAAAACCAGGGAATTTGGAGTCTGTCCATTTTAGGACACTGACTCTGTGCTGGATGGTTTAATAAATATATATAAAACCAGGAGATTTCGAGTCTGTCCAGTTTAGGGCACTGACTCTGTGCTGGATGGTTGAATAAACATATATAAAACCAGGAGATTTAGAGTCTATCCAGTTTGGGGCACTGACTCTGTGCTGGATGGTTTAATAAATATATATAAAACCAGGAGATTTAGAGTCTGTCCAGTTTAGGGCACTGACTCTGTGCTGGATGGTTTAATAAATATATATAAAACCAGGAGATTTAGAGTCTGTCCAGTTTAGGGCACTGACTCTGTGCTGGATGGTTTAATAAATATATGTAAAACCAGGAGATTTAGAGTCTGTCCAGTTTAGGACACTGACTCTGTGCTGGATGGTTTAATAAATATATATAAAACCAGGAGATTTAGAGTCTGTCCAGTTTAGGGCACTGACTCTGTGCTGGATGGTTTAATAAATATATGTAAAAGCAGGTGATTTAGAGTCTGTCCAGTTTGGGGCACTGACTCTGTGCTGGATGGTTAAATAAATATATGTAAAACCAGGAGATTTCGAGTCTGTCCAGTTTAGGGCACTGACTCTGTGCTGGATGGTTTAATAATTATATGTAAAACCAGGAGATTTAGAGTCTGTCCAGTTTAGGGCACTGACTCTGTGCTGGATGGTTTAATAAATATATGTAAAACCAGAAGATTTAGAGTCTGTCCAGTTTAGGGCACTGACTCTGTGCTGGATGGTTTAATAAATATATGTAAAACCAGCAGATTTAGAATCTGTCCAGTTTGGGGCACTGACTCTGTGCTGGATGGTTTAATAAATATATATAAAAACAGGAGATTTAGAGTCTGTCCAGTTTAGGGCACTGAATCTGTGCTGGATGGTTTAATAAATATATGTAAAACCAGGAGATTTAGAGTCTGTCCAGGTTAGGGCACTGACTCTGTGCTGGATGGTTTAATAAATATATGTAATACCAGGAGATTTCGAGTCTGTCCAGTTTAGAGCACTGACTCTGTGCTTGGTGGTTTAATAAATATATGAAAAACCAGGAGATTTAGAGTCTGTCCAGTTTAGGGCACTGACTCTGTGCTGGATGGTTTAATAAATATATGTAAAACCAGGAGATTCAGAGTCTGTCCAGTTTAGGGCACTGACTCTGTGCTGGATGGTTTCATAACTATATGTAAAACCAGGAGATTTAGAGTCTGTCCAGTTTAGGGCACTGACTCTGTGCTGGATGGTTTAATAAATATATGTAAAAGCAGGAGATTTAGAGTCTGTCCAGTTTAGGGCACTGACTCTGTGCTGGATGGTTTAATAAATATATGTAAAAGCAGGAAATTTAGAGTCTGTCCAGTTTAGGACACTGACTCTGTGCTGGATGGTTTAATAAATATATGTACAACCAGGAGATTTCGAGTCTCTCCACTTTAGGACACTGACTCTGTGCTGGATGGTATAATAAATATACGTAAAACCAGGAGATTTAGAGTCTGTCCAGTTTAGGACACTGACTCTGTGCTGGATGGTTTAATAAATATATGTAAAACCAGGAGATTTCGAGTCTGTCCAGTTTAGGGCACTGACTCTGTGCTGGATGGTTTAATAAATATATGTAAAACCAGGAGATTTAGAGTCTGTCCAGTTTAGGGCACTGACTCTGTGCTGGATGGTTTAATAAATATATATAAAACCAGGAGATTTCGAGTCTGTCCAGTTTAGGGCACTGACTCTGTGCTGGATGGTTTAATAAATATATGTAAAACCAGGAGATTTAGAGTCTGTCCAGTTTAGGGCACTGACTCTGTGCTGGATGGTTTAATAAATATATATAAAACCAGGAGATTTAGAGTCTGTCCAGTTTAGGGCACTGACTCTGTGCAGGATGGTTTAATAAATATATGTAAAAGCAGGTGATTTAGAGTCTGTCCAGTTTGGAGCACTGACTCTGTGCTGGATGGTTAAATAAATATATGTAAAACCAGGAGATTTCGAGTCTGTCCAGTTTAGGGCACTGACTCTGTGCTGGATGGTTTAATAAATATATGTAAAACCAGAAGATTTAGAATCTGTCCAGTTTAGGGCACTGACTCTGTGCTGGATGGTTTAATAAATATATGTAAAACCAGGAGATTTAGAATCTGTCCAGTTTGGGGCACTGACTCTGTGCTGGATGGTTTAATAAATATATAGAAAACCAGGAGATTTAGAGTCTGTCCAGTGTAGGGCACTGACTCAGTGCTGGATGGTTTAATAAATATATGTAAAACCAGGAGATTTAGAGTCTGTCCAGTTTAGGGCACTGACTCTGTGCTGGATGATATAATAAATATATATAAAACCAGGAGATTTCGAGTCTGTCCAGTTTAGGGCACTGACTCTGTGCTGGATGGTTTAAGAAATATATGTAAAAGCAGGAGATTTAGAGTCTGTCCAGTTTAGGGCACTGACTCTGTCCTGGATGATTTAATAAATATATGTAAAACCAGGAGATTTCGAGTCTGTCCAGTTTCGGGCACTGACTCTGTGCTGGATGGTATAATAAATATATGTAAAACCAGGGAATTTAGAGTCTGTCCAGTTTAGGGCACTGACTCTGTGCTGGATGGTTTAAGAAATATATGTAAAAGCAGGAGATTTAGAGTCTGTCCAGTTTAGGGCACTGACTCTGTGCTGGATGGTTTAATAAATATATGTAAAACCAGGAGATTTCGAGTCTGTCCAGTTTAGGGCACTGACTCTGTGCTGGATGGTTTAATAAATATATGTAAAACCAGAAGATTTAGAGTCTGTCCAGTTTAGGGCACTGACTCTGTGCTGGATGGTTTAATAAATATATGTAAAACCAGCAGATTTAGAATCTGTCCAGTTTGGGGCACTGACTCTGTGCTGGATGGTTTAATAAATATATATAAAAACAGGAGATTTAGAGTCTGTCCAGTTTAGGGCACTGAATCTGTGCTGGATGGTTTAATAAATATATGTAAAACCAGGAGATTTAGAGTCTGTCCAGGTTAGGGCACTGACTCTGTGCTGGATGGTTTAATAAATATATGTAATACCAGGAGATTTCGAGTCTGTCCAGTTTAGAGCACTGACTCTGTGCTTGGTGGTTTAATAAATATATGAAAAACCAGGAGATTTAGAGTCTGTCCAGTTTAGGGCACTGACTCTGTGCTGGATGGTTTAATAAATATATGTAAAACCAGGAGATTCAGAGTCTGTCCAGTTTAGGGCACTGACTCTGTGCTGGATGGTTTCATAACTATATGTAAAACCAGGAGATTTAGAGTCTGTCCAGTTTAGGGCACTGACTCTGTGCTGGATGGTTTAATAAATATATGTAAAAGCAGGAGATTTAGAGTCTGTCCAGTTTAGGGCACTGACTCTGTGCTGGATGGTTTAATAAATATATGTAAAAGCAGGAAATTTAGAGTCTGTCCAGTTTAGGACACTGACTCTGTGCTGGATGGTTTAATAAATATATGTACAACCAGGAGATTTCGAGTCTCTCCACTTTAGGACACTGACTCTGTGCTGGATGGTATAATAAATATACGTAAAACCAGGAGATTTAGAGTCTGTCCAGTTTAGGACACTGACTCTGTGCTGGATGGTTTAATAAATATATGTAAAACCAGGAGATTTCGAGTCTGTCCAGTTTAGGGCACTGACTCTGTGCTGGATGGTTTAATAAATATATGTAAAACCAGGAGATTTAGAGTCTGTCCAGTTTAGGGCACTGACTCTGTGCTGGATGGTTTAATAAATATATATAAAACCAGGAGATTTCGAGTCTGTCCAGTTTAGGGCACTGACTCTGTGCTGGATGGTTTAATAAATATATGTAAAACCAGGAGATTTAGAGTCTGTCCAGTTTAGGGCACTGACTCTGTGCTGGATGGTTTAATAAATATATATAAAACCAGGAGATTTAGAGTCTGTCCAGTTTAGGGCACTGACTCTGTGCAGGATGGTTTAATAAATATATGTAAAAGCAGGTGATTTAGAGTCTGTCCAGTTTGGAGCACTGACTCTGTGCTGGATGGTTAAATAAATATATGTAAAACCAGGAGATTTCGAGTCTGTCCAGTTTAGGGCACTGACTCTGTGCTGGATGGTTTAATAAATATATGTAAAACCAGAAGATTTAGAATCTGTCCAGTTTAGGGCACTGACTCTGTGCTGGATGGTTTAATAAATATATGTAAAACCAGGAGATTTAGAATCTGTCCAGTTTGGGGCACTGACTCTGTGCTGGATGGTTTAATAAATATATAGAAAACCAGGAGATTTAGAGTCTGTCCAGTGTAGGGCACTGACTCAGTGCTGGATGGTTTAATAAATATATGTAAAACCAGGAGATTTAGAGTCTGTCCAGTTTAGGGCACTGACTCTGTGCTGGATGATATAATAAATATATATAAAACCAGGAGATTTCGAGTCTGTCCAGTTTAGGGCACTGACTCTGTGCTGGATGGTTTAAGAAATATATGTAAAAGCAGGAGATTTAGAGTCTGTCCAGTTTAGGGCACTGACTCTGTCCTGGATGATTTAATAAATATATGTAAAACCAGGAGATTTCGAGTCTGTCCAGTTTCGGGCACTGACTCTGTGCTGGATGGTATAATAAATATATGTAAAACCAGGGAATTTAGAGTCTGTCCAGTTTAGGGCACTGACTCTGTGCTGGATGGTTTAAGAAATATATGTAAAAGCAGGAGATTTAGAGTCTGTCCAGTTTAGGGCACTGACTCTGTGCTGGATGGTTTAATAAATATATGTAAAACCAGGAGATTTCGAGTCTGTCCAGTTTAGGGCACTGACTCTGTGCTGGATGGTATAATAAATATATGTAAAACCAGGGAATTTAGAGTCTGTCCGGTTTGGGGCACTGACTCTGTGCTGGATGGTTTAATAAATATATGTAAAACCAGGAGATTTCGAGTCTGTCCAGTTTAGGACACTGACTCTGTGAATGGATGGTTTAATAAATATATATAAAACCAGGAGATTTCGAGTCTGTCCAGTTTAGGGCTCTGACTCTGTGCTGGATGGTTTAATAAATATATATAAAACCAGGGAATTTAGAGTCTGTCCAGTTTAGGGCACTCACTCTGTGCTGGATGGTTTAATAAATATATATAAAACCAGGAGATTTCGAGTCTGTCCAGTTTAGGGCACTGACTCTGTGCTGGATGGTTTAATAAATATATGTAAAAGCAGGAGATTTAGAGTCTGCCCAGTTTAGGGCACTGACTCTGTGCTGGATGGTTTAATAAATATATGTAAAACTAGGAGATTTCGAGTCTGTCCAGTTTAGGACACTGACTCTGTGCTGGATGGTAGAATAAATATATGTAAAACCAGGAGATTTAGAGTCTGTCCAGTTTAGGACAGTGACTCTGTGCTGGATGGTATAATAAATATATGTAAAACCAGGAGATTTAGAGTCTGTCCAGTTTAGGGCACTGTCTCTGTGCTGGATGGTTTAATAAATATATGTAAAACCAGGAGATTTAGAGTCTGTCCAGTTTAGGGCACTGACTCTGTGCTGGATGGTTTAATAAATATATGTAAAACCAGGAGATTTAGAGTCTGTCCAGTTTAGGGCACTGACTCTGTGCTGGATGATATAATAAATATATATAAAACCAGGAGATTTCGAGTCTGTCCAGTTTACGGCACTGACTCTGTGCTGGATGGTTTAATAAATATATGTAAAACCAGGAGATTTAGAGTCTGTCCAGTTTAGGACACTGACTCTGTGCTGAATGGTTTAATAAATACATGTAAAACCAGGAGATATGGAGCCTGTCCAGTTTAGGGCACTGACTCTGTGCTGGATGGTTTAATAAATATATTTAAAACCAGGAGATTTCGAGTCTGTCCAGTTTAGGGCACAGACTCTGTGCTGGATGGTATAATAAATATATGTAAAACCAGGGAATTTAGAGTCTGTCCAGTTTAGGGCACTGACTCTGTGCTGGATGGTTTAAGAAATATATGTAAAAGCAGGAGATTTAGAGTCTGTCCAGTTTAGGGCACTGACTCTGTGCTGGATGGTTTAATAAATATATGTAAAACCAGGAGATTTCGAGTCTGTCCAGTTTAGGGCACTGACTCTGTGCTGGATGGTATAATAAATATATGTAAAACCAGGGAATTTAGAGTCTGTCCAGTTTGGGGCACTGACTCTGTGCTGGATGGTTTAATAAATATATGTAAAACCAGGAGATTTCGAGTCTGTCCAGTTTAGGACACTGACTCTGTGAATGGATGGTTTAATAAATATATATAAAACCGGGAGATTTAGAGTCTGTCCAGTTTAGGGCACTGACTCTGTGCTGGATGGTTTAATAAATATATATAAAACCAGGGAATTTAGAGTCTGTCCAGTTTAGGGCACTCACTCTGTGCTGGATGGTTTAATAAATATATATAAAAGCAGGAGATTTAGAGTCTGTCCAGTTTAGGGCACTGACTCTGTGCTGGATGGTTTAATAAATATATGTAAAACCAGGAGATTTCTAGTCTGTCCAGTTTAGGACACTGACTCTGTGCTGGATGGTATAATAAATATATGTAAAACCAGGAGATTTCGAGTCTGTCCAGTTTAGGACACTGACTCTGTGCTGGATGGTTCAATAAATATATGTAAAAGCAGGAGATTTAGAGTCTGTCCAGTTTAGAGCACTGACTCTGTGCTGGATGGTTTAATAAATATATATAAAACCAGGAGATTTAGAGTCTGTCCAGTTTAGGTCACTGACTCTGTGCTGGGTGGTTTAATAAATATATGTAAAACCAGGAGATTTCGAGTCTGTCCAGTTTAGGGCACTGACTCTGTGCTGGATGGTTTAATAAATATATGTAAAACCAGGAGATTTCGAGTCTGTCCAGTTTAGGGCACTGACTCTGTGCTGGATGGTATAATAAATATATGTAAAACCAGGGAATTTAGAGTCTGTCCAGTTTAGGGCACTGACTCTGTGCTGGATGGTTTAATAAATATATATAAAACCAGGAGATTTAGAGTCTGTCCAGTTTAGGACACTGACTCTGTGCTGGATGGTTTTATAAATATATATAAAACCAGGAGATTTAGAGTCTGTCCAGTTTAGGACACTGACTCTGTGCTGGCTGGTTTAATAAATATATGTAAAACCAGGAGATTTAGAGTCTGTCCAGTTTAGGGCACTGACTCTGTGCTGGATGGTTTAATAAATATATGTAAAACCAGTAGATTTCGAGTCTGTCCAGTTTAGGACACTGACTCTGTGCTGGATGGTTTAATAAATATATATAAAACCAGGAGATTTAGAGTCTGTCCAGTTTAGGGCACTGACTCTGTGCTGGATGGTTTAATAAATATATATAAAACCAGGGAATTTAGAGTCTGTCCAGTTTAGGGCACTCACTCTGTGCTGGATGGTTTCATAAATGTATATAATACCAGGAGATTTAGAGTCTGTCCAGTTTAGGGCACTGACTCTGTGCTGGACGGTTTAATAAATATATGTAAAAGCAGGAGATTTAGAGTCTGTCCAGTTTAGGGCACTGACTCTGTGCTGGATGGTTTAATAAATATATGTAAAAGCAGGAGATTTAGAATCTGTCCAGTTTAGGGCACTGTCTCTGTGCTGGATGGTATAATAAATATATGTAAAACCAGGAGATTTCGAGTCTGTCCAGTTTAGGACACTGACTCTGTGCTGGATGGTATAATAAATATATGTAAAACCAGGAGATTTAGAGTCTGTCCAGTTTAGGACACTGTCTCTGTGCTGGATGGTTTAATAAATATATGTAAAACCAGGAGATTTCGAGTCTGTCCAGTTTAGGGCACTGACTCTGTGCTGGATGGTTTAATAAATATATGTAAAACCAGGAGATTTAGAGTCTGTCCAGTTTAAGGCACTGACTCTGTGCTGGATGGTTTAATAAATATATGTAAAACCAGTAGATTTCGAGTCTGTCCAGTTTAGGACACTGACTCTGTGCTGGATGGTTTAATAAATATATATAAAACCAGGAGATTTCGAGTCTGTCCAGTTTAGGGCACTGACTCTGTGCTGGATGGTTTAATAAATATATATAAAACCAGGGAATTTAGAGTCTGTCCAGTTTAGGGCACTCACTCTGTGCTGGATGGTTTCATAAATATATATAATACCAGGAGATTTAGAGTCTGTCCAGTTTAGGGCACTGACTCTGTGCTGGATGGTTTAATAAATATATGTAAAAGCAGGAGATTTAGAGTCTGTCCAGTTTAGGGCACTGACTGTGTGCTGGATGGTTTAATAAATATATGTAAAAGCAGGAGATTTAGAATCTGTCCAGTTTAGGGCACTGTCTCTGTGCTGGATGGTATAATAAATATATGTAAAACCAGGAGATTTCGAGTCTGTCCAGTTTAGGACACTGACTCTGTGCTGGATGGTATAATAAATATATGTAAAACCAGGAGACTTAGAGTCTGTCCAGTTTAGGACACTGTCTCTGTGCTGGATGGTATAATAAATATATGTAAAACCAGGAGATTTCGAGTCTGTCCAGTTTAGGGCACTGACTCTGTGCTGGATGGTTTAATAAATATATGTAAAACCAGGAGATTTAGAGTCTGTCCAGTTTAGGGCACTGACTCTGTGCTGGATGGTTTGATAATTATATATAAAACCAGGAGATTTAGAGTCTGTCCAGTTTAGGACACTGACTCTGTGCTGGATGGTTTAATAAATATATGTAAAACCAGGAGATTTAGAGTCTGTCCAGTTTAGGGCACTGACTCTGTGCTGGATGGTTTAATAAATATATGTAAAACCAGGGAATTTGGAGTCTGTCCATTTTAGGACACTGACTCTGTGCTGGATGGTTTAATAAATATATATAAAACCAGGAGATTTTGAGTCTGTCCAGTTTAGGGCACTGACTCTGTTCTGGATGGTTTAATAAATATATGTAAAAGCTGGAGATTTAGAGTCTGTCCAGTTTAGGGCACTGACTCTGTGCTGGATGGTTTAATAAATATATGTAAAACCAGGAGATTTCGAGTCTGTCCAGTTTAGGGCACTGACTCTGTGCTGGATGGTTTAATAAATATATGTAAAACCAGGAGATTTAGAGTCTGTCCAGTTTAGGGCACTGACTCTGTGCTGGATGGTTTAATAAATATATGAAAAAGCAGGAGATTTCGAGTCTGTCCAGTTTAGGGCACTGATTCTGTGCTGGATGGTTTAATAAATATATGTAAAACCAGGAGATTTAGAGTCTGTCCAGTTTAGGGCACTGACTCTGTGCTGGATGGTTGAATAAACATATATAAAACCAGGAGATTTCGAGTCTGTCCAGTTTAGGGCACTGACTCTGTGCTAGATGGTTTAATAAATATATATAAAACCAGGAGATTTAGAGTCTATCCAGTTTGGGGCACTGACTCTGTGCTGGATGGTTTAATAAATATATATAAAACCAGGAGATTTAGAGTCTGTCCAGTTTAGGGCACTGACTCTGTGCTGGATGGTTTAATAAATATATGTAAAACCAGGAGATTTAGAGTCTGTCCAGTTTAGGACACTGACTCTGTGCTGGATGGTTTAATAAATATATATAAAACCAGGAGATTTAGAGTCTGTCCAGTTTAGGGCACTGACTCTGTGCTGGATGGTTTAATAAATATATGTAAAAGCAGGTGATTTAGAGTCTGTCCAGTTTGGGGCACTGACTCTGTGCTGGATGGTTAAATAAATATATGTAAAACCAGGAGATTTCGAGTCTGTCCAGTTTAGGGCACTGACTCTGTGCTGGATGGTTTAATAATTATATGTAAAACCAGGAGATTTAGAGTCTGTCCAGTTTAGGGCACTGACTCTGTGCTGGATGGTTTAATAAATATATGTAAAACCAGAAGATTTAGAGTCTGTCCAGTTTAGGGCACTGACTCTGTGCTGGATGGTTTAATAAATATATGTAAAACCAGCAGATTTAGAATCTGTCCAGTTTGGGGCACTGACTCTGTGCTGGATGGTTTAATAAATATATATAAAAACAGGAGATTTAGAGTCTGTCCAGTTTAGGGCACTGAATCTGTGCTGGATGGTTTAATAAATATATGTAAAACCAGGAGATTTAGAGTCTGTCCAGGTTAGGGCACTGACTCTGTGCTGGATGGTTTAATAAATATATGTAATACCAGGAGATTTCGAGTCTGTCCAGTTTAGAGCACTGACTCTGTGCTTGGTGGTTTAATAAATATATGAAAAACCAGGAGATTTAGAGTCTGTCCAGTTTAGGGCACTGACTCTGTGCTGGATGGTTTAATAAATATATGTAAAACCAGGAGATTCAGAGTCTGTCCAGTTTAGGGCACTGACTCTGTGCTGGATGGTTTAATAACTATATGTAAAACCAGGAGATTTAGAGTCTGTCCAGTTTAGGGCACTGACTCTGTGCTGGATGGTTTAATAAATATATGTAAAAGCAGGAGATTTAGAGTCTGTCCAGTTTAGGGCACTGACTCTGTGCTGGATGGTTTAATAAATATATGTAAAAGCAGGAAATTTAGAGTCTGTCCAGTTTAGGACACTGACTCTGTGCTGGATGGTTTAATAAATATATGTAAAACCAGAAGATTTAGAATCTGTCCAGTTTAGGGCACTGACTCTGTGCTGGATGGTTTAATAACTATATGTAAAACCAGGAGATTTAGAGTCTGTCCAGTTTAGGGCACTGACTCTGTGCAGGATGGTTTAATAAATATATGTAAAAGCAGGTGATTTAGAGTCTGTCCAGTTTGGGGCACTGACTCTGTGCTGGATGGTTAAATAAATATATGTAAAACCAGGAGATTTCGAGTCTGTCCAGTTTAGGGCACTGACTCTGTGCTGGATGGTTTAATAAATATATGTAAAACCAGAAGATTTAGAATCTGTCCAGTTTAGGGCACTGACTCTGTGCTGGATGGTTTAATAAATATATGTAAAACCAGGAGATTTAGAATCTGTCCAGTTTGGGGCACTGACTCTGTGCTGGATGGTTTAATAAATATATAGAAAACCAGGAGATTTAGAGTCTGCCCAGTTTAGGGCACTGACTCAGTGCTGGATGGTTTAATAAATATATGTAAAACCAGGAGATTTAGAGTCTGTCCAGTTTAGGGCACTGACTCTGTGCTGGATGATATAATAAATATATATAAAACCAGGAGATTTCGAGTCTGTCCAGTTTAGGGCACTGACTCTGTGCTGGATGGTTTAAGAAATATATGTAAAAGCAGGAGATTTAGAGTCTGTCCAGTTTAGGGCACTGACTCTGTCCTGGATGATTTAATAAATATATGTAAAACCAGGAGATTTCGAGTCTGTCCAGTTTCGGGCACTGACTCTGTGCTGGATGGTATAATAAATATATGTAAAACCAGGGAATTTAGAGTCTGTCCAGTTTAGGGCACTGACTCTGTGCTGGATGGTTTAAGAAATATATGTAAAAGCAGGAGATTTAGAGTCTGTCCAGTTTAGGGCACTGACTCTGTGCTGGATGGTTTAATAAATATATGTAAAACCAGGAGATTTCGAGTCTGTCCAGTTTAGGGCACTGACTCTGTGCTGGATGGTATAATAAATATATGTAAAACCAGGGAATTTAGAGTCTGTCCAGTTTGGGGCACTGACTCTGTGCTGGATGGTTTAATAAATATATGTAAAACCAGGAGATTTCGAGTCTGTCCAGTTTAGGACACTGACTCTGTGAATGGATGGTTTAATAAATATATATAAAACCAGGAGATTTCGAGTCTGTCCAGTTTAGGGCACTGACTCTGTGCTGGATGGTTTAATAAATATATATAAAACCAGGGAATTTAGAGTCTGTCCAGTTTAGGGCACTCACTCTGTGCTGGATGGTTTAATAAATATATATAAAACCAGGAGATTTCGAGTCTGTCCAGTTTAGGGCACTGACTCTGTGCTGGATGGTTTAATAAATATATGTAAAAGCAGGAGATTTAGAGTCTGCCCAGTTTAGGGCACTGACTCTGTGCTGGATGGTTTAATAAATATATGTAAAACTAGGAGATTTCGAGTCTGTCCAGTTTAGGACACTGACTCTGTGCTGGATGGTAGAATAAATATATGTAAAACCAGGAGATTTAGAGTCTGTCCAGTTTAGGACAGTGACTCTGTGCTGGATGGTATAATAAATATATGTAAAACCAGGAGATTTAGAGTCTGTCCAGTTTAGGGCACTGACTCTGTGCTGGATGGTTTAATAAATATATATAAAACCAGGAGATTTAGAGTCTGTCCAGTTTAGGGCACTGACTCTGTGCTGGATGGTTTAATAAATATATGTAAAATCAGGTGATTTAGAGTCTGTCCAGTTTGGGGCACTGACTCTGTGCTGGATGGTTTAATAAATATATGTAAAACCAGGAGATTTAGAGTCTGTCCAGTTTAGGGCACTGACTCTGTGCTGGATGGTTTAATAAATATATATAAAACCAGGAGATTTCGAGTCTGTCCAGTTTAGGGCACTGACTCTGTGCTGGATGGTTTAATAAATATATGTAAAACCAGGAGATTTAGAGTCTGTCCAGTTTAGGGCACTGACTCTGTGCTGGATGGTTTAATAAATATATATAAAACCAGGAGATTTAGAGTCTGTCCAGTTTAGGGCACTGACTCTGTGCAGGATGGTTTAATAAATATATGTAAAAGCAGGTGATTTAGAGTCTGTCCAGTTTGGGGCACTGACTCTGTGCTGGATGGTTAAATAAATATATGTAAAACCAGGAGATTTCGAGTCTGTCCAGTTTAGGGCACTGACTCTGTGCTGGATGGTTTAATAAATATATGTAAAACCAGAAGATTTAGAATCTGTCCAGTTTAGGGCACTGACTCTGTGCTGGATGGTTTAATAAATATATGTAAAACCAGGAGATTTAGAATCTGTCCAGTTTGGGGCACTGACTCTGTGCTGGATGGTTTAATAAATATATAGAAAACCAGGAGATTTAGAGTCTGTCCAGTTTAGGGCACTGACTCAGTGCTGGATGGTTTAATAAATATATGTAAAACCAGGAGATTTAGAGTCTGTCCAGTTTAGGGCACTGACTCTGTGCTGGATGATATAATAAATATATATAAAACCAGGAGATTTCGAGTCTGTCCAGTTTAGGGCACTGACTCTGTGCTGGATGGTTTAAGAAATATATGTAAAAGCAGGAGATTTAGAGTCTGTCCAGTTTAGGGCACTGACTCTGTCCTGGATGATTTAATAAATATATGTAAAACCAGGAGATTTCGAGTCTGTCCAGTTTCGGGCACTGACTCTGTGCTGGATGGTATAATAAATATATGTAAAACCAGGGAATTTAGAGTCTGTCCAGTTTAGGGCACTGACTCTGTGCTGGATGGTTTAAGAAATATATGTAAAAGCAGGAGATTTAGAGTCTGTCCAGTTTAGGGCACTGACTCTGTGCTGGATGGTTTAATAAATATATGTAAAACCAGGAGATTTCGAGTCTGTCCAGTTTAGGGCACTGACTCTGTGCTGGATGGTATAATAAATATATGTAAAACCAGGGAATTTAGAGTCTGTCCAGTTTGGGGCACTGACTCTGTGCTGGATGGTTTAATAAATATATGTAAAACCAGGAGATTTCGAGTCTGTCCAGTTTAGGACACTGACTCTGTGAATGGATGGTTTAATAAATATATATAAAACCAGGAGATTTCGAGTCTGTCCAGTTTAGGGCACTGACTCTGTGCTGGATGGTTTAATAAATATATATAAAACCAGGGAATTTAGAGTCTGTCCAGTTTAGGGCACTCACTCTGTGCTGGATGGTTTAATAAATATATATAAAACCAGGAGATTTCGAGTCTGTCCAGTTTAGGGCACTGACTCTGTGCTGGATGGTTTAATAAATATATGTAAAAGCAGGAGATTTAGAGTCTGTCCAGTTTAGGGCACTGACTCTGTGCTGGATGGTTTAATAAATATATGTAAAACTAGGAGATTTCGAGTCTGTCCAGTTTAGGACACTGACTCTGTGCTGGATGGTAGAATAAATATATGTAAAACCAGGAGATTTAGAGTCTGTCCAGTTTAGGACACTGACTCTGTGCTGGATGGTATAATAAATATATGTAAAACCAGGAGATTTAGAGTCTGTCCAGTTTAGGGCACTGACTCTGTGCTGGATGGTTTAATAAATATATATAAAACCAGGAGATTTAGAGTCTGTCCAGTTTAGGGCACTGACTCTGTGCTGGATGGTTTAATAAATATATGTAAAATCAGGTGATTTAGAGTCTGTCCAGTTTGGGGCACTGACTCTGTGCTGGATGGTTAAATAAATATATGTAAAACCAGGAGATTTCGAGTCTGTCCAGTTTAGGGCACTGACTCTGTGCTGGATGGTTTAATAAATATATATAAAACCAGGGAATTTAGAGTCTGTCCAGTTTAGGGCACTCACTCTGTGCTGGATGGTTTGATAAATATATATAAAACCAGGAGATTTAGAGTCTGTCCTGTTTAGGGCACTGACTCTGTGCTGGATGGTTTAATAAATATATGTAAAACCAGGAGATTTAGAGTCTGTCCAGTTTAGGACACTGACTCTGTGCTGGATGGTTTAATAAATATATGTAAAAGCAGGAGATTTAGAGTCTGTCCAGTTTAGGGCACTGACTCTGTGCTGGATGGTTTAATAAATATATGTAAATGCAGGAGATTTAGAGTCTGTCCGGTTTATGGCACTGACTCTGTGCTGGATGGTTTAATAAATATATATAAAACCAGGAGATTTAGAGTCTGTCCAGTTTAGGGCACTGACTCTGTGCTGGATGGTTAAATAAATATATGTAAAACCAGGAGATTTCGAGTCTGTCCAGTTTAGGGCACTGACTCTGTGCTGAATGGTTTAATAATTATATGTAAAACCAGGAGATTTCGAGTCTGTCCAGTTTAGGGCACTGACTCTGTGCTGGATGGTTTAATAAATATATGTAAAACCAGGAGATTTAGAGTCTGTCCAGTTTAGGACACTGACTCTGTGCTGGATGGTTTAATAAATACATGTAAAACCAGGAGATTTAGAGCCTGTCCAGTTTAGGGCACTGACTCTGTGCTGGATGGTTTAATAAATATATTTAAAACCAGGAGATTTAGAGTATGTCCAGTTTACGGCACTGACTCTGTGCTGGATGGTTCAATAAATATATGTAAAAGCAGGAGATTTAGAGTCTGTCCAGTTTAGAGCACTGACTCTGTGCTGGATGGTTTAATAAATATATGTAAAACCAGGAGATTTAGAGTCTGTCCAGTTTAGGATACTGACTCTGTGCTGGATGGTTTAATAAATATATATAAAACCAGGAGATTTCGAGTCTGTCCAGTTTAGGGCACTGACTCTGTGCTGGATGGTTTAAGAAATATATGTAAAAGCAGGAGATTTAGAGTCTGTCCAGTTTAGGGCACTGACTCTGTCCTGGATGATTTAATAAATATATGTAAAACCAGGAGATTTCGAGTCTGTCCAGTTTCGGGCACTGACTCTGTGCTGGATGGTATAATAAATATATGTAAAACCAGGGAATTTAGAGTCTGTCCAGTTTAGGGCACTGACTCTGTGCTGGATGGTTTAAGAAATATATGTAAAAGCAGGAGATTTAGAGTCTGTCCAGTTTAGGGCACTGACTCTGTGCTGGATGGTTTAATAAATATATGTAAAACCAGGAGATTTCGAGTCTGTCCAGTTTAGGGCACTGACTCTGTGCTGGATGGTATAATAAATATATGTAAAACCAGGGAATTTAGAGTCTGTCCAGTTTGGGGCACTGACTCTGTGCTGGATGGTTTAATAAATATATGTAAAACCAGGAGATTTCGAGTCTGTCCAGTTTAGGACACTGACTCTGTGAATGGATGGTTTAATAAATATATATAAAACCAGGAGATTTCGAGTCTGTCCAGTTTCGGGCACTGACTCTGTGCTGGATGGTATAATAAATATATGTAAAACCAGGGAATTTAGAGTCTGTCCAGTTTAGGGCACTGACTCTGTGCTGGATGGTTTAAGAAATATATGTAAAAGCAGGAGATTTAGAGTCTGTCCAGTTTAGGGCACTGACTCTGTGCTGGATGGTTTAATAAATATATGTAAAACCAGGAGATTTCGAGTCTGTCCAGTTTAGGGCACTGACTCTGTGCTGGATGGTATAATAAATATATGTAAAACCAGGGAATTTAGAGTCTGTCCAGTTTGGGGCACTGACTCTGTGCTGGATGGTTTAATAAATATATGTAAAACCAGGAGATTTCGAGTCTGTCCAGTTTAGGACACTGACTCTGTGAATGGATGGTTTAATAAATATATATAAAACCAGGAGATTTCGAGTCTGTCCAGTTTAGGGCACTGACTCTGTGCTGGATGGTTTAATAAATATATATAAAACCAGGGAATTTAGAGTCTGTCCAGTTTAGGGCACTCACTCTGTGCTGGATGGTTTAATAAATATATATAAAACCAGGAGATTTCGAGTCTGTCCAGTTTAGGGCACTGACTCTGTGCTGGATGGTTTAATAAATATATGTAAAAGCAGGAGATTTAGAGTCTGTCCAGTTTAGGGCACTGACTCTGTGCTGGATGGTTTAATAAATATATGTAAAACTAGGAGATTTCGAGTCTGTCCAGTTTAGGACACTGACTCTGTGCTGGATGGTAGAATAAATATATGTAAAACCAGGAGATTTAGAGTCTGTCCAGTTTAGGACACTGACTCTGTGCTGGATGGTATAATAAATATATGTAAAACCAGGAGATTTAGAGTCTGTCCAGTTTAGGGCACTGACTCTGTGCTGGATGGTTTAATAAATATATATAAAACCAGGAGATTTAGAGTCTGTCCAGTTTAGGGCACTGACTCTGTGCTGGATGGTTTAATAAATATATGTAAAATCAGGTGATTTAGAGTCTGTCCAGTTTGGGGCACTGACTCTGTGCTGGATGGTTAAATAAATATATGTAAAACCAGGAGATTTCGAGTCTGTCCAGTTTAGGGCACTGACTCTGTGCTGGATGGTTTAATAAATATATATAAAACCAGGGAATTTAGAGTCTGTCCAGTTTAGGGCACTCACTCTGTGCTGGATGGTTTGATAAATATATATAAAACCAGGAGATTTAGAGTCTGTCCTGTTTAGGGCACTGACTCTGTGCTGGATGGTTTAATAAATATATGTAAAACCAGGAGATTTAGAGTCTGTCCAGTTTAGGACACTGACTCTGTGCTGGATGGTTTAATAAATATATGTAAAAGCAGGAGATTTAGAGTCTGTCCAGTTTAGGGCACTGACTCTGTGCTGGATGGTTTAATAAATATATGTAAATGCAGGAGATTTAGAGTCTGTCCGGTTTATGGCACTGACTCTGTGCTGGATGGTTTAATAAATATATATAAAACCAGGAGATTTAGAGTCTGTCCAGTTTAGGGCACTGACTCTGTGCTGGATGGTTAAATAAATATATGTAAAACCAGGAGATTTCGAGTCTGTCCAGTTTAGGGCACTGACTCTGTGCTGAATGGTTTAATAATTATATGTAAAACCAGGAGATTTCGAGTCTGTCCAGTTTAGGGCACTGACTCTGTGCTGGATGGTTTAATAAATATATGTAAAACCAGGAGATTTAGAGTCTGTCCAGTTTAGGACACTGACTCTGTGCTGGATGGTTTAATAAATACATGTAAAACCAGGAGATTTAGAGCCTGTCCAGTTTAGGGCACTGACTCTGTGCTGGATGGTTTAATAAATATATTTAAAACCAGGAGATTTAGAGTATGTCCAGTTTACGGCACTGACTCTGTGCTGGATGGTTCAATAAATATATGTAAAAGCAGGAGATTTAGAGTCTGTCCAGTTTAGAGCACTGACTCTGTGCTGGATGGTTTAATAAATATATGTAAAACCAGGAGATTTAGAGTCTGTCCAGTTTAGGATACTGACTCTGTGCTGGATGGTTTAATAAATATATATAAAACCAGGAGATTTCGAGTCTGTCCAGTTTAGGGCACTGACTCTGTGCTGGATGGTTTAAGAAATATATGTAAAAGCAGGAGATTTAGAGTCTGTCCAGTTTAGGGCACTGACTCTGTCCTGGATGATTTAATAAATATATGTAAAACCAGGAGATTTCGAGTCTGTCCAGTTTCGGGCACTGACTCTGTGCTGGATGGTATAATAAATATATGTAAAACCAGGGAATTTAGAGTCTGTCCAGTTTAGGGCACTGACTCTGTGCTGGATGGTTTAAGAAATATATGTAAAAGCAGGAGATTTAGAGTCTGTCCAGTTTAGGGCACTGACTCTGTGCTGGATGGTTTAATAAATATATGTAAAACCAGGAGATTTCGAGTCTGTCCAGTTTAGGGCACTGACTCTGTGCTGGATGGTATAATAAATATATGTAAAACCAGGGAATTTAGAGTCTGTCCAGTTTGGGGCACTGACTCTGTGCTGGATGGTTTAATAAATATATGTAAAACCAGGAGATTTCGAGTCTGTCCAGTTTAGGACACTGACTCTGTGAATGGATGGTTTAATAAATATATATAAAACCAGGAGATTTCGAGTCTGTCCAGTTTAGGGCACTGACTCTGTGCTGGATGGTTTAATAAATATATATAAAACCAGGGAATTTAGAGTCTGTCCAGTTTAGGGCACTCACTCTGTGCTGGATGGTTTAATAAATATATATAAAACCAGGAGATTTCGAGTCTGTCCAGTTTAGGGCACTGACTCTGTGCTGGATGGTTTAATAAATATATGTAAAAGCAGGAGATTTAGAGTCTGCCCAGTTTAGGGCACTGACTCTGTGCTGGATGGTTTAATAAATATATGTAAAACTAGGAGATTTCGAGTCTGTCCAGTTTAGGACACTGACTCTGTGCTGGATGGTAGAATAAATATATGTAAAACCAGGAGATTTAGAGTCTGTCCAGTTTAGGACAGTGACTCTGTGCTGGATGGTATAATAAATATATGTAAAACCAGGAGATTTAGAGTCTGTCCAGTTTAGGGCACTGACTCTGTGCTGGATGGTTTAATAAATATATATAAAACCAGGAGATTTAGAGTCTGTCCAGTTTAGGGCACTGACTCTGTGCTGGATGGTTTAATAAATATATGTAAAATCAGGTGATTTAGAGTCTGTCCAGTTTGGGGCACTGACTCTGTGCTGGATGGTTTAATAAATATATGTAAAACCAGGAGATTTAGAGTCTGTCCAGTTTAGGGCACTGACTCTGTGCTGGATGGTTTAATAAATATATATAAAACCAGGAGATTTCGAGTCTGTCCAGTTTAGGGCACTGACTCTGTGCTGGATGGTTTAATAAATATATGTAAAACCAGGAGATTTAGAGTCTGTCCAGTTTAGGGCACTGACTCTGTGCTGGATGGTTTAATAAATATATATAAAACCAGGAGATTTAGAGTCTGTCCAGTTTAGGGCACTGACTCTGTGCAGGATGGTTTAATAAATATATGTAAAAGCAGGTGATTTAGAGTCTGTCCAGTTTGGGGCACTGACTCTGTGCTGGATGGTTAAATAAATATATGTAAAACCAGGAGATTTCGAGTCTGTCCAGTTTAGGGCACTGACTCTGTGCTGGATGGTTTAATAAATATATGTAAAACCAGAAGATTTAGAATCTGTCCAGTTTAGGGCACTGACTCTGTGCTGGATGGTTTAATAAATATATGTAAAACCAGGAGATTTAGAATCTGTCCAGTTTGGGGCACTGACTCTGTGCTGGATGGTTTAATAAATATATAGAAAACCAGGAGATTTAGAGTCTGTCCAGTTTAGGGCACTGACTCAGTGCTGGATGGTTTAATAAATATATGTAAAACCAGGAGATTTAGAGTCTGTCCAGTTTAGGGCACTGACTCTGTGCTGGATGATATAATAAATATATATAAAACCAGGAGATTTCGAGTCTGTCCAGTTTAGGGCACTGACTCTGTGCTGGATGGTTTAAGAAATATATGTAAAAGCAGGAGATTTAGAGTCTGTCCAGTTTAGGGCACTGACTCTGTCCTGGATGATTTAATAAATATATGTAAAACCAGGAGATTTCGAGTCTGTCCAGTTTCGGGCACTGACTCTGTGCTGGATGGTATAATAAATATATGTAAAACCAGGGAATTTAGAGTCTGTCCAGTTTAGGGCACTGACTCTGTGCTGGATGGTTTAAGAAATATATGTAAAAGCAGGAGATTTAGAGTCTGTCCAGTTTAGGGCACTGACTCTGTGCTGGATGGTTTAATAAATATATGTAAAACCAGGAGATTTCGAGTCTGTCCAGTTTAGGGCACTGACTCTGTGCTGGATGGTATAATAAATATATGTAAAACCAGGGAATTTAGAGTCTGTCCAGTTTGGGGCACTGACTCTGTGCTGGATGGTTTAATAAATATATGTAAAACCAGGAGATTTCGAGTCTGTCCAGTTTAGGACACTGACTCTGTGAATGGATGGTTTAATAAATATATATAAAACCAGGAGATTTCGAGTCTGTCCAGTTTAGGGCACTGACTCTGTGCTGGATGGTTTAATAAATATATATAAAACCAGGGAATTTAGAGTCTGTCCAGTTTAGGGCACTCACTCTGTGCTGGATGGTTTAATAAATATATATAAAACCAGGAGATTTCGAGTCTGTCCAGTTTAGGGCACTGACTCTGTGCTGGATGGTTTAATAAATATATGTAAAAGCAGGAGATTTAGAGTCTGTCCAGTTTAGGGCACTGACTCTGTGCTGGATGGTTTAATAAATATATGTAAAACTAGGAGATTTCGAGTCTGTCCAGTTTAGGACACTGACTCTGTGCTGGATGGTAGAATAAATATATGTAAAACCAGGAGATTTAGAGTCTGTCCAGTTTAGGACACTGACTCTGTGCTGGATGGTATAATAAATATATGTAAAACCAGGAGATTTAGAGTCTGTCCAGTTTAGGGCACTGACTCTGTGCTGGATGGTTTAATAAATATATATAAAACCAGGAGATTTAGAGTCTGTCCAGTTTAGGGCACTGACTCTGTGCTGGATGGTTTAATAAATATATGTAAAATCAGGTGATTTAGAGTCTGTCCAGTTTGGGGCACTGACTCTGTGCTGGATGGTTAAATAAATATATGTAAAACCAGGAGATTTCGAGTCTGTCCAGTTTAGGGCACTGACTCTGTGCTGGATGGTTTAATAAATATATATAAAACCAGGGAATTTAGAGTCTGTCCAGTTTAGGGCACTCACTCTGTGCTGGATGGTTTGATAAATATATATAAAACCAGGAGATTTAGAGTCTGTCCTGTTTAGGGCACTGACTCTGTGCTGGATGGTTTAATAAATATATGTAAAACCAGGAGATTTAGAGTCTGTCCAGTTTAGGACACTGACTCTGTGCTGGATGGTTTAATAAATATATGTAAAAGCAGGAGATTTAGAGTCTGTCCAGTTTAGGGCACTGACTCTGTGCTGGATGGTTTAATAAATATATGTAAATGCAGGAGATTTAGAGTCTGTCCGGTTTATGGCACTGACTCTGTGCTGGATGGTTTAATAAATATATATAAAACCAGGAGATTTAGAGTCTGTCCAGTTTAGGGCACTGACTCTGTGCTGGATGGTTAAATAAATATATGTAAAACCAGGAGATTTCGAGTCTGTCCAGTTTAGGGCACTGACTCTGTGCTGAATGGTTTAATAATTATATGTAAAACCAGGAGATTTCGAGTCTGTCCAGTTTAGGGCACTGACTCTGTGCTGGATGGTTTAATAAATATATGTAAAACCAGGAGATTTAGAGTCTGTCCAGTTTAGGACACTGACTCTGTGCTGGATGGTTTAATAAATACATGTAAAACCAGGAGATTTAGAGCCTGTCCAGTTTAGGGCACTGACTCTGTGCTGGATGGTTTAATAAATATATTTAAAACCAGGAGATTTAGAGTATGTCCAGTTTACGGCACTGACTCTGTGCTGGATGGTTCAATAAATATATGTAAAAGCAGGAGATTTAGAGTCTGTCCAGTTTAGAGCACTGACTCTGTGCTGGATGGTTTAATAAATATATGTAAAACCAGGAGATTTAGAGTCTGTCCAGTTTAGGATACTGACTCTGTGCTGGATGGTTTAATAAATATATATAAAACCAGGAGATTTAGAGTCTGTCCAGTTTAGGTCACTGACTCTGTGCTGGGTGGTTTAATAAATATATGTAAAACCAGGAGATTTCGAGTCTGTCCAGTTTAGGGCACTGACTCTGTGCTGGATGGTTTAATAAATATATTTAAAACCAGGAGATTTAGAGTCTGTCCAGTTTACGGCACTGACTCTGTGCTGGATGGTTCAATAAATATATGTAAAAGCAGGAGATTTAGAGTCTGTCCAGTTTAGAGCACTGACTCTGTGCTGGATGGTTTAATAAATATATATAAAACCAGGAGATTTAGAGTCTGTCCAGTTTAGGTCACTGACTCTGTGCTGGATGGTTTAATAAATATATATAAAACCAGGAGATTTCGAGTCTGTCCAGTTTAGGGCACTGACTCTGTGCTGGATGGTATAATAAATATATGTAAAACCAGGGAATTTAGAGTCTGTCCAGTTTAGGGCACTGACTCTGTGCTGGATGGTTTAATAAATATATATAAAACCAGGAGATTTAGAGTCTGTCCAGTTTAGGACACTGACTCTGTGCTGGATGGTTTAATAAATATATATAAAACCAGGAGATTTAGAGCAGGTCCAGTTTAGGACACTGACTCTGTGCTGGATGGTTTAATAAATATATGTAAAAGCAGGAGATTTAGAGTCTGACCAGTTTGGGGCACTGACTCTGTGCTGGATGGTTTAATAAATATATGTAAAACCGGGAGATTTCGAGTCTGTCCAGTTTAGAGCACTGACTCTGTGCTGGGTGGTTTAATAAATATATGTAAAACCAGGAGATTTAGAGTCTGTCCAGTTTAGGGCACTGACTCTGTGCTGGATGGTTTAATAAATATATGTAAAACCAGGAGATTTAGAATCTGTCCAGTTTGGGGCACTGACTCTGTGCTGGGTGGTTTAATAAATATATGTAAAACCAGGAGATTTAGAGTCTGTCCAGTTTAGGGCACTGACTCTGTGCTGGATGATATAATAAATATATATAAAACCAGGAGATTTCGAGTCTGTCCAGTTTACGGCACTGACTCTGTGCTGGATGGTTTAATAAATATATGTAAAACCAGGAGATTTAGAGTCTGTCCAGTTTAGGACACTGACTCTGTGCTGGATGGTTTAATAAATACATGTAAAACCAGGAGATTTAGAGTCTGTTCAGTTTAGAGCACTGACTCTGTGCTGGATGGTTTAATAAATATATTTAAAACCAGAAGATTTAGAGTCTGTCCAGTTTAGGACCCTGACTCTGTGCTGGATGGTTTAATAAATATATGTAAAAGCAGGAGATTTAGAGTCTGTTCAGTTTAGAGCACTGACTCTGTGCTGGATGGTTTAATAAATATATATAAAACCAGAAGATTTAGAGTCTGTGCAGTTTAGGACCCTGACTCTGTGCTGGATGGTTTAATAAATATATGTAAAACCAGGAGATTTAGAGTCTGTTCAGTTTAGAGCACTGACTCTGTGCTGGATGGTTTAATAAATATATTTAAAACCAGGAGATTTAGAGTCTGTCCAGTTTACGGCACTGACTCTGTGCTGGATGGTTCAATAAATATATGTAAAAGCAGGAGATTTAGAGTCTGTCCAGTTTAGAGCACTGACTCTGTGCTGGATGGTTTAATAAAAATATAAAACCAGGAGATTTAGAGTCTGTCCAGTTTAGGTCACTGACTCTGTGCTGGGTGGTTTAATAAATATATGTAAAACCAGGAGATTTCGAGTCTGTCCAGTTTAGGGCACTGACTCTGTGCTGGATGGTTTAATAAATATATGTAAAACCAGGAGATTTCGAGTCTGTCCAGTTTAGGGCACTAACTCTGTGCTGGATGGTAGAATAAATATATGTAAAACCAGGGAATTTAGAGTCTGTCCAGTTTAGGGCACTGACTCTGTGCTGGATGGTGTAATAAATATATATAAAACCAGGAGATTTAGAGTCTGTCCAGTTTAGGGCACTGACTCTGTGCTGGATGGTTTAATAAATATATGTAAATGCAGGAGATTTAGAGTCTGTCCGGTTTATGGCACTGACTCTGTGCTGGATGGTTTAATAAATATATATAAAACCAGGAGATTTAGAGTCTGTCCAGTTTAGGGCACTGACTCTGTGCTGGATGGTTAAATAAATATATGTAAAACCAGGAGATTTCGAGTCTGTCCAGTTTAGGGCACTGACTCTGTGCTGAATGGTTTAATAATTATATGTAAAACCAGGAGATTTAGAGTCTGTCCAGTTTAGGGCACTGACTCTGTGCTGGATGGTTTAATAAATATCTGTAAAACCAGAAGATTTAGAGTCTGTCCAGTTTAGGGCACTGACTCTGTGCTGGATGGTTTAATAAATATATGTAAAACCAGCAGATTTAGAATCTGTCCAGTTTGGGGCACTCTCTCTCTGCTTGATTGTTTTCATAAATATATATAAAAACAGGAGATTTAGAGTCTGTCCAGTTTAGGGCACTGAATCTGTGCTGGATGGTTTAATAAATATATGTAAAACCAGGAGATTTCGAGTCTGTCCAGTTTAGGGCACTGACTCTGTGCTGGATGATATAATAAATATATATAAAACCAGGAGATTTCGAGTCTGTCCAGTTTACTGCACTGACTCTGTGCTGGATGGTTTCATAAATATATGTAAAACCAGGAGATTTAGAGTCTGTCCAGTTTAGGACACTGACTCTGTGCTGGATGGTTTAATAAATACATGTAAAACCAGGAGATTTCGAGTCTGTCCAGTTTAGGGCACTGACTCTGTGCTGGATGGTTTAATAAATATATGTAAAACCAGGAGATTTAGAGTCTGTCCAGTTTAGGGCACTGACTCTGTGCTGGATGTTTTAATAAATATATATAAAACCAGGAGATTTAGAGTCTGTCCAGTTTAGGGCACTGACTCTGTGCTGGACGGTTTAATAAATATATGTAAAAGCAGGAGATTTAGTGTCTGACCAGTTTGGGGCACTGACTCTGTGCTGGATGGTTTAATAAATATATGTAAAACCGGGAGATTTCGAGTCCGTCCAGTTTAGAGCACTGACTCTGTGCTGGATGGTTTCATAAATATATGTAAAACCAGGAGATTTAGAATCTGTCCAGTTTGGGGCACTGACTCTGTGCTGGATGGTTTAATAAATATATGTAAAACCAGGAGATTTAGAGTCTGTCCAGTTTAGGGCACTGACTCTGTGCTGGATGGTTTCATAAATATATGTAAAACCAGGAGATTTAGAATCTGTCCAGTTTGGGGCACTGACTCTGTGCTGGATGGTTTAATAAATATATGTAAAACCAGGAGATTTAGAGTCTGTCCAGTTTAGGGCACTGACTCTGTGCTGGATGATATAATAAATATATATAAAACCAGGAGATTTCGAGTCTGTCCAGTTTAGGGCACTGACTCTGTGCTGGATGGTTTAATAAATATATGTAAAACCAGGAGATTTAGAGTCTGTCCAGTTTAGGACACTGACTCTGTGCTGGATGGTTTAATAAATACATGTAAAACCAGGAGATTTAGAGCCTGTCCAGTTTAGGGCACTGACTCTGTGCTGGATGGTTTAATAAATATATTTAAAACCAGGAGATTTAGAGTCTGTCCAGTTTAGGATACTGACTCTGTGCTGGATGGTTTAATAAATATATATAAAACCAGGAGATTTAGAGTCTGTCCAGTTTAGGTCACTGACTCTGTGCTGGGTGGTTTAATAAATATATGTAAAACCAGGAGATTTCGAGTCTGTCCAGTTTAGGGCACTGACTCTGTGCTGGATGGTTTAATAAATATATTTAAAACCAGGAGATTTAGAGTCTGTCCAGTTTACGGCACTGACTCTGTGCTGGATGGTTCAATAAATATATGTAAAAGCAGGAGATTTAGAGTCTGTCCAGTTTAGAGCACTGACTCTGTGCTGGATGGTTTAATAAATATATATAAAACCAGGAGATTTAGAGTCTGTCCAGTTTAGGTCACTGACTCTGTGCTGGATGGTTTAATAAATATATATAAAACCAGGAGATTTCGAGTCTGTCCAGTTTAGGGCACTGACTCTGTGCTGGATGGTATAATAAATATATGTAAAACCAGGGAATTTAGAGTCTGTCCAGTTTAGGGCACTGACTCTGTGCTGGATGGTTTAATAAATATATATAAAACCAGGAGATTTAGAGTCTGTCCAGTTTAGGACACTGACTCTGTGCTGGATGGTTTAATAAATATATATAAAACCAGGAGATTTAGAGTCTGTCCAGTTTAGGACACTGATTCTGTGCTGGATGTTTTAATAAATATATGTAAAAGCAGGAGATTTAGAGTCTGACCAGTTTGGGGCACTGACTCTGTGCTGGATGGTTTAATAAATATATGTAAAACCGGGAGATTTCGAGTCTGTCCAGTTTAGAGCACTGACTCTGTGCTGGGTGGTTTAATAAATATATGTAAAACCAGGAGATTTAGAGTCTGTCCAGTTTAGGGCACTGACTCTGTGCTGGATGGTTTAATAAATATATGTAAAACCAGGAGATTTAGAATCTGTCCAGTTTGGGGCACTGACTCTGTGCTGGATGGTTTAATAAATATATGTAAAACCAGGAGATTTAGAGTCTGTCCAGTTTAGGGCACTGACTCTGTGCTGGATGGTTTCATAAATATATGTAAAACCAGGAGATTTAGAATCTGTCCAGTTTGGGGCACTGACTCTGTGCTGGATGGTTTAATAAATATATGTAAAACCAGGAGATTTAGAGTCTGTCCAGTTTAGGGCACTGACTCTGTGCTGGATGATATAATAAATATATATAAAACCAGGAGATTTCGAGTCTGTCCAGTTTAGGGCACTGACTCTGTGCTGGATGGTTTAATAAATATATGTAAAACCAGGAGATTTAGAGTCTGTCCAGTTTAGGACACTGACTCTGTGCTGGATGGTTTAATAAATACATGTAAAACCAGGAGATTTAGAGCCTGTCCAGTTTAGGGCACTGACTCTGTGCTGGATGGTTTAATAAATATATTTAAAACCAGGAGATTTAGAGTATGTCCAGTTTACGGCACTGACTCTGTGCTGGATGGTTCAATAAATATATGTAAAAGCAGGAGATTTAGAGTCTGTCCAGTTTAGAGCACTGACTCTGTGCTGGATGGTTTAATAAATATATGTAAAACCAGGAGATTTAGAGTCTGTCCAGTTTAGGGCACTGACTCTGTGCTGGATGGTTTAATAAATATATATAAAACCAGGAGATTTAGAGTCTGTCCAGTTTAGGTCACTGACTCTGTGCTGGGTGGTTTAATAAATATATGTAAAACCAGGAGATTTCGAGTCTGTCCAGTTTAGGGCACTGACTCTGTGCTGGATGGTTTAATAAATATATTTAAAACCAGGAGATTTAGAGTCTGTCCAGTTTACGGCACTGACTCTGTGCTGGATGGTTCAATAAATATATGTAAAAGCAGGAGATTTAGAGTCTGTCCAGTTTAGAGCACTGACTCTGTGCTGGATGGTTTAATAAATATATATAAAACCAGGAGATTTAGAGTCTGTCCAGTTTAGGTCACTGACTCTGTGCTGGATGGTTTAATAAATATATATAAAACCAGGAGATTTCGAGTCTGTCCAGTTTAGGGCACTGACTCTGTGCTGGATGGTATAATAAATATATGTAAAACCAGGGAATTTAGAGTCTGTCCAGTTTAGGGCACTGACTCTGTGCTGGATGGTTTAATAAATATGTATAAAACCAGGAGATTTAGAGTCTGTCCAGTTTAGGACACTGACTCTGTGCTGGATGGTTTAATAAATATATATAAAACCAGGAGATTTAGAGTCTGTCCAGTTTAGGACACTGACTCTGTGCTGGATGGTTTAATAAATATATGTAAAAGCAGGAGATTTAGAGTCTGACCAGTTTGGGGCACTGACTCTGTGCTGGATGGTTTAATAAATATATGTAAAACCGGGAGATTTCGAGTCTGTCCAGTTTAGAGCACTGACTCTGTGCTGGGTGGTTTAATAAATATATGTAAAACCAGGAGATTTAGAGTCTGTCCAGTTTAGGGCACTGACTCTGTGCTGGATGGTTTAATAAATATATGTAAAACCAGGAGATTTAGAATCTGTCCAGTTTGGGGCACTGACTCTGTGCTGGGTGGTTTAATAAATATATGTAAAACCAGGAGATTTAGAGTCTGTCCAGTTTAGGGCACTGACTCTGTGCTGGATGATATAATAAATATATATAAAACCAGGAGATTTCGAGTCTGTCCAGTTTACAGCACTGACTCTGTGCTGGATGGTTTAATAAATATATGTAAAACCAGGAGATTTAGAGTCTGTCCAGTTTAGGACACTGACTCTGTGCTGGATGGTTTAATAAATACATGTAAAACCAGGAGATTTAGAGTCTGTTCAGTTTAGAGCACTGACTCTGTGCTGGATGGTTTAATAAATATATTTAAAACCAGAAGATTTAGAGTCTGTCCAGTTTAGGACCCTGACTCTGTGCTGGATGGTTTAATAAATATATGTAAAAGCAGGAGATTTAGAGTCTGTTCAGTTTAGAGCACTGACTCTGTGCTGGATGGTTTAATAAATATATATAAAACCAGAAGATTTAGAGTCTGTCCAGTTTAGGACCCTGACTCTGTGCTGGATGGTTTAATAAATATATGTAAAACCAGGAGATTTAGAGTCTGTTCAGTTTAGAGCACTGACTCTGTGCTGGATGGTTTAATAAATATATGTAAAACCAGGAGATTTCGAGTCTGTCCAGTTTACGGCACTGACTCTGTGCTGGATGGTTCAATAAATATATGTAAAAGCATGAGATTTAGAGTCTGTCCAGTTTAGAGCACTGACTCTGTGCTGGATGGTTTAATAAATATATATAAAACCAGGAGATTTAGAGTCTGTCCAGTTTAGGTCACTGACTCTGTGCTGGGTGGTTTAATAAATATATGTAAAACCAGGAGATTTCGAGTCTGTCCAGTTTAGGGCACTGACTCTGTGCTGGATGGTTTAATAAATATATGTAAAACCAGGAGATTTCGAGTCTGTCCAGTTTAGGGCACTAACTCTGTGCTGGATGGTAGAATAAATATATGTAAAACCAGGGAATTTAGAGTCTGTCCAGTTTAGGGCACTGACTCTGTGCTGGATGGTTTAATAAATATATATAAAACCAGGAGATTTAGAGTCTGTCCAGTTTAGGGCACTGACTCTGTGCTGGATGGTTTAATAAATATATGTAAATGCAGGAGATTTAGAGTCTGTCCGGTTTATGGCACTGACTCTGTGCTGGATGGTTTAATAAATATATATAAAACCAGGAGATTTAGAGTCTGTCCAGTTTAGGGCACTGACTCTGTGCTGGATGGTTAAATAAATATATGTAAAACCAGGAGATTTCGAGTCTGTCCAGTTTAGGGCACTGACTCTGTGCTGAATGGTTTAATAATTATATGTAAAATCAGGAGATTTAGAGTCTGTCCAGTTTAGGGCACTGACTCTGTGCTGGATGGTTTAATAAATATCTGTAAAACCAGAAGATTTAGAGTCTGTCCAGTTTAGGGCACTGACTCTGTGCTGGATGGTTTAATAAATATATGTAAAACCAGCAGATTTAGAATCTGTCCAGTTTGGGGCACTCTCTCTCTGCTGGATGGTTTAATAAATATATATAAAAACAGGAGATTTAGAGTCTGTCCAGTTTAGGGCACTGAATCTGTGCTGGATGGTTTAATAAAAATTTGTAAAACCAGGAGATTTCGAGTCTGTCCAGTTTAGGGCACTGACTCTGTGCTGGATGATATAATAAATATATATAAAACCAGGAGATTTCGAGTCTGTCCAGTTTACTGCACTGACTCTGTGCTGGATGGTTTCATAAATATATGTAAAACCAGGAGATTTAGAGTCTGTCCAGTTTAGGACACTGACTCTGTGCTGGATGGTTTAATAAATACATGTAAAACCAGGAGATTTCGAGTCTGTCCAGTTTAGGGCACTGACTCTGTGCTGGATGGTTTAATAAATATATGTAAAACCAGGAGATTTAGAGTCTGTCCAGTTTTGGGCACTGACTCTGTGCTGGATGTTTTAATAAATATATATAAAACCAGGAGATTTAGAGTCTGTCCAGTTTAGGGCACTGAATCTGTGCTGGATGGTTTAATAAATATATGTAAAAGCAGGAGATTTAGTGTCTGACCAGTTTGGTGCACTGACTCTGTGCTGGATGGTTTAATAAATATATGTAAAACCGGGAGATTTCGAGTCTGTCCAGTTTAGAGCACTGACTCTGTGCTGGATGGTTTCATAAATATATGTAAAACCAGGAGATTTAGAATCTGTCCAGTTTGGGGCACTGACTCTGTGCTGGATGGTTTAATAAATATATGTAAAACCAGGAGATTTAGAGTCTGTCCAGTTTAGGGCACTGACTCTGTGCTGGATGGTTTCATAAATATATGTAAAACCAGGAGATTTAGAATCTGTCCAGTTTGGGGCACTGACTCTGTGCTGGATGGTTTAATAAATATATGTAAAACCAGGAGATTTAGAGTCTGTCCAGTTTAGGGCACTGACTCTGTGCTGGATGATATAATAAATATATATAAAACCAGGAGATTTCGAGTCTGTCCAGTTTAGGGCACTGACTCTGTGCTGGATGGTTTAATAAATATATGTAAAACCAGGAGATTTAGAGTCTGTCCAGTTTGGACACTGACTCTGTGCTGGATGGTTTAATAAATACATGTAAAACCAGGAGATTTAGAGCCTGTCCAGTTTAGGGCACTGACTCTGTGCTGGATGGTTTAATAAATATATTTAAAACCAGGAGATTTAGAGTATGTCCAGTTTACGGCACTGACTCTGTGCTGGATGGTTCAATAAATATATGTAGAAGCAGGAGATTTAGAGTCTGTCCAGTTTAGAGCACTGACTCTGTGCTGGATGGTTTAATAAATATATGTAAAACCAGGAGATTTAGAGTCTGTCCAGTTTAGGATACTGACTCTGTGCTGGATGGTTTAATAAATATATATAAAACCAGGAGATTTAGAGTCTGTCCAGTTTAGGTCACTGACTCTGTGCTGGGTGGTTTAATAAATATATGTAAAACCAGGAGATTTCGAGTCTGTCCAGTTTAGGGCACTGACTCTGTGCTGGATGGTTTAATAAATATATTTAAAACCAGGAGATTTAGAGTCTGTCCAGTTTACGGCACTGACTCTGTGCTGGATGGTTCAATAAATATATGTAAAAGCAGGAGATTTAGAGTCTGTCCAGTTTAGAGCACTGACTCTGTGCTGGATGGTTTAATAAATATATATAAAACCAGGAGATTTAGAGTCTGTCCAGTTTAGGTCACTGAATCTGTGCTGGATGGTTTAATAAATATATATAAAACCAGGAGATTTCGAGTCTGTCCAGTTTAGGGCACTGACTCTGTGATGGATGGTATAATAAATATATGTAAAACCAGGGAATTTAGAGTCTGTCCAGTTTAGGGCACTGACTCTGTGCTGGATGGTTTAATAAATATATATAAAACCAGGAGATTTAGAGTCTGTCCAGTTTAGGACACTGACTCTGTGCTGGATGGTTTAATAAATATATATAAAACCAGGAGATTTAGAGTCTGTCCAGTTTAGGACACTGACTCTGTGCTGGATGGTTTAATAAATATATGTAAAAGCAGGAGATTTAGAGTCTGACCAGTTTGGGGCACTGACTCTGTGCTGGATGGTTTAATAAATATATGTAAAACCGGGAGATTTCGAGTCTGTCCAGTTTAGAGCACTGACTCTGTGCTGGGTGGTTTAATAAATATATGTAAAACCAGGAGATTTAGAGTCTGTCCAGTTTAGGGCACTGACTCTGTGCTGGATGGTTTAATAAATATATGTAAAACCAGGAGATTTAGAATCTGTCCAGTTTGGGGCACTGACTCTGTGCTGGATGGTTTAATAAATATATGTAAAACCAGGAGATTTAGAGTCTGTCCAGTTTAGGGCACTGACTCTGTGCTGGATGATATAATAAATATATATAAAACCAGGAGATTTCGAGTCTGTCCAGTTTACGGCACTGACTCTGTGCTGGATGGTTTAATAAATATATGTAAAACCAGGAGATTTAGAGTCTGTCCAGTTTAGGACACTGACTCTGTGCTGGATGGTTTAATAAATACATGTAAAACCAGGAGATTTAGAGCCTGTCCAGTTTAGGGCACTGACTCTGTGCTGGATGGTTTAATAAATATATTTAAAACCAGGAGATTTAGAGTATGTCCAGTTTACGGCACTGACTCTGTGCTGGATGGTTCAATAAATATATGTAAAAGCAGGAGATTTAGAGTCTGTCCAGTTTAGAGCACTGACTCTGTGCTGGATGGTTTAATAAATATATATAAAACCAGGAGATTTAGAGTCTGTCCCGTTTAGGTCACTGACTCTGTGCTGGGTGGTTTAATAAATATATGTAAAACCAGGAGATTTCGAGTCTGTCCAGTTTAGGGCACTGACTCTGTGCTGGATGGTTTAATAAATATATTTAAAACCAGGAGATTTAGAGTCTGTCCAGTTTACGGCACTGACTCTGTGCTGGATGGTTCAATAAATATATGTAAAAGCAGGAGATTTAGAGTCTGTTCAGTTTAGAGCACTGACTCTGTGCTGGATGGTTTAATAAATATATATAAAACCAGGAGATTTAGAGTCTGTCCAGTTTAGGTCACTGACTCTGTGCTGGATGGTTTAATAAATATATGTAAAACCAGGAGATTTCGAGTCTGTCCAGTTTAGGGCACTGACTCTGTGCTGGATGGTATAATAAATATATGTAAAACCAGGGAATTTAGAGTCTGTCCAGTTTAGGGCACTGACTCTGTGCTGGATGGTTTAATAAACATATATAAAACCAGGAGATTTAGAGTCTGTCCAGTTTAGGACACTGACTCTGTGCTGGATGGTTTAATAAATATATATAAAACCAGAAGATTTAGAGTCTGTCCAGTTTAGGACCCTGACTCTGTGCTGGATGGTTTAATAAATATATGTAAAACCAGGAGATTTAGAGTCTCTCCAGTTTGGGGCACTGACTCTGTGCTGGATGGTTTAATAAATATATGTAAAACCAGTAGATTTCGAGTCTGTCCAGTTTAGGACACTGACTCTGTGCTGGCTGGTTTAATAAATATATATAAAACCAGGAGATTTAGAGTCTGTCCAGTTTAGGGCACTGACTCTGTGCTGGATGGTTTAATAAATATATATAAAACCAGGGAATTTAGAGTCTGTCCAGTTTAGGGCACTCACTCTGTGCTGGATGGTTTCATAAATATATATAATACCAGGAGATTTAGAGTCTGTCCAGTTTAGGGCACTGACTCTGTGCTGGATGGTTTAATAAATATATGTAAAAGCAGGAGATTTAGAGTCTGTCCAGTTTAGGGCACTGACTCTGTGCTGGATGGTTTAATAAATATATGTAAAAGCAGGAGATTTAGAATCTGTCCAGTTTAGGGCACTGTCTCTGTGCTGGATGGTATAATAAATATATGTAAAACCAGGAGATTTCAAGTCTGTCCAGTTTAGGACACTGACTCTGTGCTGGATGGTATAATAAATATATGTAAAACCAGGAGATTTAGAGTCTGTCCAGTTTAGGACACTGTCTCTGTGCTGGATGGTTTAATAAATATATGTAAAACCAGGAGATTTAGAGTCTGTCCAGTTTAGGGCACTGATTCTGTGCTGGATGGTTTGATAAATATATGTAAAACCAGGAGATTTAGAGTCTGTCCAGTTTAGGGTCCTGACTCTGTGCTGGATGGTTTGATAAATATATATAAAACCAGGAGATTTAGAGTCTGTCCAGTTTAGGACACTGACTCTGTGCTGGATGGTTTAATAAATATATGTAAAACCAGGAGATTTAGAGTCTGTCCAGTTTAGGGCACTGACTCTGTGCTGGATGGTTTAATAAATATATGTAAAACCAGGGAATTTAGAGTCTGTCCAGTTTAGGACACTGACTCTGTGCTGGATGGTTTAATAAATATATATAAAACCAGGAGATTTAGAGTCTGTCCAGTTTAGGACACTGACTCTTTGCTGGATGGTTTAATAAATATATGTAAAACCAGGAGATTTCGAGTCTGTCCAGTTTAGGGCACTGACTCTGTGCTGGATGGTTTAATAAATATATGTAAAACCAATAGATTTAGAGTCTGTCCAGTTTAGGGCACTGACTCTGTTCTGGATGGTTTAATAAATATATATAAAACCAGGGGATTTAGAGTCTGTCCAGTTGAGGGCACTGACTCTGTGCTGGATGGTTTAATAAATATATGTAAAACCAGGAGATTTAGAGTCTGTCCAGTTTAGGGCACTGACTCTGTGCTGGATGGTTTAATAAAAATATGTAAAACCAGGAGATTAAGAATCTGTCCAGTTTGGGGCACTGACTCTGTGCTGGATGGTTTAATAAATATATATAAAACCAGGAGATTTAGAGTCTGTCCTGTTTAGGGCACTGACTCTGTGCTGGATGTTTTAATAAATATATGTAAAACCAGGAGATTTAGAGTCTGTTCAGTTTGGGGCACTGACTCTGTGCTGGATGGTTTAATAAATATATATAAAACCAGGAGATTTAGAGTCTGTCCAGGTTAGGACACTGACTCTGTGCTGGATGGTTTAATCAATATATGTAAAACCAGGAGATTTAGAGTCTGTCCAGTTTCGGGCACTGACTCTTTGATGGATGGTATAATAAATATATATAAGACCAGGAGATTTAGAGTCTGTCCAGGTTAGGACACTGACTCTGTGCTGGATGGTTTAATAAATATATGTAAAACCAGGGGATTTCGAGTCTGTCCAGTTTAGGGCACTGACTCTGTGCTGGATGGTTTAATAAATATATATAAAACCAGGAGATTTAGAGTCTGTCCAGTTTGGGGCACTGACTCTGTGCTGGATGGTTTAATAAATATATGTAAAATCAGGAGATTTCGATTCTGTCCAGTTTAGGGCACTGACTCTGTGCTGGATGGTTTAATAAATATATATAAAACCAGGAGATTTAGAGTCTGTCCAGGTTAGGACACTGACTCTGTGCTGGATGGTTTAATAAATATATGTAAAACCAGGAGATTTAGAGTCTGTCCAGTTTAGGGCACTGACTCTTTGATGGATGGTATAATAAATATATATAAGACCAGGAGATTTAGAGCCTGTCCAGTTTAGGGCACTGACTCTGTGCTGGATGGTTTAATAAATATATTTAAAACCAGGAGATTTAGAGTCTGTCCAGTTTACGGCACTGACTCTGTGCTGGATGGTTCAATAAATATATGTAAAAGCAGGAGATTTAGAGTCTGTCCAGTTTAGAGCACTGACTCTGTGCTGGATGGTTTAATAAATATATATAAAACCAGGAGATTTCGAGTCTGTCCAGTTGAGATCACTGACTCTGTGCTGGGTGGTTTAATAAATATATGTAAAACCAGGAGATTTCGAGTCTGTCCAGTTTAGGGCACTGACTCTGTGCTGGATGGTATAATAAATATATGTAAAACCAGGGAATTTAGAGTCTGTCCAGTTTAGGGCACTGACTCTGTGCTGGATGGTTTAACAAATATATATAAAACCAGGAGATTTAGAGTCTGTCCAGTTTAGGGCACTGACTCTGTGCTGGATGGTTTAATAAATATATGTAAAAGCAGGTGATTTAGAGTCTGTCCAGTTTGGGGCACTGACTCTGTGCTGGATGGTTTAATAAATATATATAAAACCAGGAGATTTAGAGTCTGTCCAGTTTAGGGCACTGACTCTGTGCTGGATGGTTTAATAAATATATGTAAAACCAGGAGATTTAGAGCCTGTCCAGTTTAGGGCACTGACTCTGTGCTGGATGGTTTAATAAATATATTTAAAACCAGGAGATTTAGAGTATGTCCAGTTTACGGCACTGACTCTGTGCTGGATGGTTTAATAAATATATATAAAACCAGGAGATTTCGAGTCTGTCCAGTTTACGGCACTGACTCTGTGCTGGATGGTTCAATAAATATATGTAAAAGCAGGAGATTTAGAGTCTGTCCAGTTTAGAGCACTGACTCTGTGCTGGATGGTTTAATAAATATATATAAAACCAGGAGATTTAGAGTCTGTCCAGTTTAGGTCACTGACTCTGTGCTGGGTGGTTTAATAAATATATGTAAAACCAGGAGATTTCGAGTCTGTCCAGTTTAGGGCACTGACTCTGTGCTGGATGGTTTAATAAATATATTTAAAACCAGGAGATTTAGAGTCTGTCCAGTTTACGGCACTGACTCTGTGCTGGATGGTTTAATAAATATATATAAAACCAGGAGATTTAGAGTCTGTCCAGTTTAGGTCACTGACTCTGTGCTGGATGGTTTAATAAATATATGTAAAACCAGGAGATTTCGAGTCTGTCCAGTTTAGGGCACTGACTCTGTGCTGGATGGTATAATAAATATATGTAAAACCAGGGAATTTAGAGTCTGTCCAGTTTAGGGCACTGACTCTGTGCTGGGTGGTTTAATAAATACATGTAAAACCAGGAGATTTAGAGCCTGTCCAGTTTAGGGCACTGACTCTGTGCTGGATGGTTTAATAAATATATTTAAAACCAGGAGATTTAGAGTATGTCCAGTTTACGGCACTGACTCTGTGCTGGATGGTTCAATAAATATATGTAAAAGCAGGAGATTTAGAGTCTGTCCAGTTTAGAGCACTGACTCTGTGCTGGATGGTTTAATAAATATATGTAAAACCAGGAGATTTAGAGTCTGTCCAGTTTAGGATACTGACTCTGTGCTGGATGCTTTAATAAATATATATAAAACCAGGAGATTTAGAGTCTGTCCAGTTTAGGTCACTGACTCTGTGCTGGGTGGTTTAATAAATATATGTAAAACCAGGAGATTTCGAGTCTGTCCAGTTTAGGGCACTGACTCTGTGCTGGATGGTTTAATAAATATATTTAAAACCAGGAGATTTAGAGTCTGTCCAGTTTACGGCACTGACTCTGTGCTGGATGGTTCAATAAATATATGTAAAAGCAGGAGATTTAGAGTCTGTCCAGTTTAGAGCACTGACTCTGTGCTGGATGGTTTAATAAATATATATAAAACCAGGAGATTTAGAGTCTGTCCAGTTTAGGTCACTGACTCTGTGCTGGATGGTTTAATAAATATATATAAAACCAGGAGATTTCGAGTCTGTCCAGTTTAGGGCACTGACTCTGTGCTGGATGGTATAATAAATATATGTAAAACCAGGGAATTTAGAGTCTGTCCAGTTTAGGGCACTGACTCTGTGCTGGATGGTTTAATAAATATATATAAAACCAGGAGATTTAGAGTCTGTCCAGTTTAGGACACTGACTCTGTGCTGGATGGTTTAATAAATATATATAAAACCAGGAGATTTAGAGTCTGTCCAGTTTAGGACACTGATTCTGTGCTGGATGTTTTAATAAATATATGTAAAAGCAGGAGATTTAGAGTCTGACCAGTTTGGGGCACTGACTCTGTGCTGGATGGTTTAATAAATATATGTAAAACCGGGAGATTTCGAGTCTGTCCAGTTTAGAGCACTGACTCTGTGCTGGGTGGTTTAATAAATATATGTAAAACCAGGAGATTTAGAGTCTGTCCAGTTTAGGGCACTGACTCTGTGCTGGATGGTTTAATAAATATATGTAAAACCAGGAGATTTAGAATCTGTCCAGTTTGGGGCACTGACTCTGTGCTGGATGGTTTAATAAATATATGTAAAACCAGGAGATTTAGAGTCTGTCCAGTTTAGGGCACTGACTCTGTGCTGGATGGTTTCATAAATATATGTAAAACCAGGAGATTTAGAATCTGTCCAGTTTGGGGCACTGACTCTGTGCTGGATGGTTTAATAAATATATGTAAAACCAGGAGATTTAGAGTCTGTCCAGTTTAGGGCACTGACTCTGTGCTGGATGATATAATAAATATATATAAAACCAGGAGATTTCGAGTCTGTCCAGTTTAGGGCACTGACTCTGTGCTGGATGGTTTAATAAATATATGTAAAACCAGGAGATTTAGAGTCTGTCCAGTTTAGGACACTGACTCTGTGCTGGATGGTTTAATAAATACATGTAAAACCAGGAGATTTAGAGTCTGTCCAGTTTAGGACACTGACTCTGTGCTGGATGGTTTAATAAATATATATAAAACCAGGAGATTTAGAGTCTGTCCAGTTTAGGTCACTGACTCTGTGCTGGGTGGTTTAATAAATATATGTAAAACCAGGAGATTTCGAGTCTGTCCAGTTTAGGGCACTGACTCTGTGCTGGATGGTTTAATAAATATATTTAAAACCAGGAGATTTAGAGTCTGTCCAGTTTACGGCACTGACTCTGTGCTGGATGGTTCAATAAATATATGTAAAAGCAGGAGATTTAGAGTCTGTCCAGTTTAGAGCACTGACTCTGTGCTGGATGGTTTAATAAATATATATAAAACCAGGAGATTTAGAGTCTGTCCAGTTTAGGTCACTGACTCTGTGCTGGATGGTTTAATAAATATATATAAAACCAGGAGATTTCGAGTCTGTCCAGTTTAGGGCACTGACTCTGTGCTGGATGGTATAATAAATATATGTAAAACCAGGGAATTTAGAGTCTGTCCAGTTTAGGGCACTGACTCTGTGCTGGATGGTTTAATAAATATATATAAAACCAGGAGATTTAGAGTCTGTCCAGTTTAGGACACTGACTCTGTGCTGGATGGTTTAATAAATATATATAAAACCAGGAGATTTAGAGTCTGTCCAGTTTAGGACACTGACTCTGTGCTGGATGGTTTAATAAATATATGTAAAAGCAGGAGATTTAGAGTCTGACCAGTTTGGGGCACTGACTCTGTGCTGGATGGTTTAATAAATATATGTAAAACCGGGAGATTTCGAGTCTGTCCAGTTTAGAGCACTGACTCTGTGCTGGGTGGTTTAATAAATATATGTAAAACCAGGAGATTTAGAGTCTGTCCAGTTTAGGGCACTGACTCTGTGCTGGATGGTTTAATAAATATATGTAAAACCAGGAGATTTAGAATCTGTCCAGTTTGGGGCACTGACTCTGTGCTGGGTGGTTTAATAAATATATGTAAAACCAGGAGATTTAGAGTCTGTCCAGTTTAGGGCACTGACTCTGTGCTGGATGATATAATAAATATATATAAAACCAGGAGATTTCGAGTCTGTCCAGTTTACGGCACTGACTCTGTGCTGGATGGTTTAATAAATATATGTAAAACCAGGAGATTTAGAGTCTGTCCAGTTTAGGACACTGACTCTGTGCTGGATGGTTTAATAAATACATGTAAAACCAGGAGATTTAGAGTCTGTTCAGTTTAGAGCACTGACTCTGTGCTGGATGGTTTAATAAATATATTTAAAACCAGAAGATTTAGAGTCTGTCCAGTTTAGGACCCTGACTCTGTGCTGGATGGTTTAATAAATATATGTAAAAGCAGGAGATTTAGAGTCTGTTCAGTTTAGAGCACTGACTCTGTGCTGGATGGTTTAATAAATATATATAAAACCAGAAGATTTAGAGTCTGTCCAGTTTAGGACCCTGACTCTGTGCTGGATGGTTTAATAAATATATGTAAAACCAGGAGATTTAGAGTCTGTTCAGTTTAGAGCACTGACTCTGTGCTGGATGGTTTAATAAATATATTTAAAACCAGGAGATTTCGAGTCTGTCCAGTTTACGGCACTGACTCTGTGCTGGATGGTTCAATAAATATATGTAAAAGCAGGAGATTTAGAGTCTGTCCAGTTTAGAGCACTGACTCTGTGCTGGATGGTTTAATAAATATATATAAAACCAGGAGATTTAGAGTCTGTCCAGTTTAGGTCACTGACTCTGTGCTGGGTGGTTTAATAAATATATGTAAAACCAGGAGATTTCGAGTCTGTCCAGTTTAGGGCACTGACTCTGTGCTGGATGGTTTAATAAATATATGTAAAACCAGGAGATTTCGAGTCTGTCCAGTTTAGGGCACTAACTCTGTGCTGGATGGTAGAATAAATATATGTAAAACCAGGGAATTTAGAGTCTGTCCAGTTTAGGGCACTGACTCTGTGCTGGATGGTTTAATAAATATATATAAAACCAGGAGATTTAGAGTCTGTTCAGTTTAGGGCACTGACTCTGTGCTGGATGGTTTAATAAATTTATGTAAATGCAGGAGATTTAGAGTCTGTCCGGTTTATGGCACTGACTCTGTGCTGGATGGTTTAATAAATATATATAAAACCAGGAGATTTAGAGTCTGTCCAGTTTAGGGCACTGACTCTGTGCTGGATGGTTAAATAAATATATGTAAAACCAGGAGATTTCGAGTCTGTCCAGTTTAGGGCACTGACTCTGTGCTGAATGGTTTAATAATTATATGTAAAACCAGGAGATTTAGAGTCTGTCCAGTTTAGGGCACTGACTCTGTGCTGGATGGTTTAATAAATATATAGAAAACCAGAAGATTTAGAGTCTGTCCAGTTTAGGGCACTGACTCTGTGCTGGATGGTTTAATAAATATATGTAAAACCAGCAGATTTAGAATCTGTCCAGTTTGGGGCACTCTCTCTCTGCTGGATGGTTTAATAAATATATATAAAAACAGGAGATTTAGAGTCTGTCCAGTTTAGGGCACTGAATCTGTGCTGGATGGTTTAATAAATATTTGTAAAACCAGGAGATTTCGAGTCTGTCCAGTTTAGGGCACTGACTCTGTGCTGGATGATATAATAAATATATATAAAACCAGGAGATTTCGAGTCTGTCCAGTTTACTGCACTGACTCTGTGCTGGATGGTTTCATAAATATATGTAAAACCAGGAGATTTAGAGTCTGTCCAGTTTAGGACACTGACTCTGTGCTGGATGGTTTAATAAATACATGTAAAACCAGGAGATTTCGAGTCTGTCCAGTTTAGGGCACTGACTCTGTGCTGGATGGTTTAATAAATATATGTAAAACCAGGAGATTTAGAGTCTGTCCAGTTTTGGGCACTGACTCTGTGCTGGATGTTTTAATAAATATATATAAAACCAGGAGATTTAGAGTCTGTCCAGTTTAGGGCACTGACTCTGTGCTGGATGGTTTAATAAATATATGTAAAAGCAGGAGATTTAGTGTCTGACCAGTTTGGGGCACTGACTCTGTGCTGGATGGTTTAATAAATATATGTAAAACCGGGAGATTTCGAGTCTGTCCAGTTTAGAGCACTGACTCTGTGCTGGATGGTTTCATAAATATATGTAAAACCAGGAGATTTAGAATCTGTCCAGTTTGGGGCACTGACTCTGTGCTGGATGGTTTAATAAATATATGTAAAACCAGGAGATTTAGAGTCTGTCCAGTTTAGGGCACTGACTCTGTGCTGGATGGTTTCATAAATATATGTAAAACCAGGAGATTTAGAATCTGTCCAGTTTGGGGCACTGACTCTGTGCTGGATGGTTTAATAAATATATGTAAAACCAGGAGATTTAGAGTCTGTCCAGTTTAGGGCACTGACTCTGTGCTGGATGATATAATAAATATATATAAAACCAGGAGATTTCGAGTCTGTCCAGTTTAGGGCACTGACTCTGTGCTGGATGGTTTAATAAATATATGTAAAACCAGGAGATTTAGAGTCTGTCCAGTTTAGGACACTGACTCTGTGCTGGATGGTTTAATAAATACATGTAAAACCAGGAGATTTAGAGCCTGTCCAGTTTAGGGCACTGACTCTGTGCTGGATGGTTTAATAAATATATTTAAAACCAGGAGATTTAGAGTATGTCCAGTTTACGGCACTGACTCTGTGCTGGATGGTTCAATAAATATATGTAAAAGCAGGAGATTTAGAGTCTGTCCAGTTTAGAGCACTGACTCTGTGCTGGATGGTTTAATAAATATATGTAAAACCAGGAGATTTAGAGTCTGTCCAGTTTAGGATACTGACTCTGTGCTGGATGGTTTAATAAATATATATAAAACCAGGAGATTTAGAGTCTGTCCAGTTTAGGTCACTGACTCTGTGCTGGGTGGTTTAATAAATATATGTAAAACCAGGAGATTTCGAGTCTGTCCAGTTTAGGGCACTGACTCTGTGCTGGATGGTTTAATAAATATATTTAAAACCAGGAGATTTAGAGTCTGTCCAGTTTACGGCACTGACTCTGTGCTGGATGGTTCAATAAATATATGTAAAAGCAGGAGATTTAGAGTCTGTCCAGTTTAGAGCACTGACTCTGTGCTGGATGGTTTAATAAATATATATAAAACCAGAAGATTTAGAGTCTGTCCAGTTTAGGTCACTGACTCTGTGCTGGATGGTTTAATAAATATATATAAAACCAGGAGATTTCGAGTCTGTCCAGTTTAGGGCACTGACTCTGTGCTGGATGGTATAATAAATATATGTAAAACCAGGGAATTTAGAGTCTGTCCAGTTTAGGGCACTGACTCTGTGCTGGATGGTTTAATAAATATATATAAAACCAGGAGATTTAGAGTCTGTCCAGTTTAGGACACTGACTCTGTGCTGGATGGTTTAATAAATATATATAAAACCAGGAGATTTAGAGTCTGTCCAGTTTAGGACACTGACTCTGTGCTGGATGGTTTAATAAATATATGTAAAAGCAGGAGATTTAGAGTCTGACCAGTTTGGGGCACTGACTCTGTGCTGGATGGTTTAATAAATATATGTAAAACCGGGAGATTTCGAGTCTGTCCAGTTTAGAGCACTGACTCTGTGCTGGGTGGTTTAATAAATATATGTAAAACCAGGAGATTTAGAGTCTGTCCAGTTTAGGGCACTGACTCTGTGCTGGATGGTTTAATAAATATATGTAAAACCAGGAGATTTAGAATCTGTCCAGTTTGGGGCACTGACTCTGTGCTGGGTGGTTTAATAAATATATGTAAAACCAGGAGATTTAGAGTCTGTCCAGTTTAGGGCACTGACTCTGTGCTGGATGATATAATAAATATATATAAAACCAGGAGATTTCGAGTCTGTCCAGTTTACGGCACTGACTCTGTGCTGGATGGTTTAATAAATATATGTAAAACCAGGAGATTTAGAGTCTGTCCAGTTTAGGACACTGACTCTGTGCTGGATGGTTTAATAAATACATGTAAAACCAGGAGATTTAGAGCCTGTCCAGTTTAGGGCACTGACTCTGTGCTGGATGGTTTAATAAATATATTTAAAACCAGGAGATTTAGAGTATGTCCAGTTTACGGCACTGACTCTGTGCTGGATGGTTCAATAAATATATGTAAAAGCAGGAGATTTAGAGTCTGTCCAGTTTAGAGCACTGACTCTGTGCTGGATGGTTTAATAAATATATATAAAACCAGGAGATTTAGAGTCTGTCCCGTTTAGGTCACTGACTCTGTGCTGGGTGGTTTAATAAATATATGTAAAACCAGGAGATTTCGAGTCTGTCCAGTTTAGGGCACTGACTCTGTGCTGGATGGTTTAATAAATATATTTAAAACCAGGAGATTTAGAGTCTGTCCAGTTTACGGCACTGACTCTGTGCTGGATGGTTCAATAAATATATGTAAAAGCAGGAGATTTAGAGTCTGTTCAGTTTAGAGCACTGACTCTGTGCTGGATGGTTTAATAAATATATATAAAACCAGGAGATTTAGAGTCTGTCCAGTTTAGGTCACTGACTCTGTGCTGGATGGTTTAATAAATATATGTAAAACCAGGAGATTTCGAGTCTGTCCAGTTTAGGGCACTGACTCTGTGCTGGATGGTATAATAAATATATGTAAAACCAGGGAATTTAGAGTCTGTCCAGTTTAGGGCACTGACTCTGTGCTGGATGGTTTAATAAACATATATAAAACCAGGAGATTTAGAGTCTGTCCAGTTTAGGACACTGACTCTGTGCTGGATGGTTTAATAAATATATATAAAACCAGAAGATTTAGAGTCTGTCCAGTTTAGGACCCTGACTCTGTGCTGGATGGTTTAATAAATATATGTAAAACCAGGAGATTTAGAGTCTCTCCAGTTTGGGGCACTGACTCTGTGCTGGATGGTTTAATAAATATATGTAAAACCAGTAGATTTCGAGTCTGTCCAGTTTAGGACACTGACTCTGTGCTGGCTGGTTTAATAAATATATATAAAACCAGGAGATTTAGAGTCTGTCCAGTTTAGGGCACTGACTCTGTGCTGGATGGTTTAATAAATATATATAAAACCAGGGAATTTAGAGTCTGTCCAGTTTAGGGCACTCACTCTGTGCTGGATGGTTTCATAAATATATATAATACCAGGAGATTTAGAGTCTGTCCAGTTTAGGGCACTGACTCTGTGCTGGATGGTTTAATAAATATATGTAAAACCAGGAGATTTAGAGTCTCTCCAGTTTGGGGCACTGACTCTGTGCTGGATGGTTTAATAAATATATGTAAAACCAGTAAATTTCGAGTCTGTCCAGTTTAGGACACTGACTCTGTGCTGGATGGTATAATAAATATATGTAAAACCAGGAGATTTAGAGTCTGTCCAGTTTAGGACACTGTCTCTGTGCTGGATGGTTTAATAAATATATGTAAAACCAGGAGATTTAGAGTCTGTCCAGTTTAGGGCACTGATTCTGTGCTGGATGGTTTGATAAATATATGTAAAACCAGGAGATTTAGAGTCTGTCCAGTTTAGGGCCCTGACTCTGTGCTGGATGGTTTGATAAATATATATAAAACCAGGAGATTTAGAGTCTGTCCAGTTTAGGACACTGACTCTGTGCTGGATGGTTTAATAAATATATGTAAAACCAGGAGATTTAGAGTCTGTCCAGTTTAGGGCACTGACTCTGTGCTGGATGGTTTAATAAATATATGTAAAACCAGGGAATTTAGAGTCTGTCCAGTTTAGGACACTGACTCTGTGCTGGATGGTTTAATAAATATATATAAAACCAGGAGATTTAGAGTCTGTCCAGTTTAGGACACTGACTCTTTGCTGGATGGTTTAATAAATATATGTAAAACCAGGAGATTTCGAGTCTGTCCAGTTTAGGGCACTGACTCTGTGCTGGATGGTTTAATAAATATATGTAAAACCAGGAGATTTAGAGTCTGTCCAGTTTAGGGCACTGACTCTGTTCTGGATGGTTTAATAAATATATATAAAACCAGGGGATTTAGAGTCTGTCCAGTTGAGGGCACTGACTCTGTGCTGGATGGTTTAATAAATATATGTAAAACCAGGAGATTTAGAGTCTGTCCAGTTTAGGGCACTGACTCTGTGCTGGATGGTTTAATAAAAATATGTAAAACCAGGAGATTAAGAATCTGTCCAGTTTGGGGCACTGACTCTGTGCTGGATGGTTTAATAAATATATATAAAACCAGGAGATTTAGAGTCTGTCCTGTTTAGGGCACTGACTCTGTGCTGGATGTTTTAATAAATATATGTAAAACCAGGAGATTTAGAGTCTGTTCAGTTTGGGGCACTGACTCTGTGCTGGATGGTTTAATAAATATATATAAAACCAGGAGATTTAGAGTCTGTCCAGGTTAGGACACTGACTCTGTGCTGGATGGTTTAATAAATATATGTAAAACCAGGAGATTTAGAGTCTGTCCAGTTTCGGGCACTGACTCTTTGATGGATGGTATAATAAATATATATAAGACCAGGAGATTTAGAGTCTGTCCAGGTTAGGACACTGACTCTGTGCTGGATGGTTTAATAAATATATGTAAAACCAGGGGATTTCGAGTCTGTCCAGTTTAGGGCACTGACTCTGTGCTGGATGGTTTAATAAATATATATAAAACCAGGAGATTTAGAGTCTGTCCAGTTTGGGGCACTGACTCTGTGCTGGATGGTTTAATAAATATATGTAAAATCAGGAGATTTCGATTCTGTCCAGTTTAGGGCACTGACTCTGTGCTGGATGGTTTAATAAATATATATAAAACCAGGAGATTTAGAGTCTGTCCAGGTTAGGACACTGACTCTGTGCTGGATGGTTTAATAAATATATGTAAAACCAGGAGATTTAGAGTCTGTCCAGTTTAGGGCACTGACTCTTTGATGGATGGTATAATAAATATATATAAGACCAGGAGATTTAGAGCCTGTCCAGTTTAGGGCACTGACTCTGTGCTGGATGGTTTAATAAATATATTTAAAACCAGGAGATTTAGAGTCTGTCCAGTTTACGGCACTGACTCTGTGCTGGATGGTTCAATAAATATATGTAAAAGCAGGAGATTTAGAGTCTGTCCAGTTTAGAGCACTGACTCTGTGCTGGATGGTTTAATAAATATATATAAAACCAGGAGATTTCGAGTCTGTCCAGTTGAGATCACTGACTCTGTGCTGGGTGGTTTAATAAATATATGTAAAACCAGGAGATTTCGAGTCTGTCCAGTTTAGGGCACTGACTCTGTGCTGGATGGTATAATAAATATATGTAAAACCAGGGAATTTAGAGTCTGTCCAGTTTAGGGCACTGACTCTGTGCTGGATGGTTCAATAAATATATGTAAAAGCAGGAGATATAGAGTCTGTCCAGTTTAGAGCACTGACTCTGTGCTGGATGGTTTAATAAATATATGTAAAACCAGGAGATTTAGAGTCTGTCCAGTTTAGGATACTGACTCTGTGCTGGATGCTTTAATAAATATATATAAAACCAGGAGATTTAGAGTCTGTCCAGTTTAGGTCACTGACTCTGTGCTGGGTGGTTTAATAAATATATGTAAAACCAGGAGATTTCGAGTCTGTCCAGTTTAGAGCACTGACTCTGTGCTGGATGGTTTAATAAATATATTTAAAACCAGGAGATTTAGAGTCTGTCCAGTTTACGGCACTGACTCTGTGCTGGATGGTTCAATAAATATATGTAAAAGCAGGAGATTTAGAGTCTGTCCAGTTTAGAGCACTGACTCTGTGCTGGATGGTTTAATAAATATATATAAAACCAGGAGATTTAGAATCTGTCCAGTTTAGGTCACTGACTCTGTGCTGGATGGTTTAATAAATATATGTAAAACCAGGAGATTTCGAGTCTGTCCAGTTTAGGACACTGACTCTGTGCTGGATGGTTTAATAAATATATGTAAAACCAGGAGATTTAGAGTCTCTCCAGTTTGGGGCACTGACTCTGTGCTGGATGGTTTAATAAATATATGTAAAACCAGGAGATTTAGAGTCTGTCCAGTTTAGGACACTGACTCTGTGCTGGATGGTTTAATAAATATATATAAAACCAGGGGAGTTCGAGTCTGTCCAGTTTAGGGCACTGACTCTGTGCTGGATGGTTTAATAAATATATATAAAACCAGGGAATTTAGAGTCTGTCCATTTTAGGGCACTCACTCGGTGCTGGATGGTTTCATAATTATAGATAATACCAGGAGATTTAGAGTCTGTCCAGTTTAGGGCACTGACTCTGTGCTGGATGGTTTAATAAATATATGTAAAAGCAGGAGATTTAGAGTCTGTCCAGTTTAGGGCACTGACTCTGTGCTGGATGGATTAATAAATATATGTAAAAGCAGGAGATTTAGAATCTGTCCAGTTTAGGGCACTGTCTCTGTGCTGGATGGTATAATAAATATATGTAAAACCAGGAGATTTCGAGTCTGTCCAGTTTAGGACACTGACTCTGTGCTGGATGGTATAATAAATATATGTAAAACCAGGAGATTTAGAGTCTGTCCAGTTTAGGACACTGTCTCTGTGCTGGATGGTTTAATAAATATATGTAAAACCAGGAGATTTAGAGTCTGTCCTGTTTAGGGCACTGACTCTCTGCTGGATGGTTTAATAAATATATGTAAAACCAGGAGATTTAGAGTCTGTCCAGTTTAGGGCACTGACTCTGTGCTGGATGGTTTAATAAATATATATAAAACCAGGGAATTTAGAGTCTGTCCAGTTTAGGGCACTCACTCTGTGCTGGATGGTTTAATAAATATATATAAAACCAGGAGATTTAGAGTCTGTCCAGTTTAGGGCACTGACTCTGTGCTGGATGGTTTAATAAATATATGTAAAAGCAGGAGATTTAGAGTCTGTCCAGTTTAGGGCACTGACTCTGTGCTGGATGGTTTAATAAATATATGTAAAAGCAGGAGATTTAGAGTCTGTCCAGTTTAGGGCACTGACTCTGTGCTGGATGGTTTAATAAATATATGTAAAAGCAGGAGATTTAGAGTCTGACCAGTTTGGGGCACTGACTCTGTGCTGGATGGTTTAATAAATATATGTAAAACCGGGAGATTTCGAGTCTGTCCAGTTTAGGGCACTGACTCTGTGCTGGATGGTTTAATAAATATATGTAAAACCAGGAGAGTTAGAGTCTGTCCAGTTTGGGGCACTGACTCTGTGCTGGATGGTTTAATAAATATATGTAAAACCGGGAGATTTCGAGTCTGTCCAGTTTAGAGCACTGACTCTGTGCTGGGTGGTTTAATAAATATATGTAAAACCAGGAGATTTAGAGTCTGTCCAGTTTAGGGCACTGACTCTGTGCTGGATGGTTTAATAAATATATGTAAAACCAGGAGATTTAGAATCTGTCCAGTTTGGGGCACTGACTCTGTGCTGGGTGGTTTAATAAATATATGTAAAACCAGGAGATTTAGAGTCTGTCCAGTTTAGGACACTGACTCTGTGCTGGATGGTTTAATAAATACATGTAAAACCAGGAGATTTAGAGCCTGTCCAGTTTAGGGCACTGACTCTGTGCTGGATGGTTTAATAAATATATTTAAAACCAGGAGATTTAGAGTATGTCCAGTTTACGGCACTGACTCTGTGCTGGATGGTTCAATAAATATATGTAAAAGCAGGAGATTTAGAGTCTGTCCAGTTTAGAGCACTGACTCTGTGCTGGATGGTTTAATAAATATATATAAAACCAGGAGATTTAGAGTCTGTCCAGTTTAGGTCACTGACTCTGTGCTGGGTGGTTTAATAAATATATGTAAAACCAGGAGATTTCGAGTCTGTCCAGTTTAGGGCACTGACTCTGTGCTGGATGGTTTAATAAATATATTTAAAACCAGGAGATTTAGAGTCTGTCCAGTTTACGGCACTGACTCTGTGCTGGATGGTTCAATAAATATATGTAAAAGCAGGAGATTTAGAGTCTGTCCAGTTTAGAGCACTGACTCTGTGCTGGATGGTTTAATAAATATATATAAAACCAGGAGATTTAGAGTCTGTCCAGTTTAGGTCACTGACTCTGTGCTGGATGGTTTAATAAATATATGTAAAACCAGGAGATTTCGAGTCTGTCCTGTTTAGGGCACTGACTCTCTGCTGGATGGTTTAATAAATATATGTAAAACCAGGGAATTTAGAGTCTGTCCAGTTTAGGGCACTGACTCTGTGCTGGATGGTTTAATAAATATATATAAAACCAGGAGATTTAGAGTCTGTCCAGTTTAGGACACTGACTCTGTGCTGGATGGTTTAATAAATATATATAAAACCAGAAGATTTAGAGTCTGTCCAGTTTAGGACACTGACTCTGTGCTGGATGGTTTAATAAATATATGTAAAACCAGGAGATTTAGAGTCTCTCCAGTTTAGGGCACTGACTCTGTGCTGGATGGTTTAATAAATATATATAAAACCAGGGAATTTAGAGTCTGTCCAGTCTAGGGCACTCACTCTGTGCTGGATGGTTTCATAAATATATATAATACCAGGAGATTTAGAGTCTGTCCAGTTTAGGGCACTGACTCTGTGCTGGATGGTTTAATAAATATATGTAAAAGCAGGAGACTTAGAGTCTGTCCAGTTTAGGGCACTGACTCTGTGCTGGATGGTTTAATAAATATATGTAAAAGCAGGAGATTTAGAATCTGTCCAGTTTAGGGCACTGTCTCTGTGCTGGATGGTTTAATAAATATATGTAAAACCAGGAGATTTCGAGTCTGTCCAGTTTAGGGCACTGACTCTGTGCTGGATGGATTAATAAATATATGTAAAAGCAGGAGATTTAGAATCTGTCCAGTTTAGGGCACTGTCTCTGTGCTGGATGGTATAATAAATATATGTAAAACCAGGAGATTTCGAGTCTGTCCAGTTTAGGACACTGACTCTGTGCTGGATGGTATAATAAATATATGTAAAACCAGGAGATTTAGAGTCTGTCCAGTTTAGGACACTGTCTCTGTGCTGGATGGTTTAATAAATATATGTAAAACCAGGAGATTTAGAGTCTGTCCTGTTTAGGGCACTGACTCTCTGCTGGATGGTTTAATAAATATATGTAAAACCAGGAGATTTAGAGTCTGTCCAGTTTAGGGCACTGACTCTGTGCTGGATGGTTTAATAAATATATATAAAACCAGGGAATTTAGAGTCTGTCCAGTTTAGGGCACTCACTCTGTGCTGGATGGTTTAATAAATATATATAAAACCAGGAGATTTAGAGTCTGTCCAGTTTAGGGCACTGACTCTGTGCTGGATGGTTTAATAAATATATGTAAAAGCAGGAGATTTAGAGTCTGTCCAGTTTAGGGCACTGACTCTGTGCTGGATGGTTTAATAAATATATGTAAAAGCAGGAGATTTAGAGTCTGTCCAGTTTAGGGCACTGACTCTGTGCTGGATGGTTTAATAAATATATGTAAAAGCAGGAGATTTAGAGTCTGACCAGTTTGGGGCACTGACTCTGTGCTGGATGGTTTAATAAATATATGTAAAACCGGGAGATTTCGAGTCTGTCCAGTTTAGGGCACTGACTCTGTGCTGGATGGTTTAATAAATATATGTAAAACCAGGAGAGTTAGAGTCTGTCCAGTTTGGGGCACTGACTCTGTGCTGGATGGTTTAATAAATATATGTAAAACCGGGAGATTTCGAGTCTGTCCAGTTTAGAGCACTGACTCTGTGCTGGGTGGTTTAATAAATATATGTAAAACCAGGAGATTTAGAGTCTGTCCAGTTTAGGGCACTGACTCTGTGCTGGATGGTTTAATAAATATATGTAAAACCAGGAGATTTAGAATCTGTCCAGTTTGGGGCACTGACTCTGTGCTGGGTGGTTTAATAAATATATGTAAAACCAGGAGATTTAGAGTCTGTCCAGTTTAGGACACTGACTCTGTGCTGGATGGTTTAATAAATACATGTAAAACCAGGAGATTTAGAGCCTGTCCAGTTTAGGGCACTGACTCTGTGCTGGATGGTTTAATAAATATATTTAAAACCAGGAGATTTAGAGTATGTCCAGTTTACGGCACTGACTCTGTGCTGGATGGTTCAATAAATATATGTAAAAGCAGGAGATTTAGAGTCTGTCCAGTTTAGAGCACTGACTCTGTGCTGGATGGTTTAATAAATATATATAAAACCAGGAGATTTAGAGTCTGTCCAGTTTAGGTCACTGACTCTGTGCTGGGTGGTTTAATAAATATATGTAAAACCAGGAGATTTCGAGTCTGTCCAGTTTAGGGCACTGACTCTGTGCTGGATGGTTTAATAAATATATTTAAAACCAGGAGATTTAGAGTCTGTCCAGTTTACGGCACTGACTCTGTGCTGGATGGTTCAATAAATATATGTAAAAGCAGGAGATTTAGAGTCTGTCCAGTTTAGAGCACTGACTCTGTGCTGGATGGTTTAATAAATATATATAAAACCAGGAGATTTAGAGTCTGTCCAGTTTAGGTCACTGACTCTGTGCTGGATGGTTTAATAAATATATGTAAAACCAGGAGATTTCGAGTCTGTCCAGTTTAGGGCACTGACTCTGTGCTGGATGGTTTAATAAATATATGTAAAACCAGGAGATTTAGAGTCTCTCCAGTTTAGGGCACTGACTCTGTGCTGGATGGTTTAATAAATATATATAAAACCAGGGAATTTAGAGTCTGTCCAGTTTAGGGCACTCACTCTGTGCTGGATGGTTTCATAAATATATATAATACCAGGAGATTTAGAGTCTGTCCAGTTTAGGGCACTGACTCTGTGCTGGATGGTTTAATAAATATATGTAAAAGCAGGAGATTTAGAGTCTGTCCAGTTTAGGGCACTGACTCTGTGCTGGATGGTTTAATAAATATATGTAAAAGCAGGAGATTTAGAATCTGTCCAGTTTAGGGCACTGTCTCTGTGCTGGATGGTTTAATAAATATATGTAAAACCAGGAGATTTCGAGTCTGTCCAGTTTAGGGCACTGACTCTGTGCTGGATGGTTTAATAAATATATGTAAAACCAGGAGATTTAGAGTCTGTCCAGTTTAGGGCCCTGACTCTGTGCTGGATGGTTTGATAAATATATATAAAACCAGGAGATTTAGAGTCTGTCCAGTTTAGGACACTGACTCTGTGCTGGATGGTTTAATAAATATATGTAAAACCAGGAGATTTAGAGTCTGTCCAGTTTAGGGCACTGACTCTGTGCTGGATGGTTTAATAAATATATGTAAAACCAGGGAATTTAGAGTCTGTCCAGTTTAGGACACTGACTCTGTGCTGGATGGTTTAATAAATATATATAAAACCAGGAGATTTAGAGTCTGTCCAGTTTAGGACACTGACTCTTTGCTGGATGGTTTAATAAATATATGTAAAACCAGGAGATTTCGAGTCTGTCCAGTTTAGGGCACTGACTCTGTGCTGGATGGTTTAATAAATATATGTAAAACCAGGAGATTTAGAGTCTGTCCAGTTTAGGGCACTGACTCTGTTCTGGATGGTTTAATAAATATATATAAAACCAGGGGATTTAGAGTCTGTCCAGTTGAGGGCACTGACTCTGTGCTGGATGGTTTAATAAATATAGGTAAAACCAGGAGATTTAGAGTCTGTCCAGTTTCGGGCACTGACTCTTTGATGGATGGTATAATAAATATATATAAGACCAGGAGATTTAGAGTCTGTCCAGGTTAGGACACTGACTCTGTGCTGGATGGTTTAATAAATATATGTAAAACCAGGGGATTTCGAGTCTGTCCAGTTTAGGGCACTGACTCTGTGCTGGATGGTTTAATAAATATATATAAAACCAGGAGATTTAGAGTCTGTCCAGTTTGGGGCACTGACTCTGTGCTGGATGGTTTAATAAATATATGTAAAATCAGGAGATTTCGATTCTGTCCAGTTTAGGGCACTGACTCTGTGCTGGATGGTTTAATAAATATATATAAAACCAGGAGATTTAGAGTCTGTCCAGGTTAGGACACTGACTCTGTGCTGGATGGTTTAATAAATATATGTAAAACCAGGAGATTTAGAGTCTGTCCAGTTTAGGGCACTGACTCTTTGATGGATGGTATAATAAATATATATAAGACCAGGAGATTTAGAGCCTGTCCAGTTTAGGGCACTGACTCTGTGCTGGATGGTTTAATAAATATATTTAAAACCAGGAGATTTAGAGTCTGTCCAGTTTACGGCACTGACTCTGTGCTGGATGGTTCAATAAATATATGTAAAAGCAGGAGATTTAGAGTCTGTCCAGTTTAGAGCACTGACTCTGTGCTGGATGGTTTAATAAATATATATAAAACCAGGAGATTTCGAGTCTGTCCAGTTGAGATCACTGACTCTGTGCTGGATGGTTTAATAAATATATGTAAAACCAGGAGATTTCGAGTCTGTCCAGTTTAGGGCACTGACTCTGTGCTGGATGGTATAATAAATATATGTAAAACCAGGGAATTTAGAGTCTGTCCAGTTTAGGGCACTGACTCTGTGCTGGATGGTTCAATAAATATATGTAAAAGCAGGAGATATAGAGTCTGTCCAGTTTAGAGCACTGACTCTGTGCTGGATGGTTTAATAAATATATGTAAAACCAGGAGATTTAGAGTCTGTCCAGTTTAGGATACTGACTCTGTGCTGGATGCTTTAATAAATATATATAAAACCAGGAGATTTAGAGTCTGTCCAGTTTAGGTCACTGACTCTGTGCTGGGTGGTTTAATAAATATATGTAAAACCAGGAGATTTCGAGTCTGTCCAGTTTAGAGCACTGACTCTGTGCTGGATGGTTTAATAAATATATTTAAAACCAGGAGATTTAGAGTCTGTCCAGTTTACGGCACTGACTCTGTGCTGGATGGTTCAATAAATATATGTAAAAGCAGGAGATTTAGAGTCTGTCCAGTTTAGAGCACTGACTCTGTGCTGGATGGTTTAATAAATATATATAAAACCAGGAGATTTAGAATCTGTCCAGTTTAGGTCACTGACTCTGTGCTGGATGGTTTAATAAATATATGTAAAACCAGGAGATTTCGAGTCTGTCCAGTTTAGGACACTGACTCTGTGCTGGATGGTTTAATAAATATATGTAAAACCAGGAGATTTAGAGTCTCTCCAGTTTGGGACACTGACTCTGTGCTGGATGGTTTAATAAATATATGTAAAACCAGGAGATTTAGAGTCTGTCCAGTTTAGGACACTGACTCTGTGCTGGATGGTTTAATAAATATATATAAAACCAGGGGAGTTCGAGTCTGTCCAGTTTAGGGCACTGACTCTGTGCTGGATGGTTTAATAAATATATATAAAACCAGGGAATTTAGAGTCTGTCCATTTTAGGGCACTCACTCGGTGCTGGATGGTTTCATAATTATAGATAATACCAGGAGATTTAGAGTCTGTCCAGTTTAGGGCACTGACTCTGTGCTGGATGGTTTAATAAATATATGTAAAAGCAGGAGATTTAGAGTCTGTCCAGTTTAGGGCACTGACTCTGTGCTGGATGGATTAATAAATATATGTAAAAGCAGGAGATTTAGAATCTGTCCAGTTTAGGGCACTGTCTCTGTGCTGGATGGTATAATAAATATATGTAAAACCAGGAGATTTCGAGTCTGTCCAGTTTAGGACACTGACTCTGTGCTGGATGGTATAATAAATATATGTAAAACCAGGAGATTTAGAGTCTGTCCAGTTTAGGACACTGTCTCTGTGCTGGATGGTTTAATAAATATATGTAAAACCAGGAGATTTAGAGTCTGTCCTGTTTAGGGCACTGACTCTCTGCTGGATGGTTTAATAAATATATGTAAAACCAGGAGATTTAGAGTCTGTCCAGTTTAGGGCACTGACTCTGTGCTGGATGGTTTAATAAATATATATAAAACCAGGGAATTTAGAGTCTGTCCAGTTTAGGGCACTCACTCTGTGCTGGATGGTTTAATAAATATATATAAAACCAGGAGATTTAGAGTCTGTCCAGTTTAGGGCACTGACTCTGTGCTGGATGGTTTAATAAATATATGTAAAAGCAGGAGATTTAGAGTCTGTCCAGTTTAGGGCACTGACTCTGTGCTGGATGGTTTAATAAATATATGTAAAAGCAGGAGATTTAGAGTCTGTCCAGTTTAGGGCACTGACTCTGTGCTGGATGGTTTAATAAATATATGTAAAAGCAGGAGATTTAGAGTCTGACCAGTTTGGGGCACTGACTCTGTGCTGGATGGTTTAATAAATATATGTAAAACCGGGAGATTTCGAGTCTGTCCAGTTTAGGGCACTGACTCTGTGCTGGATGGTTTAATAAATATATGTAAAACCAGGAGAGTTAGAGTCTGTCCAGTTTGGGGCACTGACTCTGTGCTGGATGGTTTAATAAATATATGTAAAACCGGGAGATTTCGAGTCTGTCCAGTTTAGAGCACTGACTCTGTGCTGGGTGGTTTAATAAATATATGTAAAACCAGGAGATTTAGAGTCTGTCCAGTTTAGGGCACTGACTCTGTGCTGGATGGTTTAATAAATATATGTAAAACCAGGAGATTTAGAATCTGTCCAGTTTGGGGCACTGACTCTGTGCTGGGTGGTTTAATAAATATATGTAAAACCAGGAGATTTAGAGTCTGTCCAGTTTAGGACACTGACTCTGTGCTGGATGGTTTAATAAATACATGTAAAACCAGGAGATTTAGAGCCTGTCCAGTTTAGGGCACTGACTCTGTGCTGGATGGTTTAATAAATATATTTAAAACCAGGAGATTTAGAGTATGTCCAGTTTACGGCACTGACTCTGTGCTGGATGGTTCAATAAATATATGTAAAAGCAGGAGATTTAGAGTCTGTCCAGTTTAGAGCACTGACTCTGTGCTGGATGGTTTAATAAATATATATAAAACCAGGAGATTTAGAGTCTGTCCAGTTTAGGTCACTGACTCTGTGCTGGGTGGTTTAATAAATATATGTAAAACCAGGAGATTTCGAGTCTGTCCAGTTTAGGGCACTGACTCTGTGCTGGATGGTTTAATAAATATATTTAAAACCAGGAGATTTAGAGTCTGTCCAGTTTACGGCACTGACTCTGTGCTGGATGGTTCAATAAATATATGTAAAAGCAGGAGATTTAGAGTCTGTCCAGTTTAGAGCACTGACTCTGTGCTGGATGGTTTAATAAATATATATAAAACCAGGAGATTTAGAGTCTGTCCAGTTTAGGTCACTGACTCTGTGCTGGATGGTTTAATAAATATATGTAAAACCAGGAGATTTCGAGTCTGTCCAGTTTAGGGCACTGACTCTGTGCTGGATGGTTTAATAAATATATGTAAAACCAGGGAATTTAGAGTCTGTCCAGTTTAGGGCACTGACTCTGTGCTGGATGGTTTAATAAATATATATAAAACCAGGAGATTTAGAGTCTGTCCAGTTTAGGACACTGACTCTGTGCTGGATGGTTTAATAAATATATATAAAACCAGAAGATTTAGAGTCTGTCCAGTTTAGGACACTGACTCTGTGCTGGATGGTTTAATAAATATATGTAAAACCAGGTGATTTAGAGTCTCTCCAGTTTAGGGCACTGACTCTGTGCTGGATGGTTTAATAAATATATATAAAACCAGGGAATTTAGAGTCTGTCCAGTTTAGGGCACTCACTCTGTGCTGGATGGTTTCATAAATATATATAATACCAGGAGATTTAGAGTCTGTCCAGTTTAGGGCACTGACTCTGTGCTGGATGGTTTAATAAATATATGTAAAAGCAGGAGATTTAGAGTCTGTCCAGTTTAGGGCACTGACTCTGTGCTGGATGGTTTAATAAATATATGTAAAAGCAGGAGATTTAGAATCTGTCCAGTTTAGGGCACTGTCTCTGTGCTGGATGGTTTAATAAATATATGTAAAACCAGGAGATTTCGAGTCTGTCCAGTTTAGGGCACTGACTCTGTGCTGGATGGTTTAATAAATATATGTAAAACCAGGAGATTTAGAGTCTGTCCAGTTTAGGGCCCTGACTCTGTGCTGGATGGTTTGATAAATATATATAAAACCAGGAGATTTAGAGTCTGTCCAGTTTAGGACACTGACTCTGTGCTGGATGGTTTAATAAATATATGTAAAACCAGGAGATTTAGAGTCTGTCCAGTTTAGGGCACTGACTCTGTGCTGGATGGTTTAATAAATATATGTAAAACCAGGGAATTTAGAGTCTGTCCAGTTTAGGACACTGACTCTGTGCTGGATGGTTTAATAAATATATATAAAACCAGGAGATTTAGAGTCTGTCCAGTTTAGGACACTGACTCTTTGCTGGATGGTTTAATAAATACATGTAAAACCAGGAGATTTCGAGTCTGTCCAGTTTAGGGCACTGACTCTGTGCTGGATGGTTTAATAAATATATGTAAAACCAGGAGATTTAGAGTCTGTCCAGTTTAGGGCACTGACTCTGTTCTGGATGGTTTAATAAATATATATAAAACCAGGGGATTTAGAGTCTGTCCAGTTGAGGGCACTGACTCTGTGCTGGATGGTTTAATAAATATAGGTAAAACCAGGAGATTTAGAGTCTGTCCAGTTTACGGCACTGACTCTGTGCTGGATGGTTCAATAAATATATGTAAAAGCAGGAGATTTAGAGTCTGTCCAGTTTAGCGCACTGACTCTGTGCTGGATGGTTTAATAAATATATATAAAACCAGGAGATTTAGAATCTGTCCAGTTTAGGTCACTGACTCTGTGCTGGATGGTTTAATAAATATATGTAAAACCAGGAGATTTCGAGTCTGTCCAGTTTAGGACACTGACTCTGTGCTGGATGGTTTAATAAATATATGTAAAACCAGGAGATTTAGAGTCTCTCCAGTTTGGGGCACTGACTCTGTGCTGGATGGTTTAATAAATATATGTAAAACCAGTAGATTTCGAGTCTGTCCAGTTTAGGACACTGACTCTGTGCTGGATGGTTTAATAAATATATATAAAACCAGGGGAGTTCGAGTCTGTCCAGTTTAGGGCACTGACTCTGTGCTGGATGGTTTAATAAATATATATAAAACCAGGGAATTTAGAGTCTGTCCATTTTAGGGCACTCACTCGGTGCTGGATGGTTTCATAATTATAGATAATACCAGGAGATTTAGAGTCTGTCCAGTTTAGGGCACTGACTCTGTGCTGGATGGTTTAATAAATATATGTAAAAGCAGGAGATTTAGAGTCTGTCCAGTTTAGGGCACTGACTCTGTGCTGGATGGATTAATAAATATATGTAAAAGCAGGAGATTTAGAATCTGTCCAGTTTAGGGCACTGTCTCTGTGCTGGATGGTATAATAAATATATGTAAAACCAGGAGATTTCGAGTCTGTCCAGTTTAGGACACTGACTCTGTGCTGGATGGTATAATAAATATATGTAAAACCAGGAGATTTAGAGTCTGTCCAGTTTAGGACACTGTCTCTGTGCTGGATGGTTTAATAAATATATGTAAAACCAGGAGATTTAGAGTCTGTCCTGTTTAGGGCACTGACTCTCTGCTGGATGGTTTAATAAATATATGTAAAACCAGGAGATTTAGAGTCTGTCCAGTTTAGGGCACTGACTCTGTGCTGGATGGTTTAATAAATATATATAAAACCAGGGAATTTAGAGTCTGTCCAGTTTAGGGCACTCACTCTGTGCTGGATGGTTTAATAAATATATATAAAACCAGGAGATTTAGAGTCTGTCCAGTTTAGGGCACTGACTCTGTGCTGGATGGTTTAATAAATATATGTAAAAGCAGGAGATTTAGAGTCTGTCCAGTTTAGGGCACTGACTCTGTGCTGGATGGTTTAATAAATATATGTAAAAGCAGGAGATTTAGAGTCTGTCCAGTTTAGGGCACTGACTCTGTGCTGGATGGTTTAATAAATATATGTAAAAGCAGGAGATTTAGAGTCTGACCAGTTTGGGGCACTGACTCTGTGCTGGATGGTTTAATAAATATATGTAAAACCGGGAGATTTCGAGTCTGTCCAGTTTAGGGCACTGACTCTGTGCTGGATGGTTTAATAAATATATGTAAAACCAGGAGAGTTAGAGTCTGTCCAGTTTGGGGCACTGACTCTGTGCTGGATGGTTTAATAAATATATGTAAAACCGGGAGATTTCGAGTCTGTCCAGTTTAGAGCACTGACTCTGTGCTGGGTGGTTTAATAAATATATGTAAAACCAGGAGATTTAGAGTCTGTCCAGTTTAGGGCACTGACTCTGTGCTGGATGGTTTAATAAATATATGTAAAACCAGGAGATTTAGAATCTGTCCAGTTTGGGGCACTGACTCTGTGCTGGGTGGTTTAATAAATATATGTAAAACCAGGAGATTTAGAGTCTGTCCAGTTTAGGACACTGACTCTGTGCTGGATGGTTTAATAAATACATGTAAAACCAGGAGATTTAGAGCCTGTCCAGTTTAGGGCACTGACTCTGTGCTGGATGGTTTAATAAATATATTTAAAACCAGGAGATTTAGAGTATGTCCAGTTTACGGCACTGACTCTGTGCTGGATGGTTCAATAAATATATGTAAAAGCAGGAGATTTAGAGTCTGTCCAGTTTAGAGCACTGACTCTGTGCTGGATGGTTTAATAAATATATATAAAACCAGGAGATTTAGAGTCTGTCCAGTTTAGGTCACTGACTCTGTGCTGGGTGGTTTAATAAATATATGTAAAACCAGGAGATTTCGAGTCTGTCCAGTTTAGGGCACTGACTCTGTGCTGGATGGTTTAATAAATATATTTAAAACCAGGAGATTTAGAGTCTGTCCAGTTTACGGCACTGACTCTGTGCTGGATGGTTCAATAAATATATGTAAAAGCAGGAGATTTAGAGTCTGTCCAGTTTAGAGCACTGACTCTGTGCTGGATGGTTTAATAAATATATATAAAACCAGGAGATTTAGAGTCTGTCCAGTTTAGGTCACTGACTCTGTGCTGGATGGTTTAATAAATATATGTAAAACCAGGAGATTTCGAGTCTGTCCAGTTTAGGGCACTGACTCTGTGCTGGATGGTTTAATAAATATATGTAAAACCAGGGAATTTAGAGTCTGTCCAGTTTAGGGCACTGACTCTGTGCTGGATGGTTTAATAAATATATATAAAACCAGGAGATTTAGAGTCTGTCCAGTTTAGGACACTGACTCTGTGCTGGATGGTTTAATAAATATATATAAAACCAGAAGATTTAGAGTCTGTCCAGTTTAGGACACTGACTCTGTGCTGGATGGTTTAATAAATATATGTAAAACCAGGAGATTTAGAGTCTCTCCAGTTTAGGGCACTGACTCTGTGCTGGATGGTTTAATAAATATATATAAAACCAGGGAATTTAGAGTCTGTCCAGTTTAGGGCACTCACTCTGTGCTGGATGGTTTCATAAATATATATAATACCAGGAGATTTAGAGTCTGTCCAGTTTAGGGCACTGACTCTGTGCTGGATGGTTTAATAAATATATGTAAAAGCAGGAGATTTAGAGTCTGTCCAGTTTAGGGCACTGACTCTGTGCTGGATGGTTTAATAAATATATGTAAAAGCAGGAGATTTAGAATCTGTCCAGTTTAGGGCACTGTCTCTGTGCTGGATGGTTTAATAAATATATGTAAAACCAGGAGATTTCGAGTCTGTCCAGTTTAGGGCACTGACTCTGTGCTGGATGGTTTAATAAATATATGTAAAACCAGGAGATTTAGAGTCTGTCCAGTTTAGGGCCCTGACTCTGTGCTGGATGGTTTGATAAATATATATAAAACCAGGAGATTTAGAGTCTGTCCAGTTTAGGACACTGACTCTGTGCTGGATGGTTTAATAAATATATGTTAAACCAGGAGATTTAGAGTCTGTCCAGTTTAGGGCACTGACTCTGTGCTGGATGGTTTAATAAATATATGTAAAACCAGGGAATTTAGAGTCTGTCCAGTTTAGGACACTGACTCTGTGCTGGATGGTTTAATAAATATATATAAAACCAGGAGATTTAGAGTCTGTCCAGTTTAGGACACTGACTCTTTGCTGGATGGTTTAATAAATATATGTAAAACCAGGAGATTTCGAGTCTGTCCAGTTTAGGGCACTGACTCTGTGCTGGATGGTTTAATAAATATATGTAAAACCAGGAGATTTAGAGTCTGTCCAGTTTAGGGCACTGACTCTGTGCTGGATGGTTTAATAAATATATGTAAAACCAGGGAATTTAGAGTCTGTCCAGTTTAGGACACTGACTCTGTGCTGGATGGTTTAATAAATATATATAAAACCAGGAGATTTAGAGTCTGTCCAGTTTAGGACACTGACTCTTTGCTGGATGGTTTAATAAATATATGTAAAACCAGGAGATTTCGAGTCTGTCCAGTTTAGGGCACTGACTCTGTGCTGGATGGTTTAATAAATATATGTAAAACCAGGAGATTTAGAGTCTGTCCAGTTTAGGGCACTGACTCTGTTCTGGATGGTTTAATAAATATATATAAAACCAGGGGATTTAGAGTCTGTCCAGTTGAGGGCACTGACTCTGTGCTGGATGGTTTAATAAATATAGGTAAAACCAGGAGATTTAGAGTCTGTCCAGTTTCGGGCACTGACTCTTTGATGGATGGTATAATAAATATATATAAGACCAGGAGATTTAGAGTCTGTCCAGGTTAGGACACTGACTCTGTGCTGGATGGTTTAATAAATATATGTAAAACCAGGGGATTTCGAGTCTGTCCAGTTTAGGGCACTGACTCTGTGCTGGATGGTTTAATAAATATATATAAAACCAGGAGATTTAGAGTCTGTCCAGTTTGGGGCACTGACTCTGTGCTGGATGGTTTAATAAATATATGTAAAATCAGGAGATTTCGATTCTGTCCAGTTTAGGGCACTGACTCTGTGCTGGATGGTTTAATAAATATATATAAAACCAGGAGATTTAGAGTCTGTCCAGGTTAGGACACTGACTCTGTGCTGGATGGTTTAATAAATATATGTAAAACCAGGAGATTTAGAGTCTGTCCAGTTTAGGGCACTGACTCTTTGATGGATGGTATAATAAATATATATAAGACCAGGAGATTTAGAGCCTGTCCAGTTTAGGGCACTGACTCTGTGCTGGATGGTTTAATAAATATATTTAAAACCAGGAGATTTAGAGTCTGTCCAGTTTACGGCACTGACTCTGTGCTGGATGGTTCAATAAATATATGTAAAAGCAGGAGATTTAGAGTCTGTCCAGTTTAGAGCACTGACTCTGTGCTGGATGGTTTAATAAATATATATAAAACCAGGAGATTTCGAGTCTGTCCAGTTGAGATCACTGACTCTGTGCTGGATGGTTTAATAAATATATGTAAAACCAGGAGATTTCGAGTCTGTCCAGTTTAGGGCACTGACTCTGTGCTGGATGGTATAATAAATATATGTAAAACCAGGGAATTTAGAGTCTGTCCAGTTTAGGGCACTGACTCTGTGCTGGATGGTTCAATAAATATATGTAAAAGCAGGAGATATAGAGTCTGTCCAGTTTAGAGCACTGACTCTGTGCTGGATGGTTTAATAAATATATGTAAAACCAGGAGATTTAGAGTCTGTCCAGTTTAGGATACTGACTCTGTGCTGGATGCTTTAATAAATATATATAAAACCAGGAGATTTAGAGTCTGTCCAGTTTAGGTCACTGACTCTGTGCTGGGTGGTTTAATAAATATATGTAAAACCAGGAGATTTCGAGTCTGTCCAGTTTAGAGCACTGACTCTGTGCTGGATGGTTTAATAAATATATTTAAAACCAGGAGATTTAGAGTCTGTCCAGTTTACGGCACTGACTCTGTGCTGGATGGTTCAATAAATATATGTAAAAGCAGGAGATTTAGAGTCTGTCCAGTTTAGAGCACTGACTCTGTGCTGGATGGTTTAATAAATATATATAAAACCAGGAGATTTAGAATCTGTCCAGTTTAGGTCACTGACTCTGTGCTGGATGGTTTAATAAATATATGTAAAACCAGGAGATTTCGAGTCTGTCCAGTTTAGGACACTGACTCTGTGCTGGATGGTTTAATAAATATATGTAAAACCAGGAGATTTAGAGTCTCTCCAGTTTGGGACACTGACTCTGTGCTGGATGGTTTAATAAATATATGTAAAACCAGGAGATTTAGAGTCTGTCCAGTTTAGGACACTGACTCTGTGCTGGATGGTTTAATAAATATATATAAAACCAGGGGAGTTCGAGTCTGTCCAGTTTAGGGCACTGACTCTGTGCTGGATGGTTTAATAAATATATATAAAACCAGGGAATTTAGAGTCTGTCCATTTTAGGGCACTCACTCGGTGCTGGATGGTTTCATAATTATAGATAATACCAGGAGATTTAGAGTCTGTCCAGTTTAGGGCACTGACTCTGTGCTGGATGGTTTAATAAATATATGTAAAAGCAGGAGATTTAGAGTCTGTCCAGTTTAGGGCACTGACTCTGTGCTGGATGGATTAATAAATATATGTAAAAGCAGGAGATTTAGAATCTGTCCAGTTTAGGGCACTGTCTCTGTGCTGGATGGTATAATAAATATATGTAAAACCAGGAGATTTCGAGTCTGTCCAGTTTAGGACACTGACTCTGTGCTGGATGGTATAATAAATATATGTAAAACCAGGAGATTTAGAGTCTGTCCAGTTTAGGACACTGTCTCTGTGCTGGATGGTTTAATAAATATATGTAAAACCAGGAGATTTAGAGTCTGTCCTGTTTAGGGCACTGACTCTCTGCTGGATGGTTTAATAAATATATGTAAAACCAGGAGATTTAGAGTCTGTCCAGTTTAGGGCACTGACTCTGTGCTGGATGGTTTAATAAATATATATAAAACCAGGGAATTTAGAGTCTGTCCAGTTTAGGGCACTCACTCTGTGCTGGATGGTTTAATAAATATATATAAAACCAGGAGATTTAGAGTCTGTCCAGTTTAGGGCACTGACTCTGTGCTGGATGGTTTAATAAATATATGTAAAAGCAGGAGATTTAGAGTCTGTCCAGTTTAGGGCACTGACTCTGTGCTGGATGGTTTAATAAATATATGTAAAAGCAGGAGATTTAGAGTCTGTCCAGTTTAGGGCACTGACTCTGTGCTGGATGGTTTAATAAATATATGTAAAAGCAGGAGATTTAGAGTCTGACCAGTTTGGGGCACTGACTCTGTGCTGGATGGTTTAATAAATATATGTAAAACCGGGAGATTTCGAGTCTGTCCAGTTTAGGGCACTGACTCTGTGCTGGATGGTTTAATAAATATATGTAAAACCAGGAGAGTTAGAGTCTGTCCAGTTTGGGGCACTGACTCTGTGCTGGATGGTTTAATAAATATATGTAAAACCGGGAGATTTCGAGTCTGTCCAGTTTAGAGCACTGACTCTGTGCTGGGTGGTTTAATAAATATATGTAAAACCAGGAGATTTAGAGTCTGTCCAGTTTAGGGCACTGACTCTGTGCTGGATGGTTTAATAAATATATGTAAAACCAGGAGATTTAGAATCTGTCCAGTTTGGGGCACTGACTCTGTGCTGGGTGGTTTAATAAATATATGTAAAACCAGGAGATTTAGAGTCTGTCCAGTTTAGGACACTGACTCTGTGCTGGATGGTTTAATAAATACATGTAAAACCAGGAGATTTAGAGCCTGTCCAGTTTAGGGCACTGACTCTGTGCTGGATGGTTTAATAAATATATTTAAAACCAGGAGATTTAGAGTATGTCCAGTTTACGGCACTGACTCTGTGCTGGATGGTTCAATAAATATATGTAAAAGCAGGAGATTTAGAGTCTGTCCAGTTTAGAGCACTGACTCTGTGCTGGATGGTTTAATAAATATATATAAAACCAGGAGATTTAGAGTCTGTCCAGTTTAGGTCACTGACTCTGTGCTGGGTGGTTTAATAAATATATGTAAAACCAGGAGATTTCGAGTCTGTCCAGTTTAGGGCACTGACTCTGTGCTGGATGGTTTAATAAATATATTTAAAACCAGGAGATTTAGAGTCTGTCCAGTTTACGGCACTGACTCTGTGCTGGATGGTTCAATAAATATATGTAAAAGCAGGAGATTTAGAGTCTGTCCAGTTTAGAGCACTGACTCTGTGCTGGATGGTTTAATAAATATATATAAAACCAGGAGATTTAGAGTCTGTCCAGTTTAGGTCACTGACTCTGTGCTGGATGGTTTAATAAATATATGTAAAACCAGGAGATTTCGAGTCTGTCCAGTTTAGGGCACTGACTCTGTGCTGGATGGTTTAATAAATATATGTAAAACCAGGGAATTTAGAGTCTGTCCAGTTTAGGGCACTGACTCTGTGCTGGATGGTTTAATAAATATATATAAAACCAGGAGATTTAGAGTCTGTCCAGTTTAGGACACTGACTCTGTGCTGGATGGTTTAATAAATATATATAAAACCAGAAGATTTAGAGTCTGTCCAGTTTAGGACACTGACTCTGTGCTGGATGGTTTAATAAATATATGTAAAACCAGGTGATTTAGAGTCTCTCCAGTTTAGGGCACTGACTCTGTGCTGGATGGTTTAATAAATATATATAAAACCAGGGAATTTAGAGTCTGTCCAGTTTAGGGCACTCACTCTGTGCTGGATGGTTTCATAAATATATATAATACCAGGAGATTTAGAGTCTGTCCAGTTTAGGGCACTGACTCTGTGCTGGATGGTTTAATAAATATATGTAAAAGCAGGAGATTTAGAGTCTGTCCAGTTTAGGGCACTGACTCTGTGCTGGATGGTTTAATAAATATATGTAAAAGCAGGAGATTTAGAATCTGTCCAGTTTAGGGCACTGTCTCTGTGCTGGATGGTTTAATAAATATATGTAAAACCAGGAGATTTCGAGTCTGTCCAGTTTAGGGCACTGACTCTGTGCTGGATGGTTTAATAAATATATGTAAAACCAGGAGATTTAGAGTCTGTCCAGTTTAGGGCCCTGACTCTGTGCTGGATGGTTTGATAAATATATATAAAACCAGGAGATTTAGAGTCTGTCCAGTTTAGGACACTGACTCTGTGCTGGATGGTTTAATAAATATATGTAAAACCAGGAGATTTAGAGTCTGTCCAGTTTAGGGCACTGACTCTGTGCTGGATGGTTTAATAAATATATGTAAAACCAGGGAATTTAGAGTCTGTCCAGTTTAGGACACTGACTCTGTGCTGGATGGTTTAATAAATATATATAAAACCAGGAGATTTAGAGTCTGTCCAGTTTAGGACACTGACTCTTTGCTGGATGGTTTAATAAATATATGTAAAACCAGGAGATTTCGAGTCTGTCCAGTTTAGGGCACTGACTCTGTGCTGGATGGTTTAATAAATATATGTAAAACCAGGAGATTTAGAGTCTGTCCAGTTTAGGGCACTGACTCTGTTCTGGATGGTTTAATAAATATATATAAAACCAGGGGATTTAGAGTCTGTCCAGTTGAGGGCACTGACTCTGTGCTGGATGGTTTAATAAATATAGGTAAAACCAGGAGATTTAGAGTCTGTCCAGTTTACGGCACTGACTCTGTGCTGGATGGTTCAATAAATATATGTAAAAGCAGGAGATTTAGAGTCTGTCCAGTTTAGCGCACTGACTCTGTGCTGGATGGTTTAATAAATATATATAAAACCAGGAGATTTAGAATCTGTCCAGTTTAGGTCACTGACTCTGTGCTGGATGGTTTAATAAATATATGTAAAACCAGGAGATTTCGAGTCTGTCCAGTTTAGGACACTGACTCTGTGCTGGATGGTTTAATAAATATATGTAAAACCAGGAGATTTAGAGTCTCTCCAGTTTGGGGCACTGACTCTGTGCTGGATGGTTTAATAAATATATGTAAAACCAGTAGATTTCGAGTCTGTCCAGTTTAGGACACTGACTCTGTGCTGGATGGTTTAATAAATATATATAAAACCAGGGGAGTTCGAGTCTGTCCAGTTTAGGGCACTGACTCTGTGCTGGATGGTTTAATAAATATATATAAAACCAGGGAATTTAGAGTCTGTCCATTTTAGGGCACTCACTCGGTGCTGGATGGTTTCATAATTATAGATAATACCAGGAGATTTAGAGTCTGTCCAGTTTAGGGCACTGACTCTGTGCTGGATGGTTTAATAAATATATGTAAAAGCAGGAGATTTAGAGTCTGTCCAGTTTAGGGCACTGACTCTGTGCTGGATGGATTAATAAATATATGTAAAAGCAGGAGATTTAGAATCTGTCCAGTTTAGGGCACTGTCTCTGTGCTGGATGGTATAATAAATATATGTAAAACCAGGAGATTTCGAGTCTGTCCAGTTTAGGACACTGACTCTGTGCTGGATGGTATAATAAATATATGTAAAACCAGGAGATTTAGAGTCTGTCCAGTTTAGGACACTGTCTCTGTGCTGGATGGTTTAATAAATATATGTAAAACCAGGAGATTTAGAGTCTGTCCTGTTTAGGGCACTGACTCTCTGCTGGATGGTTTAATAAATATATGTAAAACCAGGAGATTTAGAGTCTGTCCAGTTTAGGGCACTGACTCTGTGCTGGATGGTTTAATAAATATATATAAAACCAGGGAATTTAGAGTCTGTCCAGTTTAGGGCACTCACTCTGTGCTGGATGGTTTAATAAATATATATAAAACCAGGAGATTTAGAGTCTGTCCAGTTTAGGGCACTGACTCTGTGCTGGATGGTTTAATAAATATATGTAAAAGCAGGAGATTTAGAGTCTGTCCAGTTTAGGGCACTGACTCTGTGCTGGATGGTTTAATAAATATATGTAAAAGCAGGAGATTTAGAGTCTGTCCAGTTTAGGGCACTGACTCTGTGCTGGATGGTTTAATAAATATATGTAAAAGCAGGAGATTTAGAGTCTGACCAGTTTGGGGCACTGACTCTGTGCTGGATGGTTTAATAAATATATGTAAAACCGGGAGATTTCGAGTCTGTCCAGTTTAGGGCACTGACTCTGTGCTGGATGGTTTAATAAATATATGTAAAACCAGGAGAGTTAGAGTCTGTCCAGTTTGGGGCACTGACTCTGTGCTGGATGGTTTAATAAATATATGTAAAACCGGGAGATTTCGAGTCTGTCCAGTTTAGAGCACTGACTCTGTGCTGGGTGGTTTAATAAATATATGTAAAACCAGGAGATTTAGAGTCTGTCCAGTTTAGGGCACTGACTCTGTGCTGGATGGTTTAATAAATATATGTAAAACCAGGAGATTTAGAATCTGTCCAGTTTGGGGCACTGACTCTGTGCTGGGTGGTTTAATAAATATATGTAAAACCAGGAGATTTAGAGTCTGTCCAGTTTAGGACACTGACTCTGTGCTGGATGGTTTAATAAATACATGTAAAACCAGGAGATTTAGAGCCTGTCCAGTTTAGGGCACTGACTCTGTGCTGGATGGTTTAATAAATATATTTAAAACCAGGAGATTTAGAGTATGTCCAGTTTACGGCACTGACTCTGTGCTGGATGGTTCAATAAATATATGTAAAAGCAGGAGATTTAGAGTCTGTCCAGTTTAGAGCACTGACTCTGTGCTGGATGGTTTAATAAATATATATAAAACCAGGAGATTTAGAGTCTGTCCAGTTTAGGTCACTGACTCTGTGCTGGGTGGTTTAATAAATATATGTAAAACCAGGAGATTTCGAGTCTGTCCAGTTTAGGGCACTGACTCTGTGCTGGATGGTTTAATAAATATATTTAAAACCAGGAGATTTAGAGTCTGTCCAGTTTACGGCACTGACTCTGTGCTGGATGGTTCAATAAATATATGTAAAAGCAGGAGATTTAGAGTCTGTCCAGTTTAGAGCACTGACTCTGTGCTGGATGGTTTAATAAATATATATAAAACCAGGAGATTTAGAGTCTGTCCAGTTTAGGTCACTGACTCTGTGCTGGATGGTTTAATAAATATATGTAAAACCAGGAGATTTCGAGTCTGTCCAGTTTAGGGCACTGACTCTGTGCTGGATGGTTTAATAAATATATGTAAAACCAGGGAATTTAGAGTCTGTCCAGTTTAGGGCACTGACTCTGTGCTGGATGGTTTAATAAATATATATAAAACCAGGAGATTTAGAGTCTGTCCAGTTTAGGACACTGACTCTGTGCTGGATGGTTTAATAAATATATATAAAACCAGAAGATTTAGAGTCTGTCCAGTTTAGGACACTGACTCTGTGCTGGATGGTTTAATAAATATATGTAAAACCAGGAGATTTAGAGTCTCTCCAGTTTAGGGCACTGACTCTGTGCTGGATGGTTTAATAAATATATATAAAACCAGGGAATTTAGAGTCTGTCCAGTTTAGGGCACTCACTCTGTGCTGGATGGTTTCATAAATATATATAATACCAGGAGATTTAGAGTCTGTCCAGTTTAGGGCACTGACTCTGTGCTGGATGGTTTAATAAATATATGTAAAAGCAGGAGATTTAGAGTCTGTCCAGTTTAGGGCACTGACTCTGTGCTGGATGGTTTAATAAATATATGTAAAAGCAGGAGATTTAGAATCTGTCCAGTTTAGGGCACTGTCTCTGTGCTGGATGGTTTAATAAATATATGTAAAACCAGGAGATTTCGAGTCTGTCCAGTTTAGGGCACTGACTCTGTGCTGGATGGTTTAATAAATATATGTAAAACCAGGAGATTTAGAGTCTGTCCAGTTTAGGGCCCTGACTCTGTGCTGGATGGTTTGATAAATATATATAAAACCAGGAGATTTAGAGTCTGTCCAGTTTAGGACACTGACTCTGTGCTGGATGGTTTAATAAATATATGTTAAACCAGGAGATTTAGAGTCTGTCCAGTTTAGGGCACTGACTCTGTGCTGGATGGTTTAATAAATATATGTAAAACCAGGGAATTTAGAGTCTGTCCAGTTTAGGACACTGACTCTGTGCTGGATGGTTTAATAAATATATATAAAACCAGGAGATTTAGAGTCTGTCCAGTTTAGGACACTGACTCTTTGCTGGATGGTTTAATAAATATATGTAAAACCAGGAGATTTCGAGTCTGTCCAGTTTAGGGCACTGACTCTGTGCTGGATGGTTTAATAAATATATGTAAAACCAGGAGATTTAGAGTCTGTCCAGTTTAGGGCACTGACTCTGTTCTGGATGGTTTAATAAATATATATAAAACCAGGGGATTTAGAGTCTGTCCAGTTGAGGGCACTGACTCTGTGCTGGATGGTTTAATAAATATAGGTAAAACCAGGAGATTTAGAGTCTGTCCAGTTTAGGGCACTGACTCTGTGCTGGATGGTTTAATAAATATATGTAAAACCAGGAGATTTCGAGTCTGTCCAGTTTAGGGCACTGACTCTGTGCTGGATGGTTTAATAAAAATATGTAAAACCAGGAGATTTAGAATCTGTCCAGTTTGGGGCACTGACTCTGTGCTGGATGGTTTAATAAATATATATAAAACCAGGAGATTTAGAGTCTGTCCAGTTTAGGGCACTGACTCTGTGCTGGATGTTTTAATAAATATATGTAAAACCAGGAGATTTAGAGTCTGTTCAGTTTGGGGCACTGACTCTGTGCTGGATGGTTTAATAAATATATATAAAACCAGGAGATTTAGAGTCTGTCCAGGTTAGGACACTGACTCTGTGCTGGATGGTTTAATAAATATATGTAAAACCAGGAGATTTAGAGTCTGTCCAGTTTCGGGCACTGACTCTTTGATGGATGGTATAATAAATATATATAAGACCAGGAGATTTAGAGTCTGTCCAGGTTAGGACACTGACTCTGTGCTGGATGGTTTAATAAATATATGTAAAACCAGGGGATTTCGAGTCTGTCCAGTTTAGGGCACTGACTCTGTGCTGGATGGTTTAATAAATATATATAAAACCAGGAGATTTAGAGTCTGTCCAGTTTGGGGCACTGACTCTGTGCTGGATGGTTTAATAAATATATGTAAAACCAGGAGATTTCGATTCTGTCCAGTTTAGGGCACTGTCTCTGTGCTGGATGGTTTAATAAATATATATAAAACCAGGAGATTTCGAGTCTGTCCAGTTTAGGGCACTGACTCTGTGCTGGATGGTTTAATAAATATATTTAAAACCAGGAGATTTAGAGTCTGTCCAGTTTACGGCACTGACTCTGTGCTGGATGGTTCAATAAATATATGTAAAAGCAGGAGATTTAGAGTCTGTCCAGTTTAGAGCACTGACTCTGTGCTGGATGGTTTAATAAATATATATAAAACCAGGAGATTTAGCGTCTGTCCAGTTTAGGTCACTGACTCTGTGCTGGATGGTTTAATAAATATATGTAAAACCAGGAGATTTCGAGTCTGTCCAGTTTAGGGCACTGACTCTGTGCTGGATGGTTTAATAAATATATGTAAAACCAGGGAATTTAGAGTCTGTCCAGTTTAGGGCACTGACTCTGTGCTGGATGGTTTAATAAATATATATAAAACCAGGAGATTTAGAGTCTGTCCAGTTTAGGACACTGACTCTGTGCTGGATGGTTTAATAAATATATATAAAACCAGAAGATTTAGAGTCTGTCCAGTTTAGGACACTGACTCTGTGCTGGATGGTTTAATAAATATATGTAAAACCAGGAGATTTAGAGTCTCTCCAGTTTAGGGCACTGACTCTGTGCTGGATGGTTTAATAAATATATATAAAACCAGGGAATTTAGAGTCTGTCCAGTTTAGGGCACTCACTCTGTGCTGGATGGTTTCATAAATATATATAATACCAGGAGATTTAGAGTCTGTCCAGTTTAGGGCACTGACTCTGTGCTGGATGGTTTAATAAATATATGTAAAAGCAGGAGATTTAGAGTCTGTCCAGTTTAGGGCACTGACTCTGTGCTGGATGGTTTAATAAATATATGTAAAAGCAGGAGATTTAGAATCTGTCCAGTTTAGGGCACTGTCTCTGTGCTGGATGGTTTAATAAATATATGTAAAACCAGGAGATTTCGAGTCTGTCCAGTTTAGGGCACTGACTCTGTGCTGGATGGTTTAATAAATATATGTAAAACCAGGAGATTTAGAGTCTGTCCAGTTTAGGGCCCTGACTCTGTGCTGGATGGTTTGATAAATATATATAAAACCAGGAGATTTAGAGTCTGTCCAGTTTAGGACACTGACTCTGTGCTGGATGGTTTAATAAATATATGTAAAACCAGGAGATTTAGAGTCTGTCCAGTTTAGGGCACTGACTCTGTGCTGGATGGTTTAATAAATATATGTAAAACCAGGGAATTTAGAGTCTGTCCAGTTTAGGACACTGACTCTGTGCTGGATGGTTTAATAAATATATATAAAACCAGGAGATTTAGAGTCTGTCCAGTTTAGGACACTGACTCTTTGCTGGATGGTTTAATAAATATATGTAAAACCAGGAGATTTCGAGTCTGTCCAGTTTAGGGCACTGACTCTGTGCTGGATGGTTTAATAAATATATGTAAAACCAGGAGATTTAGAGTCTGTCCAGTTTAGGGCACTGACTCTGTTCTGGATGGTTTAATAAATATATATAAAACCAGGGGATTTAGAGTCTGTCCAGTTGAGGGCACTGACTCTGTGCTGGATGGTTTAATAAATATAGGTAAAACCAGGAGATTTAGAGTCTGTCCAGTTTAGGGCACTGACTCTGTGCTGGATGGTTTAATAAATATATGTAAAACCAGGACATTTCGAGTCTGTCCAGTTTAGGGCACTGACTCTGTGCTGGATGGTTTAATAAAAATATGTAAAACCAGGAGATTTAGAATCTGTCCAGTTTGGGGCACTGACTCTGTGCTGGATGGTTTAATAAATATATATAAAACCAGGAGATTTAGAGTCTGTCCAGTTTAGGGCACTGACTCTGTGCTGGATGTTTTAATAAATATATGTAAAACCAGGAGATTTAGAGTCTGTTCAGTTTGGGGCACTGACTCTGTGCTGGATGGTTTAATAAATATATATAAAACCAGGAGATTTAGAGTCTGTCCAGGTTAGGACACTGACTCTGTGCTGGATGGTTTAATAAATATATGTAAAACCAGGAGATTTAGAGTCTGTCCAGTTTCGGGCACTGACTCTTTGATGGATGGTTCAATAAATATATATAAGACCAGGAGATTTAGAGTCTGTCCAGGTTAGGACACTGACTCTGTGCTGGATGGTTTAATAAATATATGTAAAACCAGGGGATTTCGAGTCTGTCCAGTTTAGGGCACTGACTCTGTGCTGGATGGTTTAATAAATATATATAAAACCAGGAGATTTAGAGTCTGTCCAGTTTGGGGCACTGACTCTGTGCTGGATGGTTTAATAAATATATGTAAAACCAGGAGATTTCGATTCTGTCCAGTTTAGGGCACTGTCTCTGTGCTGGATGGTTTAATAAATATATATAAAACCAGGAGATTTAGAGTCTGTCCAGGTTAGGACACTGACTCTGTGCTGGATGGTTTAATAAATATATGTAAAACCAGGAGATTTAGAGTCTGTCCAGTTTAGGGCACTGACTCTTTGATGGATGGTATAATAAATATATATAAGACCAGGAGATTTAGAGCCTGTCCAGTTTAGGGCACTGATCTGTGCTGGATGGTTTAATAAATATATTTAAAACCAGGAGATTTAGAGTCTGTCCAGTTTACGGCACTGACTCTGTGCTGGATGGTTTAATAAATATATATAAAACCAGGAGATTTAGAGTCTGTCCAGTTGAGGTCACTGACTCTGTGCTGGGTGGTTTAATAAATATATGTAAAACCAGGAGATTTCGAGTCTGTCCAGTTTAGGGCACTGACTCTGTGCTGGATGGTATAATAAATATATGTAAAACCAGGGAATTTAGAGTCTGTCCAGTTTAGGGCACTGACTCTGTGCTGGATGGTTTAACAAATATATATAAAACCAGGAGATGTAGAGTCTGTCCAGTTTAGGGCACTGACTCTGTGCTGGATGGTTTAATAAATATATGTAAAAGCAGGTGATTTAGAGTCTTTCCAGTTTGGGGCACTGACTCTGTGCTGGATGGTTTAATAAATATATATAAAACCAGGAGATTTAGAGTCTGTCCAGTTTAGGGCACTGACTCTGTGCTGGATGGTTTGATAAATATATGTAAAAGCAGGTGATTTAGAGTCTGTCCAGTTTAGGGCACTGACTCTGTGCTAGATGGTTTAATAAATATATGTAAAAGCAGGAGATTTAGAGTCTGTCCAGTTTAGGGCACTGACTCTGTGCTGGATGGTTTAATAAATATATGTAAAACCAGGAGATTTCTAGTCTGTCCAGTTTAGGACACTGACTCTGTGCTGGATGGTAGAATAAATATATGTAAAACCAGGAGATTTCGAGTCTGTCCAGTTTAGGACACTGACTCTGTGCTGGATGGTATAATAAATATATGTAAAACCAGGAGATTTAGAGTCTGTCCAGTTTCGGGCACTGACTCTGTGCTGGATGGTTTAATAAATATATATAAAACCAGGAGATTTCGAGTCTGTCCAGTTTAGGGCACTGACTCTGTGCTGGATGGTTTAATAAATATATGTAAAAGCAGGTGATTTAGAGTCTGTCCAGTTTGGGGCACTGACTCTGTGCTGGATGGTTAAATAAATATATGTAAAACCAGGAGATTTCGAGTCTGTCCAGTTTAGGGCACTGACTCTGTGCTGGATGGTTTAATAATTATATGTAAAACCAGGAGATTTAGAGTCTGTCCAGTTTAGGGCACTGACTCTGTGCTGGATGGTTTAATAAATATATGTAAAACCAGAAGATTTAGAGTCTGTCCAGTTTCGGGCACTGACTCTGTGCTGGATGGTTTAATAAATATATGTAAAACCAGCAGATTTAGAATCTGTCCAGTTTGGGGCACTGACTCTGTGCTGGATGGTTTAATAAATATATATAAAAACAGGAGATTTAGAGTCTGTCCAGTTTAGGGCACTGAATCTGTGCTGGATGGTTTAATAAATATATGTAAAACCAGGAGATTTCGAGTCTGTCCAGTTTAGGGCACTGACTCTGTGCTGGATGATATAATAAATATATATAAAACCAGGAGATTTCGAGTCTGTCCAGTTTACTGCACTGACTCTGTGCTGGATGGTTTCATAAATATATGTAAAACCAGGAGATTTAGAGTCTGTCCAGTTTAGGACACTGACTCTGTGCTGGATGGTTTAATAAATACATGTAAAACCAGGAGATTTCGAGTCTGTCCAGTTTAGGGCACTGACTCTGTGCTGGATGGTTTAATAAATATATGTAAAACCAGGAGATTTAGAGTCTGTCCAGTTTAGGGCACTGACTCTGTGCTGGATGTTTTAATAAATATATATAAAACCAGGAGAATTAGAGTCTGTCCAGTTTAGGGCACTGACTCTGTGCTGGATGGTTTAATAAATATATGTAAAAGCAGGAGATTTAGAGTCTGACCAGTTTGGGGCACTGACTCTGTGCTGGATGGTTTAATAAATATATGTAAAACCGGGAGATTTCGAGTCTGTCCAGTTTAGAGCACTGACTCTGTGCTGGGTGGTTTAATAAATATATGTAAAACCAGGAGATTTAGAGTCTGTCCAGTTTAGGGCACTGACTCTGTGCTGGATGGTTTAATAAATATATGTAAAACCAGGAGATTTAGAATCTGTCCAGTTTGGGGCACTGACTCTGTGCTGGATGGTTTAATAAATATATGTAAAACCAGGAGATTTAGAGTCTGTCCAGTTTAGGGCACTGACTCTGTGCTGGATGATATAATAAATATATATAAAACCAGGAGATTTCGAGTCTGTCCAGTTTACGGCACTGACTCTGTGCTGGATGGTTTAATAAATATATGTAAAACCAGGAGATTTAGAGTCTGTCCAGTTTAGGACACTGACTCTGTGCTGGATGGTTTAATAAATACATGTAAAACCAGGAAATTTAGAGCCTGTCCAATTTAGGGCACTGACTCTGTGCTGGATGGTTTAATAAATATATTTAAAACCAGGAGATTTAGAGTCTGTACAGTTTACGGCACTGACTCTGTGCTGGATGGTTCAATAAATATATGTAAAAGCAGGAGATTTAGAGTCTGTCCAGTTTAGAGCACTGACTCTGTGCTGGATGGTTTAATAAATATATATAAAACCAGGAGATTTAGAGTCTGTCCAGTTTAGGTCACTGACTCTGTGCTGGGTGGTTTAATAAATATATGTAAAACCAGATGATTTCGAGTCTGTCCAGTTTAGGGCACTGACTCTGTGCTGGATGGTTTAATAAATATATGTAAAACCAGGAGATTTCGAGTCTGTCCAGTTTAGGGCACTGACTCTGTGCTGGATGGTATAATAAATATATGTAAAACCAGGGAATTTAGAGTCTGTCCAGTTTAGGGCACTGACTCTGTGCTGAATGGTTGAATAAATATATATAAAACCAGGAGATTTAGAGTCTGTCCAGTTTAGGACACTGACTCTGTGCTGGATGGTTTAATAAATATATATAAAACCAGGAGATTTAGAGTCTGTCCAGTTTAGGGCACTGACTCTGTGCTGGATGGTTTAATAAATATATGTAAAAGCAGGAGATTTAGAGTCTGTCCAGTTTAGGGCACTGACTCTGTGCTGGATGGTTTAATAAATATATATAAAACCAGGGAATTTAGAGTCTGTCCAGTTTAGGGCACTCACTCTGTGCTGGATGGTTTCATAAATATATATAATACCAGGAGATTTAGAGTCTGTCCAGTTTAGGGCACTGACTCTGTGGTGGATGGTTTAATAAATATATGTAAAAGCAGGAGATTTAGAATCTGTCCAGTTTAGGGCACTGTCTCTGTGCTGGATGGTATAATAAATATATGTAAAACCAGGAGATTTCGAGTCTGTCCAGTTTAGGACACTGACTCTGTGCTGGATGGTATAATACATATATGTAAAACCAGGAGATTTAGAGTCTGTCCAGTTTAGGACACTGTCTCTGTGCTGGATGGTTTAATAAATATATGTAAAACCAGGAGATTTCGAGTCTGTCCAGTTTAGGGCACTGACTCTGTGCTGGATGGTTTAATAAATATATGTAAAACCAGGAGATTTAGAGTCTGTCCAGTTTAGGGCACTGACTCTGTGCTGGATGGTTTGATAAATATATGTAAAACCAGGAGATTTAGAGTCTGTCCAGTTTAGGGCACTGACTCTGTGCTGGATGGTTTAATAAATATATATAAAACCAGGAGATTTAGAGTCTGTCCAGTTTAGGACACTGACTCTTTGCTGGATGGTTTAATAAATATATGTAAAACCAGGAGATTTAGAGTCTGTCCAGTTTAGGGCACTGACTCTGTGCTGGATGGTTTAATAAATATATGTAAAACCAGGAGATTTAGAGTCTGTCCAGTTTAGGGCACTGACTCTGTTCTGGATGGTTTAATAAATATATATAAAACCAGGGGATTTAGAGTCTGTCCAGTTGAGGGCACTGACTCTGTGCTGGATGGTTTAATAAATATATGTAAAACCAGGAGATTTAGAGTCTGTCCAGTTTAGGGCACTGACTCTGTGCTGGATGGTTTAATAAATATATGTAAAACCAGGAGATTTTGAGTCTGTCCAGTTTAGGGCACTGACTCTGTGCTGGATGGTTTAATAAAAATATGTAAAACCAGGAGATTTAGAATCTGTCCAGTTTGGGGCACTGACTCTGTGCTGGATGGTTTAATAAATATAGATAAAACCAGGAGATTTAGAGTCTGTCCAGTTTAGGGCACTGACTCTGTGCTGGATGTTTTAATAAATATATGTAAAACCAGGAGATTTAGAGTCTGTTCAGTTTGGGCACTGACTCTGTGCTGGATGGTTTAATAAATATATATAAAACCAGGAGATTTAGAGTCTGTCCAGGTTAGGACACTGACTCTGTGCTGGATGGTTTAATAAATATATGTAAAACCAGGAGATTTAGAGTCTGTCCAGTTTCGGGCACTGACTCTTTGATGGATGGTATAATAAATATATATAAGACCAGGAGATTTAGAGTCTGTCCAGGTTAGGACACTGACTCTGTGCTGGATGGTTTAATAAATATATGTAAAACCAGGGGATTTCGAGTCTGTCCAGTTTAGGGCACTGACTCTGTGCTGGATGGTTTAATAAATATATGTAAAACCAGGGGATTTCGAGTCTGTCCAGTTTAGGGCACTGACTCTGTGCTGGATGGTTTAATAAATATATATAAAACCAGGAGATTTAGAGTCTGTCCAGTTTGGGGCACTGACTCTGTGCTGGATGGTTTAATAAATATATATAAAACCAGGAGATTTAGAGTCTGTCCAGTTTGGGGCACTGACTCTGTGCTGGATGGTTTAATAAATATATATAAAACCAGGAGATTTAGAGTCTGTCCAGTTTAGGGCACTGACTCTGTGCTGGATGGTTTAATAAATATATATAAAACCAGGAGATTTAGAGTCTGTCCAGTTTAGGACACTGACTCTGTGCTGGATGGTTTAATAAATATATGTAAAACCAGGGGATTTCGAGTCTGTCCAGTTTAGGGCACTGACTCTGTGCTGGATGGTTTAATAAATATATATAAAACCAGGAGATTTAGAGTCTGTCCAGTTTGGGGCACTGACTCTGTGCTGGATGGTTTAATAAATATATGTAAAACCAGGAGATTTCGATTCTGTCCAGTTTAGGGCACTGACTCTGTGCTGGATGGTTTAATAAATATATATAAACCCAGGAGATTTAGAGTCTGTCCAGGTTAGGACACTGACTCTGTGCTGGATGGTTTAATAAATATATGTAAAACCAGGAGATTTAGAGTCTGTCCAGTTTAGGGCACTGACTCTTTGATGGATGGTATAATAAATATATATAAGACCAGGAGATTTAGAGCCTGTCCAGTTTAGGGCACTGACTCTGTGCTGGATGGTTTAATAAATATATTTAAAACCAGGAGATTTAGAGTCTGTCCAGTTTACGGCACTGACTCTGTGCTGGATGGTTCAATAAATATATGTAAAAGCAGGAGATTTAGAGTCTGTCCAGTTTAGAGCACTGACTCTGTGCTGGATGGTTTAATAAATATATATAAAACCAGGAGATTTAGAGTCTGTCCAGTTGAGGTCACTGACTCTGTGCTGGGTGGTTTAATAAATATATGTAAAACCAGGAGATTTCGAGTCTGTCCAGTTTAGGGCACTGACTCTGTGCTGGATGGTTTAATAAATATATGTAAAACCAGGAGATTTCGAGTCTGTCCAGTTTAGGGCACTGACTCTGTGCTGGATGGTATAATAAATATATGTAAAACCAGGGAATTTAGAGTCTGTCCAGTTTAGGGCACTGACTCTGTGCTGGATGGTTTAATAAATATATATAAAACCAGGAGATTTAGAGTCTGTCCAGTTTAGGACACTGACTCTGTGCTGGATGGTTTAATAAATATATATAAAACCAGGAGATTTAGAGTCTGTCCAGTTTAGGACACTGACTCTGTGCTGGATGGTTTAATAAATATATGTAAAACCAGGAGATTTAGAGTCTCTCCAGTTTGGGGCACTGACTCTGTGCTGGATGGTTTTATAAATATATGTAAAACCAGTAGATTTCGAGTCTGTCCAGTTTAGGACACTGACTCTGTGCTGGATGGTTTAATAAATATATATAAAACCAGGAGATTTAGAGTCTGTCCAGTTTAGGGCACTGACTCTGTGCTGGATGGTTTAATAAATATATATAAAACCAGGGAATTTAGAGTCTGTCCAGTTTGGGGCACTCACTCTGTGCTGGATGGTTTCATAAATATATATAATACCAGGAGATTTCGAGTCTGTCCAGTTTAGGGCACTGACTCTGTGCTGGATGGTTTAATAAATATATGTAAAACCAGGAGATTTCGAGTCTGTCCAGTTTAGGGCACTGACTCTGTGCTGGATGGTTTAATAAATATATGTAAAACCAGGAGATTTCGAGTCTGTCCAGTTTAGGGCACTGACTCTGTGCTGGATGGTATAATAAATATATGTAAAACCAGGGAATTTAGAGTCTGTCCAGTTTAGGGCACTGACTCTGTGCTGGATGGTTTAATAAATATATATAAAACCAGGAGAATTAGAGTCTGTCCAGTTTAGGACACTGACTCTGTGCTGGATGGTTTAATAAATATATATAAAACCAGGAGATTTAGAGTCTGTCCAGTTTAGGACACTGACTCTGTGCTGGATGGTTTAATAAATATATGTAAAACCAGGAGATTTAGAGTCTCTCCAGTTTGGGGCACTGACTCTGTGCTGGATGGTTTTATAAATATATGTAAAACCAGGAGATTTCGAGTCTGTCCAGTTTAGGGCACTGACTCTGTGCTGGATGGTTTAATAAATATATGTAAAACCAGGAGATTTCGAGTCTGTCCAGTTTAGGGCACTGACTCTGTGCTGGATGGTTTAATAAATATATGTAAAACCAGGGAATTTAGAGTCTGTCCAGTTTAGGACACTGACTCTGTGCTGGATGGTTTAATAATATATATAAAACCAGGAGATTTAGAGTCTGTCCAGTTTAGGACACTGACTCTTTGCTGGATGGTTTAATAAATGTATGTAAAACCAGGAGATTTAGAGTCTGTCCAGTTTAGGGCACTGACTCTGTGCTGGATGGTTTAATAAATATATGTAAAACCAGGAGATTTAGAGTCTCTCCAGTTTGGGGCACTGACTCTGTGCTGGATGGTTTTATAAATATATGTAAAACCAGTAGATTTCGAGTCTGTCCAGTTTAGGACACTGACTCTGTGCTGGATGGTTTAATAAATATATATAAAACCAGGAGATTTAGAGTCTGTCCAGTTTAGGGCACTGACTCTGTGCTGGATGGTTTAATAAATATATGTAAAACCAGGAGATTTAGAGTCTGTCCAGTTTAGGGCACTGACTCTGTGCTGGATGGTTTAATAAATATATATAAAACCAGGGAATTTAGAGTCTGTCCAGTTTGGGGCACTCACTCTGTGCTGGATGGTTTCATAAATATATATAATACCAGGAGATTTAGAGTCTGTCCAGTTTAGGGCACTGACTCTGTGCTGGATGGTTTAATAAATATATGTAAAACCAGGAGATTTCGAGTCTGTCCAGTTTAGGGCACTGACTCTGTGCTGGATGGTTTAATAAATATATGTAAAACCAGGAGATTTCGAGTCTGTCCAGTTTAGGGCACTGACTCTGTGCTGGATGGTATAATAAATATATGTAAAACCAGGGAATTTAGAGTCTGTCCAGTTCAGGACACTGACTCTGTGCTGGATGGTTTAATAAATATATGTAAAACCAGGAGATTTAGAGTCTCTCCAGTTTGGGGCACTGACTCTGTGCTGGATGGTTTTATAAATATATGTAAAACCAGGAGATTTCGAGTCTGTCCAGTTTAGGGCACTGACTCTGTGCTGGATGGTTTAATAAATATATGTAAAACCTGGAGATTTCGAGTCTGTCCAGTTTAGGGCACTGACTCTGTGCTGGATGGTATAATAAATATATGTAAAACCAGGGAATTTAGAGTCTGTCCAGTTTAGGGCACTGACTCTGTGCTGGATGGTTTAATAAATATATATAAAACCAGGAGATTTAGAGTCTGTCCAGTTTATGACACTGACTCTGTGCTGGATGGTTTAATAAATATATATAAAACCAGGAGATTTAGAGTCTGTCCAGTTTAGGACACTGACTCTGTGCTGGATGGTTTAATAAATATATGTAAAACCAGGAGATTTAGAGTCTCTCCAGTTTGGGGCACTGACTCTGTGCTGGATGGTTTTATAAATATATGTAAAACCAGTAGATTTCGAGTCTGTCCAGTTTAGGACACTGACTCTGTGCTGGATGGTTTAATAAATATATATAAAACCAGGAGATTAAGAGTCTGTCCAGATTAGGGCACTGACTCTGTGCTGGATGGTTTAATAAATATATATAAAACCAGGGAATTTAGAGTCTGTCCAGTTTGGGGCACTCACTCTGTGCTGGATGGTTAAATAAAAATATGTAAAACCAGGAGATTTAGAATCTGTCCAGTTTGGGGCACTGATTCTGTGCTGGATGGTTTAATAAATATATATAAAACCAGGAGATTTAGAGTCTGTCCAGTTTACGGCACTGACTCTGTGCTGGATGTTTTAATAAATATATGTAAAACCAGGAGATTTAGAGTCTGTTCAGTTTGGGGCACTGACTCTGTGCTGGATGGTTTAATAAATATATATAAAACCAGGAGATTTAGAGTCTGTCAAGGTTAGGACACTGACTCTATGCTGGATGGTTTAATAAATATATGTAAAACCAGGAGATTTAGAGTCTGTCCAGTTTAGGGCACTGACTCTTTGATGGATGGTATAATAAATGTATATAAGACCAGGAGATTTAGAGTCTGTCCAGGTTAGGACACTGACTCTGTGCTGGATGGTTTAATAAATATATGTAAAACCAGGGGATTTCGAGTCTGTCCAGTTTAGGGCACTGACTCTGTGCTGGATGGTTTAATAAATATATATAAAACCAGGAGATTTAGAGTCTGTCCAGTTTGGGGCACTGACTCTGTGCTGGATGGTTTAATAAATATATGTAAAACCAGGAGATTTCGATTCTGTCCAGTTTAGGGCACTGACTCTGTGCTGGATGGTTTAATAAATATATATAAAACCAGGAGATTTAGAGTCTGTCCAGTTTAGGGCACTGACTCTGTGCTGGATGGTTTAATAAATATATATAAAACCAGGGAATTTAGAATCTGTCCAGTTTAGGGCACTGACTCTGTGCTGGATGGTTTAATAAATATATATAAAACCAGGAGTTTTAGAGTCTGTCCAGTTTAGGGCACTGACTCTGTGCTGGATGGTTTAATAAATATATGTAAAACCAGGAGATTTCGAGTCTGTCCAGTTTAGGGCACTGACTCTGTGCTGGATGGTATAATAAATATATGTAAAACCAGGAGATTTAGAGTCTGTCCAGTTTAGGACACTGACGCTGTGCTGGATGGTTTTATAAATATATGTAAAACCAGTAGATTTCGAGTCTGTCCAGTTTAGGACACTGACTCTGTGCTGGATGGTTTAATAAATATATATAAAACCAGGAGATTTAGAGTCTGTCCAGTTTAGGACACTGACGCTGTGCTGGATGGTTTTATAAATATATGTAAAACCAGTAGATTTCGAGTCTGTCCAGTTTAGGACACTGACTCTGTGCTGGATGGTTTAATAAATATATATAAAACCAGGAGATTTAGAGTCTGTCCAGTTTAGGGCACTGACTCTGTGCTGGATGGTTTAATAAATATATATAAAACCAGGGAATTTAGAGTCTGTCCAGTTTGGGGCACTCACTCTGTGCTGGATGGTTTCATAAATATATATAATACCAGGAGATTTAGAGTCTGTCCAGTTTAGGGCACTGACTCTGTGCTGGATGGTTTAATAAATATATGTAAAAGCAGGAGATTTAGAGTCTGTCCAGTTTAGGGCACTGACTCTGTGCTGGATGGTTTAATAAATATATGTAAAAGCAGGAGATTTAGAATCTGTCCAGTTTAGGGCACTGTCTCTGTGCTGGATGGTATAATAAATTTATGTAAAACCAGGAGATTTCGAGTCTGTCCAGTTTAGGACACTGACTCTGTGCTGGATGGTATAATAAATATATGTAAAACCAGGAGATTTAGAGTCTGTCCAGTTTAGGACACTGACTCTGTGCTGGATGGTTTAATAAATATATGTAAAACCAGGAGATTTCGATTCTGTCCAGTTTAGGGCACTGACTCTGTGCTGGATGGTTTAATAAATATATATAAAACCAGGGGATTTAGAGTCTGTCCAGTTTAGGGCACTGACTCTGTGCTGGATGGTTTAATAAATATATATAAAACCAGGGAATTTAGAATCTGTCCAGTTTAGGGCACTGACTCTGTGCTGGATGGTTTAATAAATATATATAAAACCAGGAGATTTAGAGTCTGTCCAGTTTAGGGCACTGACTCTGTGCTGGATGGTTTAATAAATATATGTAAAACCAGGAGATTTCGAGTCTGTCCAGTTTAGGGCACTGACTCTGTGCTGGATGGTATAATAAATATATGTAAAACCAGGAGATTTAGAGTCTGTCCAGTTTAGGACACTGACGCTGTGCTGGATGGTTAAATAAATATATGTAAAACCAGGAGATTTCGAGTCTGTCCAGTTTAGGGCACTGACTCTGTGCTGGATGGTTTAATAAATATATGTAAAACCAGGAGATTTAGAGTCTGTCCAGTTTAGGGCACTGACTCTGTGCCGGATGGTTTAATAAATATATATAAAACCAGGAGATTTAGAGTCTGTCCAGTTTAGGACACTGACTCTGTGCTGGATGGTTTAATAAATATATGTAAAACCAGGAGATTTAGAGTCTCTCCAGTTTGGGGCACTGACTCTGTGCTGGATGGTTTTATAAATATATGTAAAACCAGTAGATTTCGAGTCTGTCCAGTTTAGGACACTGACTCTGTGCTGGATGGTTTAATAAATATATATAAAAGCAGGAGATTTAGAGTCTGTCCAGTTTAGGGCACTGACTCTGTGCTGGATGGTTTAATAAATATATATAAAACCAGGGAATTTAGAGTCTGTCCAGTTTGGGGCACTCACTCTGTGCTGGATGGTTTCATAAATATATATAATACCAGGAGATTTAGAGTCTGTCCAGTTTAGGGCACTGACTCTGTGCTGGATGGTTTAATAAATATATGTAAAAGCAGGAGATTTCGAGTCTGTCCAGTTTAGAGCACTGACTCTGTGCTGGATGGTTTAATAAATATATGTAAAAGCAGGAGATTTAGAATCTGTCCAGTTTAGGGCACTGTCTCTCTGCTGGATGGTATAATAAATTTATGTAAAACCAGGAGATTTCGAGTCTGTCCAGTTTAGGACACTGACTCTGTGCTGGATGGTATAATAAATATATGTAAAACCAGGAGATTTAGAGTCTGTCCAGTTTAGGACACTGTCTCTGTGCTGGATGGTTTAATAAATATATGTAAAACCAGGAGATTTCGAGTCTGTCCAGTTTAGGGCACTGACTCTGTGCTGGATGGTTTAATAAGTATATGTAAAACCAGGAGATTTAGAGTCTGTCCAGTTTAGGGCACTGACTCTGTGCTGGATGGTTTGATAAATATATATAAAACCAGGAGATTTAGAGTCTGTCCAGGTTAGGACACTGACTCTGTGCTGGATGGTTTAATAAATATATGTAAAACCAGGGGATTTCGAGTCTGTCCAGTTTAGGGCACTGACTCTGTGCTGGATGGTTTAATAAATATATGTAAAACCAGGGGATTTCGAGTCTGTCCAGTTTAGGGCACTGACTCTGTGCTGGATGGTTTAATAAATATATGTAAAACCAGGAGATTTCGATTCTGTCCAGTTTAGGGCACTGACTCTGTGCTGGATGGTTTAATAAATATATATAAAACGAGGAGATTTAGAGTCTGTCCAGGTTAGGACACTGACTCTGTGCTGGATGGTTTAATAAATATATGTAAAACCAGGAGATTTAGAGTCTGTCCAGTTTAGGGCACTGACTCTTTGATGGATGGTATAATAAATATATATAAGACCAGGAGATTTAGAGCCTGTCCAGTTTAGGGCACTGACTCTGTGCTGGATGGTTTAATAAATATATTTAAAACCAGGAGATTTAGAGTCTGTCCAGTTTACGGCACTGACTCTGTGCTGGATGGTTCAATAAATATATGTAAAAGCAGGATATTTAGAGTCTGTCCAGTTTAGAGCACTGACTCTGTGCTGGATGGTTTAATAAATATATATAAAACCAGGAGATTTAGAGTCTGTCCAGTTGAGGTCACTGACTCTGTGCTGGGTGGTTTAATAAATATATGTAAAACCAGGAGATTTCGAGTCTGTCCAGTTTAGGGCACTGACTCTGTGCTGGATGGTTTAATAAATATATGTAAAACCAGGAGATTTCGAGTCTGTCCAGTTTAGGGCACTGACTCTGTGCTGGATGGTATAATAAATATATGTAAAACCAGGGAATTTAGAGTCTGTCCAGTTTAGGGCACTGACTCTGTGCTGGATGGTTTAATAAATATATATAAAACCAGGAGATTTAGAGTCTGTCCAGTTTAGGACACTGACTCTGTGCTGGATGGTTTAATAAATATATATAAAACCAGGAGATTTAGAGTCTGTCCAGTTTAGGACACTGACTCTGTGCTGGATGGTTTAATAAATATATGTAAAACCAGGAGATTTAGAGTCTCTCCAGTTTGGGGCCATGACTCTGTGCTGGATGGTTTTATAAATATATGTAAAACCAGTAGATTTCGAGTCTGTCCAGTTTAGGACACTGACTCTGTGCTGGATGGTTTAATAAATATATGTAAAACCAGGAGATTTAGAGTCTGTCCAGTTTAGGGCACTGACTCTGTGCTGGATGGTTTAATAAATATATATAAAACCAGGGAATTTAGAGTCTGTCCAGTTTGGGGCACTCACTCTGTGCTGGATGGTTTCATAAATATATATAATACCAGGAGATTTAGAGTCTGTCCAGTTTAGGGCACTGACTCTGTGCTGGATGGTTTAATAAATATATGTAAAAGCAGGAGATTTAGAGTCTGTCCAGTTTAGGGCACTGACTCTGTGCTGGATGGTTTAATAAATATATGTAAAAGCAGGAGATTTAGAATCTGTCCAGTTTAGGGCACTGTCTCTGTGCTGGATGGTATAATAAATTTATGTAAAACCAGGAGATTTCGAGTCTGTCCAGTTTAGGACACTGACTCTGTGCTGGATGGTATAATAAATATATGTAAAACCAGGAGATTTAGAGTCTGTCCAGTTTAGGACACTGTCTCTGTGCTGGATGGTTTAATAAATATATGTAAAACCAGGAGATTTCGAGTCTGTCCAGTTTAGGGCACTGACTCTGTGCTGGATGTTTTAATAAATATATGTAAAACCAGGAGATTTAGAGTCTGTTCAGTTTGGGGCACTGACTCTGTGCTGGATGGTTTAATAAATATATATAAAACCAGGAGATTTAGAGTCTGTCAAGGTTAGGACACTGACTCTATGCTGGATGGTTTAATAAATATATGTAAAACCAGGAGATTTAGAGTCTGTCCAGTTTAGGGCACTGACTCTTTGATGGATGGTATAATAAATGTATATAAGACCAGGAGATTTAGAGTCTGTCCAGGTTAGGACACTGACTCTGTGCTGGATGGTTTAATAAATATATGTAAAACCAGGGGATTTCGAGTCTGTCCAGTTTAGGGCACTGACTCTGTGCTGGATGGTTTAATAAATATATATAAAACCAGGAGATTTAGAGTCTGTCCAGTTTGGGGCACTGACTCTGTGCTGGATGGTTTAATAAATATATGTAAAACCAGGAGATTTCGATTCTGTCCAGTTTAGGGCACTGACTCTGTGCTGGATGGTTTAATAAATATATATAAAACCAGGAGATTTAGAGTCTGTCCAGTTTAGGGCACTGACTCTGTGCTGGATGGTTTAATAAATATATATAAAACCAGGGAATTTAGAATCTGTCCAGTTTAGGGCACTGACTCTGTGCTGGATGGTTTAATAAATATATATAAAACCAGGAGATTTAGAGTCTGTCCAGTTTAGGGCACTGACTCTGTGCTGGATGGTTTAATAAATATATGTAAAACCAGGAGATTTCGAGTCTGTCCAGTTTAGGGCACTGACTCTGTGCTGGATGGTATAATAAATAAATGTAAAACCAGGAGATTTAGAGTCTGTCCAGTTTAGGACACTGACGCTGTGCTGGATGGTTTAATAAATATATGTAAAACCAGGAGATTTCGAGTCTGTCCAGTTTAGGGCACTGACTCTGTGCTGGATGGTTTAATAAATATATGTAAAACCAGGAGATTTAGAGTCTGTCCAGTTTAGGGCACTGACTCTGTGCCGGATGGTTTAATAAATATATATAAAACCAGGAGATTTAGAGTCTGTCCAGTTTAGGACACTGACTCTGTGCTGGATGGTTTAATAAATATATGTAAAACCAGGAGATTTAGAGTCTCTCCAGTTTGGGGCACTGACTCTGTGCTGGATGGTTTTATAAATATATGTAAAACCAGTAGATTTCGAGTCTGTCCAGTTTAGGACACTGACTCTGTGCTGGATGGTTTAATAAATATATATAAAAGCAGGAGATTTAGAGTCTGTCCAGTTTAGGGCACTGACTCTGTGCTGGATGGTTTAATAAATATATATAAAACCAGGGAATTTAGAGTCTGTCCAGTTTGGGGCACTCACTCTGTGCTGGATGGTTTCATAAATATATATAATACCAGGAGATTTAGAGTCTGTCCAGTTTAGGGTACTGACTCTGTGCTGGATGGTTTAATAAATATATGTAAAAGCAGGAGATTTAGATTCTGTCCAGTTTAGGGCACTGACTCTGTGCTGGATGGTTTAATAAATATATGTAAAAGCAGGAGATTTAGAATCTGTCCAGTTTAGGGCACTGTCTCTGTGCTGGATGGTTTAATAAATTTATGTAAAACCAGGAGATTTAGAGTCTGTCCAGTTTAGGGCACTGACTCTGTGCTGGATGGTTTAATAAATATATGTAAAACCAGGAGATTTCGAGTCTGTCCAGTTTAGGACACTGACTCTGTGCTGGATGGTATAATAAATATATGTAAAACCAGGAGATTTAGAGTCTGTCCAGTTTAGGACACTGTCTCTGTGCTGGATGGTTTAATAAATATATGTAAAACCAGGAGATTTCGAGTCTGTCCAGTTTAGGGCACTGACTCTGTGCTGGATGGTTTAATAAGTATATGTAAAACCAGGAGATTTAGAGTCTGTCCAGTTTAGGGCACTGACTCTGTGCTGGATGGTTTGATAAATATATATAAAACCAGGAGATTTAGAGTCTGTCCAGGTTAGGACACTGACTCTGTGCTGGATGGTTTAATAAATATATGTAAAACCAGGGGATTTCGAGTCTGTCCAGTTTAGGGCACTGACTCTGTGCTGGATGGTTTAATAAATATATGTAAAACCAGGGGATTTCGAGTCTGTCCAGTTTAGGGCACTGACTCTGTGCTGGATGGTTTAATAAATATATGTAAAACCAGGAGATTTCGATTCTGTCCAGTTTAGGGCACTGACTCTGTGCTGGATGGTTTAATAAATATATATAAAACCAGGAGATTTAGAGACTGTCCAGGTTAGGACACTGACTCTGTGCTGGATGGTTTAATAAATATATGTAAAACCAGGAGATTTAGAGTCTGTCCAGTTTAGGGCACTGACTCTTTGATGGATGGTATAATAAATATATATAAGACCAGGAGATTTAGAGCCTGTCCAGTTTAGGGCACTGACTCTGTGCTGGATGGTTTAATAAATATATTTAAAACCAGGAGATTTAGAGTCTGTCCAGTTTACGGCACTGACTCTGTGCTGGATGGTTTAATAAATATATATAAAACCAGGAGATTTAGAGTCTGTCCAGTTGAGGTCACTGACTCTGTGCTGGGTGGTTTAATAAATATATGTAAAACCAGGAGATTTAGAGTCTGTCCAGTTTAGGGCACTGACTCTGTGCTGGATGGTTTAATAAATATATGTAAAACCAGGAGATTTCGAGTCTGTCCAGTTTAGGGCACTGACTCTGTGCTGGATGGTATAATAAATATATGTAAAACCAGGGAATTTAGAGTCTGTCCAGTTTAGGGCACTGACTCTGTGCTGGATGGTTTAATAAATATATATAAAACCAGGAGATTTAGAATCTGTCCAGTTTAGGACACTGACTCTGTGCTGGATGGTTTAATAAATATATATAAAACCAGGAGATTTAGAGTCTGTCCAGTTTAGGACACTGACTCTGTGCTGGATGGTTTAATAAATATATGTAAAACCAGGAGATTTAGAGTCTCTCCAGTTTGGGGCACTGACTCTGTGCTGGATGGTTTTATAAATATATGTAAAACCAGTAGATTTCGAGTCTGTCCAGTTTAGGACACTGACTCTGTGCTGGATGGTTTAATAAATATATATAAAACCAGGAGATTTAGAGTCTGTCCAGTTTAGGGCACTGACTCTGTGCTGGATGGTTTAATAAATATATATAAAACCAGGGAATTTAGAGTCTGTCCAGTTTGGGGCACTCACTCTGTGCTGGATGGTTTCATAAATATATATAATACCAGGAGATTTAGAGTCTGTCCAGTTTAGGGCACTGACTCTGTGCTGGATGGTTTAATAAATATATGTAAAAGCAGGAGATTTAGAGTCTGTCCAGTTTAGGGCACTGACTCTGTGCTGGATGGTTTAATAAATATATGTAAAAGCAGGAGATTTAGAATCTGTCCAGTTTAGGGCACTGTCTCTGTGCTGGATGGTATAATAAATTTATGTAAAACCAGGAGATTTCGAGTCTGTCCAGTTTAGGACACTGACTCTGTGCTGGATGGTATAATAAATATATGTAAAACCAGGAGATTTAGAGTCTGTCCAGTTTAGGACACTGTCTCTGTGCTGGATGGTTTAATAAATATATGTAAAACCAGGAGATTTCGAGTCTGTCCAGTTTAGGGCACTGACTCTGTGCTGGATGGTTTAATAAGTATATGTAAAACCAGGAGATTTAGAGTCTGTCCAGTTTAGGGCACTGACTCTGTGCTGGATGGTTTGATAAATATATATAAAACGAGGAGATTTAGAGTCTGTCCAGTTTAGGACACTGACTCTGTGCTGGATGGTTTAATAAATATATGTAAAACCAGGAGATTTAGAGTCTGTCCAGTTTAGGGCTCTGACTCTGTGCTGGATGGTTTAATAAATATATGTAAAACCAGGGAATTTAGAGTCTGTCCAGTTTAGGACACTGACTCTGTGCTGGATGGTTTAATAATATATATAAAACCAGGAGATTTAGAGTCTGTCCAGTTTAGGACACTGACTCTTTGCTGGATGGTTTAATAAATGTATGTAAAACCAGGAGATTTAGAGTCTGTCCAGTTTAGGGCACTGACTCTGTGCTGGATGGTTTAATAAATATATGTAAAACCAGGAGATTTAGAGTCTGTCCAGTTTAGGGCACTGACTCTGTTCTGGATGGTTTAATAAATATATATAAATCCAGGGGATTTAGAGTCTGTCCAGTTGAGGGCACTCACTCTGTGCTGGATGGTTTCATAAATATATGTAAAACCAGGAGATTTAGAGTCTGTCCAGTTTAGGGCACTGACTCTGTGCTGGATGGTTTAATAAATATATGTAAAACCAGGAGATTTAGAGTCTGTCCAGTTTAGGGCACTGACTCTGTGCTGGATGGTTTAATAAAAATATGTAAAACCAGGAGATTTAGAATCTGTCCAGTTTGGGGCACTGATTCTGTCCTGGATGGTTTAATAAATATATATAAAACCAGGAGATTTAGAGTCTGTCCAGTTTAGGGCACTGACTCTGTGCTGGATGTTTTAATAAATATATGTAAAACCAGGAGATTTAGAGTCTGTTCAGTTTGGGGCACTGACTCTGTGCTGGATGGTTTAATAAATATATATAAAACCAGGAGATTTAGAGTCTGTCAAGGTTAGGACACTGACTCTATGCTGGATGGTTTAATAAATATATGTAAAACCAGGAGATTTTGAGTCTGTCCAGTTTAGGGCACTGACTCTGTGCTGGATGGTTTAATAAATATATGTAAAACCAGGGGATTTCGAGTCTGTCCAGTTTAGGGCACTGACTCTGTGCTGGATGGTTTAATAAATATATATAAAACTAGGAGATTTAGAGTCTGTCCAGTTTGGGGCACTGACTCTGTGCTGGATGGTTTAATAAATATATGTAAAACCAGGAGATTTCGATTCTGTCCAGTTTAGGGCACTGACTCTGTGCTGGATGGTTTAATAAATATATATAAAACCAGGAGATTTAGAGTCTGTCCAGTTTAGGGCACTGACTCTGTGCTGGATGGTTTAATAAATATATATAAAACCAGGGAATTTAGAATCTGTCCAGTTTAGGGCACTGACTCTGTGCTGGATGGTTTAATAAATATATAGAAAACCAGGAGATTTAGAGTCTGTCCAGTTTAGGGCACTGACTCTGTGCTGGATGGTTTAATAAATATATGTAAAACCAGGAGATTTCGAGTCTGTCCAGTTTAGGGCACTGACTCTGTGCTGGATGGTATAATAAATATATGTAAAACCAGGGGATTTCGAGTCTGTCCAGTTTAGGGCACTGACTCTGTGCTGGATGGTTTAATAAATATATGTAAAACCAGGGGATTTCGAGTCTGTCCAGTTTAGGGCACTGACTCTGTGCTGGATGGTTTAATAAATATATGTAAAACCAGGAGATTTCGATTCTGTCCAGTTTAGGGCACTGACTCTGTGCTGGATGGTTTAATAAATATATATAAAACCAGGAGATTTAGAGTCTGTCCAGGTTAGGACACTGACTCTGTGCTGGATGGTTTAATAAATATATGTAAAACCAGGAGATTTAGAGTCTGTCCAGTTTAGGGCACTGACTCTTTGATGGATGGTATAATAAATATATATAAGACCAGGAGATTTAGAGCCTGTCCAGTTTAGGGCACTGACTCTGTGCTGGATGGTTTAATAAATATATTTAAAACCAGGAGATTTAGAGTCTGTCCAGTTTACGGCACTGACTCTGTGCTGGATGGTTCAATAAATATATGTAAAAGCAGGATATTTAGAGTCTGTCCAGTTTAGAGCACTGACTCTGTGCTGGATGGTTTAATAAATATATATAAAACCAGGAGATTTAGAGTCTGTCCAGTTGAGGTCACTGACTCTGTGCTGGGTGGTTTAATAAATATATGTAAAACCAGGAGATTTCGAGTCTGTCCAGTTTAGGGCACTGACTCTGTGCTGGATGGTTTAATAAATATATGTAAAACCAGGAGATTTCGAGTCTGTCCAGTTTAGGGCACTGACTCTGTGCTGGATGGTATAATAAATATATGTAAAACCAGGGAATTTAGAGTCTGTCCAGTTTAGGGCACTGACTCTGTGCTGGATGGTTTAATAAATATATATAAAACCAGGAGATTTAGAGTCTGTCCAGTTTAGGACACTGACTCTGTGCTGGATGGTTTAATAAATATATATAAAACCAGGAGATTTAGAGTCTGTCCAGTTTAGGACACTGACTCTGTGCTGGATGGTTTAATAAATATATGTAAAACCAGGAGATTTAGAGTCTCTCCAGTTTGGGGCCATGACTCTGTGCTGGATGGTTTTATAAATATATGTAAAACCAGTAGATTTCGAGTCTGTAAAGTTTAGGACACTGACTCTGTGCTGGATGGTTTAATAAATATATATAAAACCAGGAGATTTAGAGTCTGTCCAGTTTAGGGCACTGACTCTGTGCTGGATGGTTTAATAAATATATATAAAACCAGGGAATTTAGAGTCTGTCCAGTTTGGGGCACTCACTCTGTGCTGGATGGTTTCATAAATATATATAATACCAGGAGATTTAGAGTCTGTCCAGTTTAGGGCACTGACTCTGTGCTGGATGGTTTAATAAATATATGTAAAAGCAGGAGATTTAGAGTCTGTCCAGTTTAGGGCACTGACTCTGTGCTGGATGGTTTAATAAATATATGTAAAAGCAGGAGATTTAGAATCTGTCCAGTTTAGGGCACTGTCTGTGTGCTGGATGGTATAATAAATTTATGTAAAACCAGGAGATTTCGAGTCTGTCCAGTTTAGGACACTGACTCTGTGCTGGATGGTATAATAAATATATGTAAAACCAGGAGATTTAGAGTCTGTCCAGTTTAGGACACTGTCTCTGTGCTGGATGGTTTAATAAATATATGTAAAACCAGGAGATTTCGAGTCTGTCCAGTTTAGGGCACTGACTCTGTGCTGGATGTTTTAATAAATATATGTAAAACCAGGAGATTTAGAGTCTGTTCAGTTTGGGGCACTGACTCTGTGCTGGATGGTTTAATAAATATATATAAAACCAGGAGATTTAGAGTCTGTCAAGGTTAGGACACTGACTCTATGCTGGATGGTTTAATAAATATATGTAAAACCAGGAGATTTAGAGTCTGTCCAGTTTAGGGCACTGACTCTGTGCCGGATGGTTTAATAAATATATATAAAACCAGGAGATTTAGAGTCTGTCCAGTTTAGGACACTGACTCTGTGCTGGATGGTTTAATAAATATATGTAAAACCAGGAGATTTAGAGTCTCTCCAGTTTGGGGCACTGACTCTGTGCTGGATGGTTTTATAAATATATGTAAAACCAGTAGATTTCGAGTCTGTCCAGTTTAGGACACTGACTCTGTGCTGGATGGTTTAATAAATATATATAAAAGCAGGAGATTTAGAGTCTGTCCAGTTTAGGGCACTGACTCTGTGCTGGATGGTTTAATAAATATATATAAAACCAGGGAATTTAGAGTCTGTCCAGTTTGGGGCACTCACTCTGTGCTGGATGGTTTCATAAATATATATAATACCAGGAGATTTAGAGTCTGTCCAGTTTAGGGCACTGACTCTGTGCTGGATGGTTTAATAAATATATGTAAAAGCAGGAGATTTAGAGTCTGTCCAGTTTAGGGCACTGACTCTGTGCTGGATGGTTTAATAAATATATGTAAAAGCAGGAGATTTAGAATCTGTCCAGTTTAGGGCACTGTCTCTGTGCTGGATGGTTTAATAAATTTATGTAAAACCAGGAGATTTCGAGTCTGTCCAGTTTAGGACACTGACTCTGTGCTGGATGGTATAATAAATATATGTAAAACCAGGAGATTTAGAGTCTGTCCAGTTTAGGACACTGTCTCTGTGCTGGATGGTTTAATAAATATATGTAAAACCAGGAGATTTCGAGTCTGTCCAGTTTAGGGCACTGACTCTGTGCTGGATGGTTTAATAAGTATATGTAAAACCAGGAGATTTAGAGTCTGTCCAGTTTAGGGCACTGACTCTGTGCTGGATGGTTTGATAAATATATATAAAACCAGGAGATTTAGAGTCTGTCCAGGTTAGGACACTGACTCTGTGCTGGATGGTTTAATAAATATATGTAAAACCAGGGGATTTCGAGTCTGTCCAGTTTAGGGCACTGACTCTGTGCTGGATGGTTTAATAAATATATGTAAAACCAGGGGATTTCGAGTCTGTCCAGTTTAGGGCACTGACTCTGTGCTGGATGGTTTAATAAATATATGTAAAACCAGGAGATTTCGATTCTGTCCAGTTTAGGGCACTGACTCTGTGCTGGATGGTTTAATAAATATATATAAAACCAGGAGATTTAGAGACTGTCCAGGTTAGGACACTGACTCTGTGCTGGATGGTTTAATAAATATATGTAAAACCAGGAGATTTAGAGTCTGTCCAGTTTAGGGCACTGACTCTTTGATGGATGGTATAATAAATATATATAAGACCAGGAGATTTAGAGCCTGTCCAGTTTAGGGCACTGACTCTGTGCTGGATGGTTTAATAAATATATTTAAAACCAGGAGATTTAGAGTCTGTCCAGTTTACGGCACTGACTCTGTGCTGGATGGTTTAATAAATATATATAAAACCAGGAGATTTAGAGTCTGTCCAGTTGAGGTCACTGACTCTGTGCTGGGTGGTTTAATAAATATATGTAAAACCAGGAGATTTCGAGTCTGTCCAGTTTAGGGCACTGACTCTGTGCTGGATGGTTTAATAAATATATGTAAAACCAGGAGATTTCGAGTCTGTCCAGTTTAGGGCACTGACTCTGTGCTGGATGGTATAATAAATATATGTAAAACCAGGGAATTTAGAGTCTGTCCAGTTTAGGGCACTGACTCTGTGCTGGATGGTTTAATAAATATATATAAAACCAGGAGATTTAGAATCTGTCCAGTTTAGGACACTGACTCTGTGCTGGATGGTTTAATAAATATATATAAAACCAGGAGATTTAGAGTCTGTCCAGTTTAGGACACTGACTCTGTGCTGGATGGTTTAATAAATATATGTAAAACCAGGAGATTTAGAGTCTCTCCAGTTTGGGGCACTGACTCTGTGCTGCATGGTTTTATAAATATATGTAAAACCAGTAGATTTCGAGTCTGTCCAGTTTAGGACACTGACTCTGTGCTGGATGGTTTAATAAATATATATAAAACCAGGAGATTTAGAGTCTGTCCAGTTTAGGGCACTGACTCTGTGCTGGATGGTTTAATAAATATATATAAAACCAGGGAATTTAGAGTCTGTCCAGTTTGGGGCACTCACTCTGTGCTGGATGGTTTCATAAATATATATAATACCAGGAGATTTAGAGTCTGTCCAGTTTAGGGCACTGACTCTGTGCTGGATGGTTTAATAAATATATGTAAAAGCAGGAGATTTAGAGTCTGTCCAGTTTAGGGCACTGACTCTGTGCTGGATGGTTTAATAAATATATGTAAAAGCAGGAGATTTAGAATCTGTCCAGTTTAGGGCACTGTCTCTGTGCTGGATGGTATAATAAATTTATGTAAAACCAGGAGATTTCGAGTCTGTCCAGTTTAGGACACTGACTCTGTGCTGGATGGTATAATAAATATATGTAAAACCAGGAGATTTAGAGTCTGTCCAGTTTAGGACACTGTCTCTGTGCTGGATGGTTTAATAAATATATGTAAAACCAGGAGATTTCGAGTCTGTCCAGTTTAGGGCACTGACTCTGTGCTGGATGGTTTAATAAGTATATGTAAAACCAGGAGATTTAGAGTCTGTCCAGTTTAGGGCACTGACTCTGTGCTGGATGGTTTGATAAATATATATAAAACGAGGAGATTTAGAGTCTGTCCAGTTTAGGACACTGACTCTGTGCTGGATGGTTTAATAAATATATGTAAAACCAGGAGATTTAGAGTCTGTCCAGTTTAGGGCTCTGACTCTGTGCTGGATGGTTTAATAAATATATGTAAAACCAGGGAATTTAGAGTCTGTCCAGTTTAGGACACTGACTCTGTGCTGGATGGTTTAATAATATATATAAAACCAGGAGATTTAGAGTCTGTCCAGTTTAGGACACTGACTCTTTGCTGGATGGTTTAATAAATGTATGTAAAACCAGGAGATTTAGAGTCTGTCCAGTTTAGGGCACTGACTCTGTGCTGGATGGTTTAATAAATATATGTAAAACCAGGAGATTTAGAGTCTGTCCAGTTTAGGGCACTGACTCTGTTCTGGATGGTTTAATAAATATATATAAATCCAGGGGATTTAGAGTCTGTCCAGTTGAGGGCACTCACTCTGTGCTGGATGGTTTCATAAATATATGTAAAACCAGGAGATTTAGAGTCTGTCCAGTTTAGGGCACTGACTCTGTGCTGGATGGTTTAATAAATATATGTAAAACCAGGAGATTTAGAGTCTGTCCAGTTTAGGGCACTGACTCTGTGCTGGATGGTTTAATAAATATATATAAAACCAGGAGATTTAGAGTCTGTCAAGGTTAGGACACTGACTCTGTGCTGGATGGTTTAATAAATATATGTAAAACCAGGAGATTTAGAATCTGTCCAGTTTGGGGCACTGATTCTGTCCTGGATGGTTTAATAAATATATATAAAACCAGGAGATTTAGAGTCTGTCCAGTTTAGGGCACTGACTCTGTGCTGGATGTTTTAATAAATATATGTAAAACCAGGAGATTTAGAGTCTGTTCAGTTTGGGGCACTGACTCTGTGCTGGATGGTTTAATAAATATATATAAAACCAGGAGATTTAGAGTCTGTCAAGGTTAGGACACTGACTCTATGCTGGATGGTTTAATAAATATATGTAAAACCAGGAGATTTAGAGTCTGTCCAGTTTAGGGCACTGACTCTGTGCTGGATGGTTTAATAAATATATGTAAAACCAGGGGATTTCGAGTCTGTCCAGTTTAGGGCACTGACTCTGTGCTGGATGGTTTAATAAATATATATAAAACTAGGAGATTTAGAGTCTGTCCAGTTTGGGGCACTGACTCTGTGCTGGATGGTTTAATAAATATATGTAAAACCAGGAGATTTCGATTCTGTCCAGTTTAGGGCACTGACTCTGTGCTGGATGGTTTAATAAATATATATAAAACCAGGAGATTTAGAGTCTGTCTAGTTTAGGGCACTGACTCTGTGCTGGATGGTTTAATAAATATATATAAAACCAGGGAATTTAGAATCTGTCCAGTTTAGGGCACTGACTCTGTGCTGGATGGTTTAATAAATATATATAAAACCAGGAGATTTAGAGTCTGTCCAGTTTAGGGCACTGACTCTGTGCTGGATGGTTTAATAAATATATGTAAAACCAGGAGATTTCGAGTCTGTCCAGTTTAGGGCACTGACTCTGTGCTGGATGGTATAATAAATATATGTAAAACCAGGAGATTTAGAGTCTGTCCAGTTTAGGACACTGACGCTGTGCTGGATGGTTTAATAAATATATGTAAAACCAGGAGATTTCGAGTCTGTCCAGTTTAGGGCACTGACTCTGTGCTGGATGGTTTAATAAATATATGTAAAACCAGGAGATTTAGAGTCTGTCCAGTTTAGGGCACTGACTCTGTGCCGGATGGTTTAATAAAGAGATATAAAACCAGGAGATTTAGAGTCTGTCCAGTTTAGGACACTGACTCTGTGCTGGATGGTTTAATAAATATATATAAAACCAGGAGATTTAGAGTCTGTCCAGTTTAGGGCACTGACTCTGTGCTGGATGGTTTAATAAATATATATAAAACCAGGGAATTTAGAGTCTGTCCAGTTTAGGGCACTCACTCTGTGCTGGATGGTTTCATAAATATATATAATACCAGGAGATTTCGAGTCTGTCCAGTTTAGGGCACTAACTCTGTGCTGGATGGTTTAATAAATATATGTAAAAGCAGGAGATTTAGAGTCTGTCCAGTTTAGGGCACTGACTCTGTGCTGGATGGTATAAGAAATATATGTAAAACCAGGAGATTTAGAATCTGTCCAGTTTGGGGCACTGACTCTGTGCTGGATGGGAAAATAAATGTATGTAAAACCAGGAGATTTAGAGTCTGTCCAGTTTAGGACACTGTCTCTGTGCTGGATGGTTTAATAAATATATGTAAAACCAGGAGATTTAGAGTCTGTCCAGTTTAGGGCACTGACTCTGTGCTGGATGTTTTAATAAATATATGTAAAACCAGGAGATTTTGAGTCTGTTCAGTTTGGGGCACTGACTCTGTGCTGGATGGTTTAATAAATATATATAAAACCAGGAGATTTAGAGTCTGTCAAGGTTAGGACACTGACTCTATGCTGGATGGTTTAATAAATATATGTAAAACCAGGAGATTTAGAGTCTGTCCAGTTTAGGGCACTGACTCTTTGATGGATGGTATAATAAATGTATATAAGACCAGGAGATTTAGAGTCTGTCCAGGTTAGGACACTGACTCTGTGCTGGATGGTTTAATAAATATATGTAAAACCAGGGGTTTTGAGTCTGTCCAGTTTAGGGCACTGACTCTGTGCTGGATGGTTTAATAAATATATATAAAACCAGGAGATTTAGAGTCTGTCCAGTTTGGGGCACTGACTCTGTGCTGGATGGTTTAATAAATATATGTAAAACCAGGAGATTTCGATTCTGTCCAGTTTACGGCACTGACTCTGTGCTGGATGGTTTAATAAATATATATAAAACCAGGAGATTTAGAGTCTGTCCAGTTTAGGGCACGGACTCTGTGCTGGATGGTTTAATAAATATATATAAAACCAGAGAATTTAGAATCTATCCAGTTTAGGGCACTGACTCTGTGCTGGATGGTTTAATAAATATATATAAAACCAGGAGATTTAGCGTCTGTCCAGTTTAGGGCACTGACTCTGTGCTGGATGGTTTAATAAATATATGTAAAACCAGGGAATTTAGAGTCTGTCCAGTTTAGGACACTGACTGTGCTGGATGGTTTAATAAATATATATAAAACCAGGAGATTTAGAGTCTGTCCAGTTTAGGACACTGACTCTTTGCTGGATGGTTTAATAAATATATGTAAAACCAGGAGATTTAGAGTCTGTCCAGTTTAGGGCACTGACTCTGTGCTGGATGGTTTAATAAATATATGTAAAACCAGGAGATGTAGAGTCTGTCCAGTTTAGGGCACTGACTCTGGTCTGGATGGTTGAATAAATATATGTAAAATCAGGAGATTTAGAGTCTGTCCAGTTTAGGGCACTGACTCTGTGCTGGATGGTTTAATAAATATATGTAAAACCAGGGGATTTAGAGTCTGTCTAGTTGAGGGCACTGACTCTGTGCTGGATGGTTTAATAAATATATGTAAAACCAGGAGATTTCGAGTCTGTCCAGTTTAGGGCACTGACTCTGTGCTGGATGGTTTAATAAATATATGTAAAACCAGGAGATTTAGAGTCTGTTCAGTTTGGGGCACTGACTCTGTGCTGGATGGTTTAATAAATATATATAAAACCAGGAGATTTAGAGTCTGTTCAGTTTGGGGCACTGACTCTGTGCTGGATGGTTTAATAAATATATATAAAACCAGGAGATTTAGAGTCTGTCAAGGTTAGGACACTGACTCTATGCTGGATGGTTTAATAAATATATGTAAAACCAGGAGATTTAGAGTCTGTCCAGTTTAGGGCACTGACTCTGTGCTGGATGGTTTAATAAATATATGTAAAACCAGGGGATTTCGAGTCTGTCCAGTTTAGGGCACTGACTCTGTGCTGGATGGTTTAATAAATATATATAAAACTAGGAGATTTAGAGTCTGTCCAGTTTGGGGCACTGACTCTGTGCTGGATGGTTTAATAAATATATGTAAAACCAGGAGATTTCGATTCTGTCCAGTTTAGGGCACTGACTCTGTGCTGGATGGTTTAATAAATATATATAAAACCAGGAGATTTAGAGTCTGTCTAGTTTAGGGCACTGACTCTGTGCTGGATGGTTTAATAAATATATATAAAACCAGGGAATTTAGAATCTGTCCAGTTTAGGGCACTGACTCTGTGCTGGATGGTTTAATAAATATATATAAAACCAGGAGATTTAGAGTCTGTCCAGTTTAGGGCACTGACTCTGTGCTGGATGGTTTAATAAATATATGTAAAACCAGGAGATTTCGAGTCTGTCCAGTTTAGGGCACTGACTCTGTGCTGGATGGTATAATAAATATATGTAAAACCAGGAGATTTAGAGTCTGTCCAGTTTAGGACACTGACGCTGTGCTGGATGGTTTAATAAATATATGTAAAACCAGGAGATTTCGAGTCTGTCCAGTTTAGGGCACTGACTCTGTGCTGGATGGTTTAATAAATATATGTAAAACCAGGAGATTTAGAGTCTGTCCAGTTTAGGGCACTGACTCTGTGCCGGATGGTTTAATAAAGAGATATAAAACCAGGAGATTTAGAGTCTGTCCAGTTTAGGACACTGACTCTGTGCTGGATGGTTTAATAAATATATATAAAACCAGGAGATTTAGAGTCTGTCCAGTTTAGGGCACTGACTCTGTGCTGGATGGTTTAATAAATATATATAAAACCAGGGAATTTAGAGTCTGTCCAGTTTAGGGCACTCACTCTGTGCTGGATGGTTTCATAAATATATATAATACCAGGAGATTTCGAGTCTGTCCAGTTTAGGGCACTAACTCTGTGCTGGATGGTTTAATAAATATATGTAAAAGCAGGAGATTTAGAGTCTGTCCAGTTTAGGGCACTGACTCTGTGCTGGATGGTATAAGAAATATATGTAAAACCAGGAGATTTAGAATCTGTCCAGTTTGGGGCACTGACTCTGTGCTGGATGGGAAAATAAATGTATGTAAAACCAGGAGATTTAGAGTCTGTCCAGTTTAGGACACTGTCTCTGTGCTGGATGGTTTAATAAATATATGTAAAACCAGGAGATTTAGAGTCTGTCCAGTTTAGGGCACTGACTCTGTGCTGGATGTTTTAATAAATATATGTAAAACCAGGAGATTTTGAGTCTGTTCAGTTTGGGGCACTGACTCTGTGCTGGATGGTTTAATAAATATATATAAAACCAGGAGATTTAGAGTCTGTCAAGGTTAGGACACTGACTCTATGCTGGATGGTTTAATAAATATATGTAAAACCAGGAGATTTAGAGTCTGTCCAGTTTAGGGCACTGACTCTTTGATGGATGGTATAATAAATGTATATAAGACCAGGAGATTTAGAGTCTGTCCAGGTTAGGACACTGACTCTGTGCTGGATGGTTTAATAAATATATGTAAAACCAGGGGTTTTGAGTCTGTCCAGTTTAGGGCACTGACTCTGTGCTGGATGGTTTAATAAATATATATAAAACCAGGAGATTTAGAGTCTGTCCAGTTTGGGGCACTGACTCTGTGCTGGATGGTTTAATAAATATATGTAAAACCAGGAGATTTCGATTCTGTCCAGTTTAGGGCACTGACTCTGTGCTGGATGGTTTAATAAATATATATAAAACCAGGAGATTTAGAGTCTGTCCAGTTTAGGGCACGGACTCTGTGCTGGATGGTTTAATAAATATATATAAAACCAGAGAATTTAGAATCTATCCAGTTTAGGGCACTGACTCTGTGCTGGATGGTTTAATAAATATATATAAAACCAGGAGATTTAGCGTCTGTCCAGTTTAGGGCACTGACTCTGTGCTGGATGGTTTAATAAATATATGTAAAACCAGGGAATTTAGAGTCTGTCCAGTTTAGGACACTGACTGTGCTGGATGGTTTAATAAATATATATAAAACCAGGAGATTTAGAGTCTGTCCAGTTTAGGACACTGACTCTTTGCTGGATGGTTTAATAAATATATGTAAAACCAGGAGATTTAGAGTCTGTCCAGTTTAGGGCACTGACTCTGTGCTGGATGGTTTAATAAATATATGTAAAACCAGGAGATGTAGAGTCTGTCCAGTTTAGGGCACTGACTCTGGTCTGGATGGTTGAATAAATATATGTAAAATCAGGAGATTTAGAGTCTGTCCAGTTTAGGGCACTGACTCTGTGCTGGATGGTTTAATAAATATATGTAAAACCAGGGGATTTAGAGTCTGTCTAGTTGAGGGCACTGACTCTGTGCTGGATGGTTTAATAAATATATGTAAAACCAGGAGATTTCGAGTCTGTCCAGTTTAGGGCACTGACTCTGTGCTGGATGGTTTAATAAATATATGTAAAACCAGGAGATTTAGAGTCTGTCCAGTTTAGGGCACTGACTCTGTGCCGGATGGTTTAATAAATATATATAAAACCAGGAGATTTAGAGTCTGTCCAGTATAGGACACTGACTCTGTGCTGGATGGTTTAATAAATATATATAAAACCAGGAGATTTAGAGTCTGTCCAGTTTAGGGCACTGACTCTGTGCTGGATGGTTTAATAAATATATATAAAACCAGGGAATTTAGAGTCTGTCCAGTTTAGGGCACTCACTCTGTGCTGGATGGTTTCATAAATATATATAATACCAGGAGATTTCGAGTCTGTCCAGTTTAGGGCACTAACTCTGTGCTGGATGGTTTAATAAATATATGTAAAAGCAGGAGATTTAGAGTCTGTCCAGTTTAGGGCACTGACTCTGTGCTGGATAGTATAATAAATATATGTAAAACCAGGAGGTTTAGAATCTGTCCAGTTTGGGGCACTGACTCTGTGCTGGATGGTATAATAAATGTATGTAAAACCAGGAGATTTAGAGTCTGTCCAGTTTAGGACACTGTCTCTGTGCTGGATGGTTTAATAAATATATGTAAAACCAGGAGATTTCGAGTCTGTCCAGTTTAGGGCACTGACTCTGTGCTGGATGGTTTAATAAATATATGTAAAACCAGGAGATTTAGAGTCTGTCCAGTTTAGGGCACTGACTCTGTGCTGGATGGTTTGATAAATATATATAAAACCAGGAGATTTAGAGTCTGTCCAGTTTAGGACACTGACTCTGTGCTGGATGGTTTAATAAATATATGTAAAACCAGGAGATTTAGAGTCTGTCCAGTTTAGGGCACTGACTCTGTGCTGGATGGTTTAATAAATATATGTAAAACCAGGGAATTTAGAGTCTGTCCAGTTTAGGACACTGACTGTGCTGGATGGTTTAATAAATATATATAAAACCAGGAGATTTAGAGTCTGTCCAGTTTAGGACACTGACTCTTTGCTGGATGGTTTAATAAATATATGTAAAACCAGGAGATTTAGAGTCTGTCCAGTTTAGGGCACTGACTCTGTGCTGGATGGTTTAATAAATATATGTAAAACCAGGAGATGTAGAGTCTGTCCAGTTTAGGGCACTGACTCTGGTCTGGATGGTTTAATAAATATATGTAAAACCAGGGGATTTAGAGTCTGTCTAGTTGAGGGCACTGACTCTGTGCTGGATGGTTTAATAAATATATGTAAAACCAGGAGATTTAGAGTCTGTCCAGTTTAGGGCACTGACTCTGTGCTGGATGGTTTAATAAATATATGTAAAATCAGGAGATTTAGAGTCTGTCCAGTTTAGGGCACTGACTCTGTGCTGGATGGTTTAATAAAAATATGTAAAACCAGGAGATTTAGAATCTGTCCAGTTTGGGGCACTGACTCTGTGCTGGATGGTATAATAAATATATATAAAACTAGGAGATTTAGAGTCTGTCCAGTTTAGCGCACTGACTCTGTGCTGGATGTTTTAATAAATATATGTAAAACCAGGAGATTTAGAGTCTGTTCAGTTTGGGGCACTGACTCTGTGCTGGATGGTTTAATAAATATATATAAAACCAGGAGATTTAGAGTCTGTCCAGGTTAGGACACTGACTCTGTGCTGGATGGTTTAATAAATATATGTAAAACCCGGAGATTTAGAGTCTGTCCAGTTTAGGGCACTGACTCTTTGATGGATGGTATAATAAATATATATAAGACCAGGAGATTTAGAGTCTGTCCAGGTTAGGACACTGACTCTGTGCTGGATGGTTTAATAAATATATGTAAAACCAGGGGATTTCGAGTCTGTCCAGTTTAGGGCACTGACTCTGTGCTGGATGGTTTAATAAATATATATTAAACCAGGAGATTTAGAGTCTGTCCAGTTTAGGGCACTGACTCTGTGCTGGATGGTTTAATACATATATGTAAAACCAGGAGATTTCGATTCTGTCCAGTTTAGGGCACTGACTCTGTGCTGGATGGTTTAATAAATATATGTAAAAGCAGGAGATTTAGAGTCTGTCCAGTTTGGGGCACTGACTCTGTGCTGGATGGTTTAATAAATATATATAAAAACAGGAGATTTAGAGTCTGTCCAGTTTAGGGCACTGACTCTGTGCTGGATGGTTTAATAAATATATATAAAACCAGGGAATTTAGAATCTGTCCAGTTTCGGGCACTGACTCTGTGCTGGATGGTTTAATAAATATATATAAAACCAGGAGATTTCGAGTCTGTCCAGTTTAGGGCACTGACTCTGTGCTGGATGGTTTAATAAATATATGTAAAAGCAGGAGATTTAGAGTCTGTCCAGTTTAGGGCACTGACTCTGTGCTGGATGGTTAAATAAATATATGTAAAAGCAGGAGATTTAGAATCTGTCCAGTTTAGGGCACTGACTCTGTGCTGGATGGTTTAATAAATATATGTAAAACCAGGAGATTTAGAGTCTGTCCAGTTTAGGACCCTGACTCTGTGCTGGATGGTATAATAAATATATGTAAAACCAGGAGATTTAGAGTCTGTCCAGTTTAGGGTACTGACTCTGTGTTGGATGGTTTAATAAATATATGTAAAACCAGGAGATTTCGAGTCTGTCCAGTTTAGGGCACTGACTCTGTGCTGGATGGTTTAATAAATATATGTAAAACCAGGAGATTTAGAGTCTGTCCAGTTTAGGGCACTGACTCTGTGCCGGATGGTTTAATAAATATATATAAAACCAGGAGATTTAGAGTCTGTCCAGTTTAGGACACTGACTCTGTGCTGGATGGTTTAATAAATATATGTAAAACCAGGAGATTTAGAGTCTGTCCAGTTTAGGGCACTGACTCTGTGCTGGATGGTTTAATAAATATATGTAAAACCAGGGAATTTAGAGTCTGTCCAGTTTAGGACACTGACTCTGTGCTGGATGGTTTAATAAATATATATAAAACCAGGAGATTTAGAGTCTGTCCAGTTTAGGACACTGACTCTTTGCTGGATGGTTTAATAAATGTATGTAAAACCAGGAGATTTAGAGTCTGTCCAGTTTAGGGCACTGACTCTGTGCTGGATGGTTTAATAAATATATGTAAAACCAGGAGATTTAGAGTCTGTCCAGTTTAGGGCACTGACTCTGTTCTGGATGGTTTAATAAATATATATAAAACCAGGGGATTTAGAGTCTGTCCAGTTGAGGGCACTAACTCTGTGCTGGATGGTTTAATAATTATATGTAAAACCAGGAGATTTAGAGTCTGTCCAGTTTAGGGCACTGACTCTGTGCTGGATGGTTTAATAAATATATGTAAAACCAGGAGATTTAGAGTCTGTCCAGTTTAGGGCACTGACTCTGTGCTGGATGGTTTAATAAAAATATGTAAAACCAGGAGATTTAGAATCTGTCCAGTTTGGGGCACTGACTCTTTGATGGATGGTATAATAAATGTATATAAGACCAGGAGATTTAGAGTCTGTCCAGTTTAGGGCACTGACTCTGTGCTGGATGGTTTAATAAATATATATAAAACCAGGAGATTTAGAGTCTGTCCAGTTTGGGGCACTGACTCTGTGCTGGATGGTTTAATAAATATATGTAAAACCAGGAGATTTCGATTCTGTCCAGTTTAGGGCACTGAATCTGTGCTGGATGGTTTAATAAATATATATAAAACCAGGAGATTTAGAGTCTGTCCAGTTTAGGGCACTGACTCTGTGCTGGATGGTTTTATAAATATATATAAAACCAGGGAATTTAGAATCTGTCCAGTTTAGGGCACTGACTCTGTGCTGGATGGTATAATAAATATATGTAAAACCAGGAGATTTAGAGTCTGTCCAGTTTAGGACACTGACGCTGTGCTGGATGGTTTAATAAATATATGTAAAACCAGGAGATTTCGAGTCTGTCCAGTTTAGGGCACTGACTCTGTGCTGGATGGTTTAATAAATATATGTAAAACCAGGAGATTTAGAGTCTGTCCAGTTTAGGGCACTGACTCTGTGCCGGATGGTTTAATAAATATATATAAAACCAGGAGATTTAGAGTCTGTCCAGTTTAGGACACTGACTCTGTGCTGGATGGTTTAATAAATATATATAAAACCAGGAGATTTAGAGTCTGTCCAGTTTAGGGCACTGACTCTGTGCTGGATGGTTTAATAAATATATATAAAACCAGGGAATTTAGAGTCTGTCCAGTTTAGGGCACTCACTCTGTGCTGGATGGTTTCATAAATATATATAATACCAGGAGATTTCGAGTCTGTCCAGTTTAGGGCACTAAATCTGTGCTGGATGGTTTAATAAATATATGTAAAACCAGGAGATTTAGAGTCTGTCCAGTTTAGGGCACTGACTCTGTGCTGGATGGTATAATAAATATATGTAAAACCAGGAGATTTAGAATCTGTCCAGTTTGGGGCACTGACTCTGTGCTGGATGGTATAATAAATGTATGTAAAACCAGGAGATTTAGAGTCTGTCCAGTTTAGGACACTGTCTCTGTGCTGGATGGTTTAATAAATATATGTAAAACCAGGAGATTTCGAGTCTGTCCAGTTTAGGGCACTGACTCTGTGCTGGATGGTTTAATAAATATATGTAAAACCAGGTGATTTAGAGTCTGTCCAGTTTAGGGCACTGACTCTGTGCTGGATGGTTTGATAAATATATATAAAACCAGGAGATTTAGAGTCTGTCCAGTTTAGGACACTGACTCTGTGCTGGATGGTTTAATAAATATATGTAAAACCAGGAGATTTAGAGTCTGTCCAGTTTAGGGCACTGACTCTGTGCTGGATGGTTTAATAAATATATGTAAAACCAGGGAATTTAGAGTCTGTCCAGTTTAGGACACTGACTGTGCTGGATGGTTTAATAAATATATATAAAACCAGGAGATTTAGAGTCTGTCCAGTTTAGGGCACTGACTCTGTGCTGGATGGTTTAATAAATATATATAAAACCAGGGAATTTAGAGTCTGTCCAGTTTAGGGCACTCACTCTGAGCTGGATGGTTTCATAAATATATATAATACCAGGAGATTTCGAGTCTGTCCAGTTTAGGGCACTGACTCTGTGCTGGATGGTTTAATAAATATATGTAAAACCAGGAGATTTAGAGTCTGTCCAGTTTAGGGCACTGACTCTGTGCTGGATGGTTTAATAAAAATATGTAAAACCAGGAGATTTAGAATCTGTCCAGTTTGGGGCACTGACTCTGTGCTGGATGGTTTAATAAATATATATAAAACCAGGAGATTTAGAGTCTGTCCAGTTTAGGGCACTGACTCTGTGCTGGATGTTTTAATAAATATATGTAAAACCAGGAGATTTAGAGTCTGTTCAGTTTGGGGCACTGACTCTGTGCTGGATGGTTTAATAAATATATATAAAACCAGGAGATTAAGAGTCTGTCAAGGTTAGGACACTGACTCTATGCTGGATGGTTTAATAAATATATGTAAAACCAGGAGATTTAGAGTCTGTCCAGTTTCGGGCACTGACTCTTTGATGGATGGTATAATAAATGTATATAAGACCAGGAGATTTAGAGTCTGTCCAGTTTAGGGCACTGACTCTGTGCTGGATGGTTTAATAAATATATATAAAACCAGGAGATTTAGAGTCTGTCCAGTTTGGGGCACTGACTCTGTGCTGGATGGTTTAATAAATATATGTAAAACCAGGAGATTTCGATTCTGTCCAGTTTAGGGCACTGAATCTGTGCTGGATGGTTTAATAAATATATATAAAACCAGGAGATTTAGAGTCTGTCCAGTTTAGGGCACTGACTCTGTGCTGGATGGTTTTATAAATATATATAAAACCAGGGAATTTAGAATCTGTCCAGTTTGGGGCACTGACTCTGTGCTGGATGGTTTAATAAATATATATAAAACCAGGAGATTTAGAGTCTGTCCAGTTTAGGGCACTGACTCTGTGCTGGATGGTTTAATAAATATATGTAAAACCAGGAGATTTCGAGTCTGTCCAGTTTAGGGCACTGACTCTGTGCTGGATGGTATAATAAATATATGTAAAACCAGGAGATTTAGAGTCTGTCCAGTTTAGGACACTGACGCTGTGCTGGATGGTTTAATAAATATATGTAAAACCAGGAGATTTCGAGTCTGTCCAGTTTGGGGCACTGACTCTGTGCTGGATGGTTTAATAAATATATGTAAAACCAGGAGATTTCGATTCTGTCCAGTTTAGGGCACTGAATCTGTGCTGGATGGTTTAATAAATATATATAAAACCAGGAGATTTAGAGTCTGTCCAGTTTAGGGCACTGACTCTGTGCTGGATGGTTTTATAAATATATATAAAACCAGGGAATTTAGAATCTGTCCAGTTTAGGGCACTGACTCTGTGCTGGATGGTATAATAAATATATGTAAAACCAGGAGATTTAGAGTCTGTCCAGTTTAGGACACTGACGCTGTGCTGGATGGTTTAATAAATATATGTAAAACCAGGAGATTTCGAGTCTGTCCAGTTTAGGGCACTGACTCTGTGCTGGATGGTTTAATAAATATATGTAAAACCAGGAGATTTAGAGTCTGTCCAGTTTAGGGCACTGACTCTGTGCCGGATGGTTTAATAAATATATATAAAACCAGGAGATTTAGAGTCTGTCCAGTTTAGGACACTGACTCTGTGCTGGATGGTTTAATAAATATATATAAAACCAGGAGATTTAGAGTCTGTCCAGTTTAGGGCACTGACTCTGTGCTGGATGGTTTAATAAATATATATAAAACCAGGGAATTTAGAGTCTGTCCAGTTTAGGGCACTCACTCTGTGCTGGATGGTTTCATAAATATATATAATACCAGGAGATTTCGAGTCTGTCCAGTTTAGGGCACTAAATCTGTGCTGGATGGTTTAATAAATATATGTAAAACCAGGAGATTTAGAGTCTGTCCAGTTTAGGGCACTGACTCTGTGCTGGATGGTATAATAAATATATGTAAAACCAGGAGATTTAGAATCTGTCCAGTTTGGGGCACTGACTCTGTGCTGGATGGTATAATAAATGTATGTAAAACCAGGAGATTTAGAGTCTGTCCAGTTTAGGACACTGTCTCTGTGCTGGATGGTTTAATAAATATATGTAAAACCAGGAGATTTCGAGTCTGTCCAGTTTAGGGCACTGACTCTGTGCTGGATGGTTTAATAAATATATGTAAAACCAGGTGATTTAGAGTCTGTCCAGTTTAGGGCACTGACTCTGTGCTGGATGGTTTGATAAATATATATAAAACCAGGAGATTTAGAGTCTGTCCAGTTTAGGACACTGACTCTGTGCTGGATGGTTTAATAAATATATGTAAAACCAGGAGATTTAGAGTCTGTCCAGTTTAGGGCACTGACTCTGTGCTGGATGGTTTAATAAATATATGTAAAACCAGGGAATTTAGAGTCTGTCCAGTTTAGGACACTGACTGTGCTGGATGGTTTAATAAATATATATAAAACCAGGAGATTTCGAGTCTGTCCAGTTTAGGGCACTGACTCTGTGCTGGATGGTTTAATAAATATATATAAAACCAGGGAATTTAGAGTCTGTCCAGTTTAGGGCACTCACTCTGAGCTGGATGGTTTCATAAATATATATAATACCAGGAGATTTCGAGTCTGTCCAGTTTAGGGCACTGACTCTGTGCTGGATGGTTTAATAAATATATGTAAAACCAGGAGATTTAGAGTCTGTCCAGTTTAGGGCACTGACTCTGTGCTGGATGGTTTAATAAAAATATGTAAAACCAGGAGATTTAGAATCTGTCCAGTTTGGGGCACTGACTCTGTGCTGGATGGTTTAATAAATATATATAAAACCAGGAGATTTAGAGTCTGTCCAGTTTAGGGCACTGACTCTGTGCTGGATGTTTTAATAAATATATGTAAAACCAGGAGATTTAGAGTCTGTTCAGTTTGGGGCACTGACTCTGTGCTGGATGGTTTAATAAATATATATAAAACCAGGAGATTTAGAGTCTGTCAAGGTTAGGACACTGACTCTATGCTGGATGGTTTAATAAATATATGTAAAACCAGGAGATTTAGAGTCTGTCCAGTTTCGGGCACTGACTCTTTGATGGATGGTATAAGAAATGTATATAAGACCAGGAGATTTAGAGTCTGTCCAGTTTAGGGCACTGACTCTGTGCTGGATGGTTTAATAAATATATATAAAACCAGGAGATTTAGAGTCTGTCCAGTTTGGGGCACTGACTCTGTGCTGGATGGTTTAATAAATATATGTAAAACCAGGAGATTTCGATTCTGTCCAGTTTAGGGCACTGAATCTGTGCTGGATGGTTTAATAAATATATATAAAACCAGGAGATTTAGAGTCTGTCCAGTTTAGGGCACTGACTCTGTGCTGGATGGTTTTATAAATATATATAAAACCAGGGAATTTAGAATCTGTCCAGTTTGGGGCACTGACTCTGTGCTGGATGGTTTAATAAATATATATAAAACCAGGAGATTTAGAGTCTGTCCAGTTTAGGGCACTGACTCTGTGCTGGATGGTTTAATAAATATATGTAAAACCAGGAGATTTCGAGTCTGTCCAGTTTAGGGCACTGACTCTGTGCTGGATGGTATAATAAATATATGTAAAACCAGGAGATTTAGAGTCTGTCCAGTTTAGGACACTGACGCTGTGCTGGATGGTTTAATAAATATATGTAAAACCAGGAGATTTCGAGTCTGTCCAGTTTAGGGCACTGACTCTGTGCTGGATGGTTTAATAAATATATGTAAAACCAGGAGATTTAGAGTCTGTCCAGTTTAGGGCACTGACTCTGTGCCGGATGGTTTAATAAATATATATAAAACCAGGAGATTTAGAGTCTGTCCAGTTTAGGACACTGACTCTGTGCTGGATGGTTTAATAAATATATATAAAACCAGGAGATTTAGAGTCTGTCCAGTTTAGGGCACTGACTCTGTGCTGGATGGTTTAATAAATATATATAAAACCAGGGAATTTAGAGTCTGTCCAGTTTAGGGCACTCACTCTGTGCTGGATGGTTTCATAAATATATATAATACCAGGAGATTTCGAGTCTGTCCAGTTTAGGGCACTAAATCTGTGCTGGATGGTTTAATAAATATATGTAAAACCAGGAGATTTAGAGTCTGTCCAGTTTAGGGCACTGACTCTGTGCTGGATGGTATAATAAATATATGTAAAACCAGGAGATTTAGAATCTGTCCAGTTTGGGGCACTGACTCTGTGCTGGATGGTATAATAAATGTATGTAAAACCAGGAGATTTAGAGTCTGTCCAGTTTAGGACACTGTCTCTGTGCTGGATGGTTTAATAAATATATGTAAAACCAGGAGATTTCGAGTCTGTCCAGTTTAGGGCACTGACTCTGTGCTGGATGGTTTAATAAATATATGTAAAACCAGGTGATTTAGAGTCTGTCCAGTTTAGGGCACTGACTCTGTGCTGGATGGTTTGATAAATATATATAAAACCAGGAGATTTAGAGTCTGTCCAGTTTAGGACACTGACTCTGTGCTGGATGGTTTAATAAATATATGTAAAACCAGGAGATTTAGAGTCTGTCCAGTTTAGGGCACTGACTCTGTGCTGGATGGTTTAATAAATATATGTAAAACCAGGGAATTTAGAGTCTGTCCAGTTTAGGACACTGACTGTGCTGGATGGTTTAATAAATATATATAAAACCAGGAGATTTAGAGTCTGTCCAGTTTAGGGCACAGACTCTGTGCTGGATGGTTTAATAAATATATATAAAACCAGGGAATTTAGAGTCTGTCCAGTTTAGGGCACTCACTCTGAGCTGGATGGTTTCATAAATATATATAATACCAGGAGATTTCGAGTCTGTCCAGTTTAGGGCACTAACTCTGTGCTGGATGGTTTAATAAATATATATAAAACCAGGGAATTTAGAGTCTGTCCAGTTTAGGGCACTCACTCTGTGCTGGATGGTTTCATAAATATATATAATACCAGGAGATTTCGAGTCTGTCCAGTTTAGGGCACTAACTCTGTGCTGGATGGTTTAATAAATATATGTAAAAGCAGGAGATTTAGAGTCTGTCCAGTTTAGGGCACTGACTCTGTGCTGGATGGTTTAATAAATATATGTAATACCAGGAGATTTAGAGTCTGTCCAGTTTAGGGCACTGACTCTGTGCTGGATGGTTTAATAAATATATGTAAAACCAGGGAATTTAGAGTCTGTCCAGTTTAGGACACTGACTGTGCTGGATGGTTTAATAAATATATATAAAACCAGGAGATTTAGAGTCTGTCCAGTTTAGGACACTGACTCTTTGCTGGATGGTTTAATAAATATATGTAAAACCAGGAGATTTAGAGTCTGTCCAGTTTAGGGCACTGACTCTGTGCTGGATGGTTTAATAAATATATGTAAAACCAGGAGATTTAGAGTCTGTCCAGTTTAGGGCACTGACTCTGTTCTGGATGGTTTAATAAATATATGTAAAACCAGGGGATTTAGAGTCTGTCTAGTTGAGGGCACTGACTCTGTGCTGGATGGTTTAATAAATATATGTAAAACCAGGAGATTTAGAGTCTGTCCAGTTTAGGGCACTGACTCTGTGCTGGATGGTTTAATAAATATATGTAAAATCAGGAGATTTAGAGTCTGTCCAGTTTAGGGCACTGACTCTTTGATGGATGGTATAATAAATGTATATAAGACCAGGAGATTTAGAGTCTGTCCAGTTTAGGGCACTGACTCTGTGCTGGATGGTTTAATAAATATATATAAAACCAGGAGATTTAGAGTCTGTCCAGTTTGGGGCACTGACTCTGTGCTGGATGGTTTAATAAATATATGTAAAACCAGGAGATTTCGATTCTGTCCAGTTTAGGGCACTGACTCTGTGCTGGATGGTTTAATACATATATATAAAACCAGGAGATTTAGAGTCTGTCCAGGTTAGGACACTGACTCTGTGCTGGATGGTTTAATAAATATATGTAAAACCAGGAGATTTAGAGTCTGTCCAGTTTAGGGCACTGACTCTTTGATGGATGGTATAATAAATATATATAAGACCAGGAGATTTAGAGTCTGTCCAGGTTAGGACACTGACTCTGTGCTGGATGGTTTAATAAATATATGTAAAACCAGGAGATTTCGAGTCTGTCCAGTTTAGGGCACTGACTCTGTGCTGGATGGTTTAATAAATATATGTAAAAGCAGGAGATTTAGAGTCTGTCCAGTTTGGGGCACTGACTCTGTGCTGGATGGTTTAATAAATATATATAAAAACAGGAGATTTAGAGTCTGTCCAGTTTAGGGCACTGACTCTGTGCTGGATGGTTTCATAAATATATATAAAACCATGGAATTTAGAATCTGTCCAGTTTAGGGCACTGACTCTGTGCTGGATGGTTTAATAAATATATATAAAACCAGGAGATTTCGAGTCTGTCCAGTTTAGGGCACTGACTCTGTGCTGGATGGTTTAATAAATATATGTAAAAGCAGGAGATTTAGAGTCAGTCCAGTTTAGGGCACTGACTCTGTGCTGGATGGTTAAATAAATATATGTAAACGCAGGAGATTTAGAATCTGTCCAGTTTAGGGCACTGACTCTGCGCTGAATGGTTTAATAAATATATATAAAACCAGGAGATTTCGAGTCTGTCCAGTTTAGGACACTGACTCTGTGCTGGATGGTATAATAAATATATGTAAAACCAGGAGATTTAGAGTCTGTCCAGTTTAGGGTACTGACTCTGTGCTGGATGGTTTAATAAATATATGTAAAACCAGGAGATTTCGAGTCTGTCCAGTTTAGGGCACTGACTCTGTGCTGGATGGTTTAATAAATATATGTAAAACCAGGAGAATTAGAGTCTGTCCAGTTTAGGGCACTGACTCTGTGCCGGATGGTTTAATAAATATATATAAAACCAGGAGATTTAGAGTCTGTCCAGTTTAGGACACTGACTCTGTGCTGGATGGTTTAATAAATATATGTAAAACCAGGAGATTTAGAGTCTGTCCAGTTTGGGGCACTGACTCTGTGCTGGATGGTTTAATAAATATATATAAAACCAGGAGATTTAGAGTCTGTCCAGTTTAGGGCACTGACTCTCTGCTGGATGGTTTAATAAATATATGTAAAACCAGGAGATTTAGAGTCTGTTCAGTTTGGGGCACTGACTCTGTGCTGGATGGTTTCATAAATATATATAAAACCAGGAGATTTAGAGTCTGTCCAGTTGAGGGCACTGACTCTGTTCTGGATGGTTTAATAAATATATATAAAACCAGGGGATTTAGAGTCTGTCCAGTTTAGGGCACTGACTCTGTGCTGGATGGTTTAATAAATATATGTAAAACCAGGAGATTTAGAGTCTGTCCAGTTTAGGGCACTGACTCTGTGCTGGATGGTTTAATAAATATATATAAAACCAGGAGATTTAGAGTCTGTCCAGTTTAGGGCACTGACTCTGTGCTGGATGGTTTAATAAATATATGTAAAACCAGGAGATTTAGAGTCTGTTCAGTTTGGGGCACTGACTCTGTGCTGGATGGTTTCATAAATATATATAAAACCAGGAGATTTAGAGTCTGTCCAGTTTAGAGCACTGACTCTGTGCTGGATGGTTTAATAAATATATGTAAAACCAGGAGATTTAGAGTCTGTCCAGTTTAGGGCACTGACTCTGTGCTGGATGGTATAATAAATATATATAAAACCAGGAGATTTAGAGTCTGTCCAGGTTAGGACACTGACTCTGTGCTGGATGGTTTAATAAATATATGTAAAACCAGGGGATTTCGAGTCTGTCCAGTTTAGGGCACTGACTCTGTGCTGGATGGTATAATAAATATATATAAAACCAGGAGATTTAGAGTCTGTCCAGGTTAGGACACTGACTCTGTGCTGGATGGTTTAATAAATATATGTAAAACCAGGGGATTTCGAGTCTGTCCAGTTTAGGGCACTGACTCTGTGCTGGATGGTTTAATAAATATATATAAAACCAGGAGATTTAGAGTCTGTCCAGTTTAGGGCACTGACTCTGTGCTGGATGGTTTAATAAATATATGTAAAACCAGGAGATTTGGAGTCTGTCCAGTTTACGGCACTGACTCTGTGCTGGATGGTTTAATAAATATATATAAAACCGGGAGATTTAGAGTCTGTCCAGTTTAGGGCACTGACTCTGTGCTGGATGGTTTAATAAATATATATAAAACCAGGAGATTTAGAGTCTGTCCAGTTTAGGACACTGACTCTTTGCTGGATGGTTTAATAAATATATGTAAAACCAGGAGATTTAGAGTCTGTCCAGTTTAGGGCACTGACTCTGTGCTGGATGGTTTAATAAATATATATAAAACCAGGAGATTTAGAGTCTGTCCAGTTTAGGGCACTGACTCTGTGCTGGATGTTTTAATAAATATATGTAAAACCAGGAGATTTAGAGTCTGTTCAGTTTGGGGCACTGACTCTGTGCTGGATGGTTTAATAAATATATATAAAACCAGGAGATTAAGAGTCTGTCAAGGTTAGGACACTGACTCTATGCTGGATGGTTTAATAAATATATGTAAAACCAGGAGATTTAGAGTCTGTCCAGTTTCGGGCACTGACTCTTTGATGGATGGTATAATAAATGTATATAAGACCAGGAGATTTAGAGTCTGTCCAGTTTAGGGCACTGACTCTGTGCTGGATGGTTTAATAAATATATATAAAACCAGGAGATTTAGAGTCTGTCCAGTTTGGGGCACTGACTCTGTGCTGGATGGTTTAATAAATATATGTAAAACCAGGAGATTTCGATTCTGTCCAGTTTAGGGCACTGAATCTGTGCTGGATGGTTTAATAAATATATATAAAACCAGGAGATTTAGAGTCTGTCCAGTTTAGGGCACTGACTCTGTGCTGGATGGTTTTATAAATATATATAAAACCAGGGAATTTAGAATCTGTCCAGTTTGGGGCACTGACTCTGTGCTGGATGGTTTAATAAATATATATAAAACCAGGAGATTTAGAGTCTGTCCAGTTTAGGGCACTGACTCTGTGCTGGATGGTTTAATAAATATATGTAAAACCAGGAGATTTCGAGTCTGTCCAGTTTAGGGCACTGACTCTGTGCTGGATGGTATAATAAATATATGTAAAACCAGGAGATTTAGAGTCTGTCCAGTTTAGGACACTGACGCTGTGCTGGATGGTTTAATAAATATATGTAAAACCAGGAGATTTCGAGTCTGTCCAGTTTGGGGCACTGACTCTGTGCTGGATGGTTTAATAAATATATGTAAAACCAGGAGATTTCGATTCTGTCCAGTTTAGGGCACTGAATCTGTGCTGGATGGTTTAATAAATATATATAAAACCAGGAGATTTAGAGTCTGTCCAGTTTAGGGCACTGACTCTGTGCTGGATGGTTTTATAAATATATATAAAACCAGGGAATTTAGAATCTGTCCAGTTTAGGGCACTGACTCTGTGCTGGATGGTATAATAAATATATGTAAAACCAGGAGATTTAGAGTCTGTCCAGTTTAGGACACTGACGCTGTGCTGGATGGTTTAATAAATATATGTAAAACCAGGAGATTTCGAGTCTGTCCAGTTTAGGGCACTGACTCTGTGCTGGATGGTTTAATAAATATATGTAAAACCAGGAGATTTAGAGTCTGTCCAGTTTAGGGCACTGACTCTGTGCCGGATGGTTTAATAAATATATATAAAACCAGGAGATTTAGAGTCTGTCCAGTTTAGGACACTGACTCTGTGCTGGATGGTTTAATAAATATATATAAAACCAGGAGATTTAGAGTCTGTCCAGTTTAGGGCACTGACTCTGTGCTGGATGGTTTAATAAATATATATAAAACCAGGGAATTTAGAGTCTGTCCAGTTTAGGGCACTCACTCTGTGCTGGATGGTTTCATAAATATATATAATACCAGGAGATTTCGAGTCTGTCCAGTTTAGGGCACTAAATCTGTGCTGGATGGTTTAATAAATATATGTAAAACCAGGAGATTTAGAGTCTGTCCAGTTTAGGGCACTGACTCTGTGCTGGATGGTATAATAAATATATGTAAAACCAGGAGATTTAGAATCTGTCCAGTTTGGGGCACTGACTCTGTGCTGGATGGTATAATAAATGTATGTAAAACCAGGAGATTTAGAGTCTGTCCAGTTTAGGACACTGTCTCTGTGCTGGATGGTTTAATAAATATATGTAAAACCAGGAGATTTCGAGTCTGTCCAGTTTAGGGCACTGACTCTGTGCTGGATGGTTTAATAAATATATGTAAAACCAGGTGATTTAGAGTCTGTCCAGTTTAGGGCACTGACTCTGTGCTGGATGGTTTGATAAATATATATAAAACCAGGAGATTTAGAGTCTGTCCAGTTTAGGACACTGACTCTGTGCTGGATGGTTTAATAAATATATGTAAAACCAGGAGATTTAGAGTCTGTCCAGTTTAGGGCACTGACTCTGTGCTGGATGGTTTAATAAATATATGTAAAACCAGGGAATTTAGAGTCTGTCCAGTTTAGGACACTGACTGTGCTGGATGGTTTAATAAATATATATAAAACCAGGAGATTTAGAGTCTGTCCAGTTTAGGGCACTGACTCTGTGCTGGATGGTTTAATAAATATATATAAAACCAGGGAATTTAGAGTCTGTCCAGTTTAGGGCACTCACTCTGAGCTGGATGGTTTCATAAATATATATAATACCAGGAGATTTCGAGTCTGTCCAGTTTAGGGCACTGACTCTGTGCTGGATGGTTTAATAAATATATGTAAAACCAGGAGATTTAGAGTCTGTCCAGTTTAGGGCACTGACTCTGTGCTGGATGGTTTAATAAAAATATGTAAAACCAGGAGATTTAGAATCTGTCCAGTTTGGGGCACTGACTCTGTGCTGGATGGTTTAATAAATATATATAAAACCAGGAGATTTAGAGTCTGTCCAGTTTAGGGCACTGACTCTGTGCTGGATGTTTTAATAAATATATGTAAAACCAGGAGATTTAGAGTCTGTTCAGTTTGGGGCACTGACTCTGTGCTGGATGGTTTAATAAATATATATAAAACCAGGAGATTTAGAGTCTGTCAAGGTTAGGACACTGACTCTATGCTGGATGGTTTAATAAATATATGTAAAACCAGGAGATTTAGAGTCTGTCCAGTTTCGGGCACTGACTCTTTGATGGATGGTATAAGAAATGTATATAAGACCAGGAGATTTAGAGTCTGTCCAGTTTAGGGCACTGACTCTGTGCTGGATGGTTTAATAAATATATATAAAACCAGGAGATTTAGAGTCTGTCCAGTTTGGGGCACTGACTCTGTGCTGGATGGTTTAATAAATATATGTAAAACCAGGAGATTTCGATTCTGTCCAGTTTAGGGCACTGAATCTGTGCTGGATGGTTTAATAAATATATATAAAACCAGGAGATTTAGAGTCTGTCCAGTTTAGGGCACTGACTCTGTGCTGGATGGTTTTATAAATATATATAAAACCAGGGAATTTAGAATCTGTCCAGTTTGGGGCACTGACTCTGTGCTGGATGGTTTAATAAATATATATAAAACCAGGAGATTTAGAGTCTGTCCAGTTTAGGGCACTGACTCTGTGCTGGATGGTTTAATAAATATATGTAAAACCAGGAGATTTCGAGTCTGTCCAGTTTAGGGCACTGACTCTGTGCTGGATGGTATAATAAATATATGTAAAACCAGGAGATTTAGAGTCTGTCCAGTTTAGGACACTGACGCTGTGCTGGATGGTTTAATAAATATATGTAAAACCAGGAGATTTCGAGTCTGTCCAGTTTAGGGCACTGACTCTGTGCTGGATGGTTTAATAAATATATGTAAAACCAGGAGATTTAGAGTCTGTCCAGTTTAGGGCACTGACTCTGTGCCGGATGGTTTAATAAATATATATAAAACCAGGAGATTTAGAGTCTGTCCAGTTTAGGACACTGACTCTGTGCTGGATGGTTTAATAAATATATATAAAACCAGGAGATTTAGAGTCTGTCCAGTTTAGGGCACTGACTCTGTGCTGGATGGTTTAATAAATATATATAAAACCAGGGAATTTAGAGTCTGTCCAGTTTAGGGCACTCACTCTGTGCTGGATGGTTTCATAAATATATATAATACCAGGAGATTTCGAGTCTGTCCAGTTTAGGGCACTAAATCTGTGCTGGATGGTTTAATAAATATATGTAAAACCAGGAGATTTAGAGTCTGTCCAGTTTAGGGCACTGACTCTGTGCTGGATGGTATAATAAATATATGTAAAACCAGGAGATTTAGAATCTGTCCAGTTTGGGGCACTGACTCTGTGCTGGATGGTATAATAAATGTATGTAAAACCAGGAGATTTAGAGTCTGTCCAGTTTAGGACACTGTCTCTGTGCTGGATGGTTTAATAAATATATGTAAAACCAGGAGATTTCGAGTCTGTCCAGTTTAGGGCACTGACTCTGTGCTGGATGGTTTAATAAATATATGTAAAACCAGGTGATTTAGAGTCTGTCCAGTTTAGGGCACTGACTCTGTGCTGGATGGTTTGATAAATATATATAAAAACAGGAGATTTAGAGTCTGTCCAGTTTAGGACACTGACTCTGTGCTGGATGGTTTAATAAATATATGTAAAACCAGGAGATTTAGAGTCTGTCCAGTTTAGGGCACTGACTCTGTGCTGGATGGTTTAATAAATATATGTAAAACCAGGGAATTTAGAGTCTGTCCAGTTTAGGACACTGACTGTGCTGGATGGTTTAATAAATATATATAAAACCAGGAGATTTAGAGTCTGTCCAGTTTAGGGCACAGACTCTGTGCTGGATGGTTTAATAAATATATATAAAACCAGGGAATTTAGAGTCTGTCCAGTTTAGGGCACTCACTCTGAGCTGGATGGTTTCATAAATATATATAATACCAGGAGATTTCGAGTCTGTCCAGTTTAGGGCACTAACTCTGTGCTGGATGGTTTAATAAATATATATAAAACCAGGGAATTTAGAGTCTGTCCAGTTTAGGGCACTCACTCTGTGCTGGATGGTTTCATAAATATATATAATACCAGGAGATTTCGAGTCTGTCCAGTTTAGGGCACTAACTCTGTGCTGGATGGTTTAATAAATATATGTAAAAGCAGGAGATTTAGAGTCTGTCCAGTTTAGGGCACTGACTCTGTGCTGGATGGTTTAATAAATATATGTAAAACCAGGAGATTTAGAGTCTGTCCAGTTTAGGGCACTGACTCTGTGCTGGATGGTTTAATAAATATATGTAAAACCAGGGAATTTAGAGTCTGTCCAGTTTAGGACACTGACTGTGCTGGATGGTTTAATAAATATATATAAAACCAGGAGATTTAGAGTCTGTCCAGTTTAGGACACTGACTCTTTGCTGGATGGTTTAATAAATATATGTAAAACCAGGAGATTTAGAGTCTGTCCAGTTTAGGGCACTGACTCTGTGCTGGATGGTTTAATAAATATATGTAAAACCAGGAGATTTAGAGTCTGTCCAGTTTAGGGCACTGACTCTGTTCTGGATGGTTTAATAAATATATGTAAAACCAGGGGATTTAGAGTCTGTCTAGTTGAGGGCACTGACTCTGTGCTGGATGGTTTAATAAATATATGTAAAACCAGGAGATTTAGAGTCTGTCCAGTTTAGGGCACTGACTCTGTGCTGGATGGTTTAATAAATATATGTAAAATCAGGAGATTTAGAGTCTGTCCAGTTTAGGGCACTGACTCTTTGATGGATGGTATAATAAATGTATATAAGACCAGGAGATTTAGAGTCTGTCCAGTTTAGGGCACTGACTCTGTGCTGGATGGTTTAATAAATATATATAAAACCAGGAGATTTAGAGTCTGTCCAGTTTGGGGCACTGACTCTGTGCTGGATGGTTTAATAAATATATGTAAAACCAGGAGATTTCGATTCTGTCCAGTTTAGGGCACTGACTCTGTGCTGGATGGTTTAATACATATATATAAAACCAGGAGATTTAGAGTCTGTCCAGGTTAGGACACTGACTCTGTGCTGGATGGTTTAATAAATATATGTAAAACCAGGAGATTTAGAGTCTGTCCAGTTTAGGGCACTGACTCTTTGATGGATGGTATAATAAATATATATAAGACCAGGAGATTTAGAGTCTGTCCAGGTTAGGACACTGACTCTGTGCTGGATGGTTTAATAAATATATGTAAAACCAGGAGATTTCGAGTCTGTCCAGTTTAGGGCACTGACTCTGTGCTGGATGGTTTAATAAATATATGTAAAAGCAGGAGATTTAGAGTCTGTCCAGTTTGGGGCACTGACTCTGTGCTGGATGGTTTAATAAATATATATAAAAACAGGAGATTTAGAGTCTGTCCAGTTTAGGGCACTGACTCTGTGCTGGATGGTTTAATAAATATATATAAAACCATGGAATTTAGAATCTGTCCAGTTTAGGGCACTGACTCTGTGCTGGATGGTTTAATAAATATATATAAAACCAGGAGATTTCGAGTCTGTCCAGTTTAGGGCACTGACTCTGTGCTGGATGGTTTAATAAATATATGTAAAAGCAGGAGATTTAGAGTCAGTCCAGTTTAGGGCACTGACTCTGTGCTGGATGGTTAAATAAATATATGTAAACGCAGGAGATTTAGAATCTGTCCAGTTTAGGGCACTGACTCTGCGCTGAATGGTTTAATAAATATATATAAAACCAGGAGATTTCGAGTCTGTCCAGTTTAGGACACTGACTCTGTGCTGGATGGTATAATAAATATATGTAAAACCAGGAGATTTAGAGTCTGTCCAGTTTAGGGTACTGACTCTGTGCTGGATGGTTTAATAAATATATGTAAAACCAGGAGATTTCGAGTCTGTCCAGTTTAGGGCACTGACTCTGTGCTGGATGGTTTAATAAATATATGTAAAACCAGGAGATTTAGAGTCTGTCCAGTTTAGGGCACTGACTCTGTGCCGGATGGTTTAATAAATATATATAAAACCAGGAGATTTAGAGTCTGTCCAGTTTAGGACACTGACTCTGTGCTGGATGGTTTAATAAATATATGTAAAACCAGGAGATTTAGAGTCTGTCCAGTTTGGGGCACTGACTCTGTGCTGGATGGTTTAATAAATATATATAAAACCAGGAGATTTAGAGTCTGTCCAGTTTAGGGCACTGACTCTCTGCTGGATGGTTTAATAAATATATGTAAAACCAGGGGATTTAGAGTCTGTCCAGTTTAGGGCACTGACTCTGTTCTGGAAGGTTCAATAAATATATGTAAAACCAGGAGATTTAGAGTCTGTCCAGTTGAGGGCACTGACTCTGTTCTGGATGGTTTAATAAATATATATAAAACCAGGGGATTTAGAGTCTGTCCAGTTTAGGGCACTGACTCTGTGCTGGATGGTTTAATAAATATATGTAAAACCAGGAGATTTAGAGTCTGTCCAGTTTAGGGCACTGACTCTGTGCTGGATGGTTTAATAAATATATATAAAACCAGGAGATTTAGAGTCTGTCCAGTTTAGGGCACTGACTCTGTGCTGGATGGTTTAATAAATATATGTAAAACCAGGAGATTTAGAGTCTGTTCAGTTTGGGGCACTGACTCTGTGCTGGATGGTTTCATAAATATATATAAAACCAGGAGATTTAGAGTCTGTCCAGTTTAGAGCACTGACTCTGTGCTGGATGGTTTAATAAATATATGTAAAACCAGGAGATTTAGAGTCTGTCCAGTTTAGGGCACTGACTCTGTGCTGGATGGTATAATAAATATATATAAAACCAGGAGATTTAGAGTCTGTCCAGGTTAGGACACTGACTCTGTGCTGGATGGTTTAATAAATATATGTAAAACCAGGGGATTTCGAGTCTGTCCAGTTTAGGGCACTGACTCTGTGCTGGATGGTATAATAAATATATATAAAACCAGGAGATTTAGAGTCTGTCCAGGTTAGGACACTGACTCTGTGCTGGATGGTTTAATAAATATATGTAAAACCAGGGGATTTCGAGTCTGTCCAGTTTAGGGCACTGACTCTGTGCTGGATGGTTTAATAAATATATATAAAACCAGGAGATTTAGAGTCTGTCCAGTTTAGGGCACTGACTCTGTGCTGGATGGTTTAATAAATATATGTAAAACCAGGAGATTTGGAGTCTGTCCAGTTTACGGCACTGACTCTGTGCTGGATGGTTTAATAAATATATATAAAACCGGGAGATTTAGAGTCTGTCCAGTTTAGGGCACTGACTCTGTGCTGGATGGTTTAATAAATATATATAAAACCAGGAGATTTAGAGTCTGTCCAGTTTAGGACACTGACTCTTTGCTGGATGGTTTAATAAATATATGTAAAACCAGGAGATTTAGAGTCTGTCCAGTTTAGGGCACTGACTCTGTGCTGGATGGTTTAATAAATATATGTAAAACCAGGAGATTTAGAGTCTGTCCAGTTTAGGGCACTGACTCTGGTCTGGATGGTTTAATAAATATATGTAAAACCAGGGGATTTAGAGTCTGTCTAGTTGAGGGCACTGACTCTGTGCTGGATGGTTTAATAAATATATGTAAAACCAGGAGATTTAGAGTCTGTCCAGTTTAGGGCACTGACTCTGTGCTGGATGGTTTAATAAATATATGTAAAATCAGGAGATTTAGAGTCTGTCCAGTTTAGGGCACTGACTCTTTGATGGATGGTATAATAAATGTATATAAGACCAGGAGATTTAGAGTCTGTCCAGTTTAGGGCACTGACTCTGTGCTGGATGGTTTAATAAATATATATAAAACCAGGAGATTTAGTGTCTGTCCAGTTTGGGGCACTGACTCTGTGCTGGATGGTTTAATAAATATATGTAAAACCAGGAGATTTCGATTCTGTCCAGTTTAGGGCACTGACTCTGTGCTGGATGGTTTAATACATATATATAAAACCAGGAGATTTAGAGTCTGTCCAGGTTAGGACACTGACTCTGTGCTGGATGGTTTAATAAATATATGTAAAACCAGGAGATTTCGAGTCTGTCCAGTTTAGGGCACTGACTCTTTGATGGATGGTATAATAAATATATATAAGACCAGGAGATTTAGAGTCTGTCCAGGTTAGGACACTGACTCTGTGCTGGATGGTTTAATAAATATATGTAAAACCAGGAGATTTCGAGTCTGTCCAGTTTAGGGCACTGACTCTGTGCTGGATGGTTTAATAAATATATATAAAACCAGGAGATTTAGAGTCTGTCCAGTTTAGGGCACTGACTCTGTGCTGGATGGTTTAATAAATATATGTAAAACCAGGAGATTTCGATTCTGTCCAGTTTAGGGCACTCACTCTGTGCTGGATGGTTTAATAAATATATGTAAAAGCAGGAGATTTAGAGTCTGTCCAGTTTGGGGCACTGACTCTGTGCTGGATGGTTTAATAAATATATATAAAAACAGGAGATTTAGAGTCTGTCCAGTTTAGGGCACTGACTCTGTGCTGGATGGTTTAATAAATATATATAAAACCATGGAATTTAGAATCTGTCCAGTTTAGGGCACTGATTCTGTGCTGGATGGTTTAATAAATATATATAAAACCAGGAGATTTCGAGTCTGTCCAGTTTAGGGCACTGACTCTGTGCTGGATGGTTTAATAAATATATGTAAAAGCAGGAGATTTAGAGTCAGTCCAGTTTAGGGCACTGACTCTGTGCTGGATGGTTAAATAAATATATGTAAACGCAGGAGATTTAGAATCTGTCCAGTTTAGGGCACTGACTCTGCGCTGAATGGTTTAATAAATATATATAAAACCAGGAGATTTCGAGTCTGTCCAGTTTAGGACACTGACTCTGTGCTGGATGGTATAATAAATATATGTAAAACCAGGAGATTTAGAGTCTGTCCAGTTTAGGGTACTGACTCTGTGCTGGATGGTTTAATAAATATATGTAAAACCAGGAGATTTCGAGTCTGTCCAGTTTAGGGCACTGACTCTGTGCTGGATGGTTTAATAAATATATGTAAAACCAGGAGATTTAGAGTCTGTCCAGTTTAGGGCACTGACTCTGTGCCGGATGGTTTAATAAATATATATAAAACCAGGAGATTTAGAGTCTGTCCAGTTTAGGACACTGACTCTGTGCTGGATGGTTTAATAAATATATGTAAAACCAGGAGATTTAGAGTCTGTCCAGTTTGGGGCACTGACTCTGTGCTGGATGGTTTAATAAATATATATAAAACCAGGAGATTTAGAGTCTGTCCAGTTTAGGGCACTGACTCTCTGCTGGATGGTTTAATAAATATATGTAAAACCAGGGGATTTAGAGTCTGTCCAGTTTAGGGCACTGACTCTGTTCTGGAAGGTTCAATAAATATATGTAAAGCAAGGAGATTTAGAGTCTGTCCAGTTGAGGGCACTGACTCTGTTCTGGATGGTTTAATAAATATATATAAAACCAGGGGATTTAGAGTCTGTCCAGTTTAGGGCACTGACTCTGTGCTGGATGGTTTAATAAATATATGTAAAACCAGGAGATTTAGAGTCTGTCCAGTTTAGGGCACTGACTCTGTGCTGGATGGTTTAATAAATATATATAAAACCAGGAGATTTAGAGTCTGTCCAGTTTAGGGCACTGACTCTGTGCTGGATGGTTTAATAAATATATGTAAAACCAGGAGATTTAGAGTCTGTTCAGTTTGGGGCACTGACTCTGTGCTGGATGGTTTCATAAATATATATAAAACCAGGAGATTTAGAGTCTGTCCAGTTTAGAGCACTGACTCTGTGCTGGATGGTTTAATAAATATATATAAAACCAGGAGATTTAGAGTCTGTCCAGTTTAGGGCACTGACTCTGTGCTGGATGGTTTAATAAATATATGTAAAACCAGGAGATTTGGAGTCTGTCCAGTTTACGGCACTGACTCTGTGCTGGATGGTTTAATAAATATATGTAAAACCAGGAGATTTCGAGTCTGTCCAGTTTAGGACACTGACTCTGTGCTGGATGGTTTAATAAATATATGTAAAACCAGGAGATTTAGAGTCTGTCCAGTTTAGGGCACTGACTCTGTGCTGGATGGTTTAATAAATATATATAAAACCAGGAGATTTCGAGTCTGTCCAGTTTACGGCACTGACTCTGTGCTGGATGGTTTAATAAATATTTGTAAAACCAGGAGATTTAGAGTCTGTCCAGTTTAGGACACTGACTCTGTGCTGGATGGTTTAATAAATATATGTAAAACCAGGAGTTTTGGAGTCTGTCCAGTTTACGGCACTGACTCTGTGCTGGATGGTTTAATAAATATATGTAAAACCAGGGGATTTCGAGTCTGTCCAGTTTAGGACACTGACTCTGTGCTGGATGGTTTAATAAATATATGTAAAACCAGGAGATTTAGAGTCTGTCCAGTTTAGGGCACTGACTCTGTGCTGGATGGTTTAATAAATATATATAAAGCGAGGAGATTTCGAGTCTGTCCAGTTTAGGGCACTGACTCTGTGCTGGATGGTTTAATAAATATTTGTAAAACCAGGAGATTTAGAGTCTGTCCAGTTTAGGACACTGACTCTGTGCTGGATGGTTTAATAAATATATGTAAAACCGGGAGATTTAGAGTCTGTCCAGTTTACGGCACTGACTCTGTGCTGGATGGTATAATAAATATATGTAAAACCAGGGAATTTAGAGTCTGTCCAGTTTAGGGCACTGACTCTGTGCTGGATGGTTTAATAAATATATATAAAACCAGGAGATTTAGAGTCTGTCCAGTTTAGGACACTGACTCTGTGCTGGATTGTTTAATAAATATATATAATACCAGGAGATTTAGAGTCTGTCCAGTTGAGGACACTGACTCTGTGCTGGATGGTTTAATAAATATATGTAAAACCAGGAGATTTAGAGTCTGTCCAGTTTAGGGCACTCACTCTGTGCTGGATGGTTTAATAAATATATGTAAAAGCAGGAGATTTAGAGTCTGTCCAGTTTGGGGCACTGACTCTGTGCTGGATGGTTTAATAAATATATATAAAAACAGGAGATTTAGAGTCTGTCCAGTTTAGGGCACTGACTCTGTGCTGGATGGTTTAATAAATATATATAAAACCAGGGAATTTAGAATCTGTCCAGTTTAGGGCACTGACTCTGTGCTGGATGGTTTAATAAATATATATAAAACCAGGAGATTTCGAGTCTGTCCAGTTTAGGGCACTGACTCTGTGCTGGATGGTTTAATAAATATATGTAAAAGCAGGAGATTTAGAGTCAGTCCAGTTTAGGGCACTGACTCTGTGCTGGATGGTTAAATAAATATATGTAAACGCAGGAGATTTAGAATCTGTCCAGTTTAGGGCACTGACTCTGCGCTGAATGGTTTAATAAATATATATAAAACCAGGAGATTTCGAGTCTGTCCAGTTTAGGACACTGACTCTGTGCTGGATGGTATAATAAATATATGTAAAACCAGGAGATTTAGAGTCTGTCCAGTTTAGGGTACTGACTCTGTGCTGGATGGTTTAATAAATATATGTAAAACCAGGAGATTTCGAGTCTGTCCAGTTTAGGGCACTGACTCTGTGCTGGATGGTTTAATAAATATATGTAAAACCAGGAGATTTAGAGTCTGTCCAGTTTAGGGCACTGACTCTGTGCCGGATGGGAAAATAAATGTATGTAAAACCAGGAGATTTAGAGTCTGTCCAGTTTAGGACACTGACTCTGTGCTGGATGGTTTAATAAATATATGTAAAACCAGGAGATTTAGAGTCTGTCCAGTTTGGGGCACTGACTCTGTGCTGGATGGTTTAATAAATATATATAAAACCAGGAGATTTAGAGTCTGTCCAGTTTAGGGCACTGACTCTCTGCTGGATGGTTTAATAAATATATGTAAAACCAGGGGATTTAGAGTCTGTCCAGTTTAGGGCACTGACTCTGTTCTGGAAGGTTCAATAAATATATGTAAAACCAGGAGATTTAGAGTCTGTCCAGTTGAGGGCACTGACTCTGTTCTGGATGGTTTAATAAATATATATAAAACCAGGGGATTTAGAGTCTGTCCAGTTTAGGGCACTGACTCTGTGCTGGATGGTTTAATAAATATATGTAAAACCAGGAGATTTCGAGCCTGTCCAGTTTAGGGCACTGACTCTGTGCTGGATGGTTTAATAAATATATATAAAACCAGGAGATTTAGAGTCTGTCCAGTTTAGGGCACTGACTCTGTGCTGGATGGTTTAATAAATATATGTAAAACCAGGAGATTTGGAGTCTGTCCAGTTTACGGCACTGACTCTGTGCTGGATGGTTTAATAAATATATGTAAAACCAGGAGATTTCGAGTCTGTCCAGTTTAGGACACTGACTCTGTGCTGGATGGTTTAATAAATATATGTAAAACCAGGAGATTTAGAGTCTGTCCAGTTTAGGGCACTGACTCTGTGCTGGATGGTTTAATAAATATATATAAAACCAGGAGATTTCGAGTCTGTCCAGTTTACGGCACTGACTCTGTGCTGGATGGTTTAATAAATATTTGTAAAACCAGGAGATTTAGAGTCTGTCCAGTTTAGGACACTGACTCTGTGCTGGATGGTTTAATAAATATATGTAAAACCGGGAGATTTAGAGTCTGTCCAGTTTACGGCACTGACTCTGTGCTGGATGGTATAATAAATATATGTAAAACCAGGGAATTTAGAGTCTGTCCAGTTTAGGGCACTGACTCTGTGCTGGATGGTTTAATAAATATATATAAAACCAGGAGATTTAGAGTCTGTCCAGTTTAGGACACTGACTCTGTGCTGGATTGTTTAATAAATATATATAAAACCAGGAGATTTAGAGTCTGTCCAGTTGAGGACACTGACTCTGTGCTGGATGGTTTAATAAATATATGTAAAACCAGGAGATTTAGAGTCTGTCCAGTTTAGGGCACTCACTCTGTGCTGGATGGTTTAATAAATATATGTAAAAGCAGGAGATTTAGAGTCTGTCCAGTTTGGGGCACTGACTCTGTGCTGGATGGTTTAATAAATATATATAAAAACAGGAGATTTATAGTCTGTCCAGTTTAGGGCACTGACTCTGTGCTGGATGGTTTAATAAATATATATAAAACCAGGGAATTTAGAATCTGTCCAGTTTAGGGCACTGACTCTGTGCTGGATGGTTTAATAAATATATATAAAACCAGGAGATTTCGAGTCTGTCCAGTTTAGGGCACTGACTCTGTGCTGGATGGTTTAATAAATATATGTAAAAGCAGGAGATTTAGAGTCAGTCCAGTTTATGGCACTGACTCTGTGCTGGATGGTTAAATAAATATATGTAAACGCAGGAGATTTAGAATCTGTCCAGTTTAGGGCACTGACTCTGCGCTGAATGGTTTAATAAATATATATAAAACCAGGAGATTTCGAGTCTGTCCAGTTTAGGACACTGACTCTGTGCTGGATGGTATAATAAATATATGTAAAACCAGGAGATTTAGAGTCTGTCCAGTTTAGGGTACTGACTCTGTGCTGGATGGTTTAATAAATATATGTAAAACCAGGAGATTTCGAGTCTGTCCAGTTTAGGGCACTGACTCTGTGCTGGATGGTTTAATAAATATATGTAAAACCAGGAGATTTCGAGTCTGTCCAGTTTAGGGCACTGACTCTGTGCCGGATGGTTTAATAAATATATATAAAACCAGGAGATTTAGAGTCTGTCCAGTTTAGGACACTGACTCTGTGCTGGATGGTTTAATAAATATATGTAAAACCAGGAGATTTAGAGTCTGTCCAGTTTGGGGCACTGACTCTGTGCTGGATGGTTTAATAAATATATATAAAACCAGGAGATTTAGAGTCTGTCCAGTTTAGGGCACTGACTCTCTGCTGGATGGTTTAATAAATATATGTAAAACCAGGGGATTTAGAGTCTGTCCAGTTTAGGGCACTGACTCTGTTCTGGAAGGTTCAATAAATATATGTAAAACCAGGAGATTTAGAGTCTGTCCAGTTGAGGGCACTGACTCTGTTCTGGATGGTTTAATAAATATATATAAAACCAGGGGATTTAGAGTCTGTCCAGTTTAGGGCACTGACTCTGTGCTGGATGGTTTAATAAATATATGTAAAACCAGGAGATTTCGAGCCTGTCCAGTTCAGGGCACTGACTCTGTGCTGGATGGTTTAATAAATATATGTAAAACCAGGAGATTTAGAGTCTGTCCAGTTTAGGGCACTGACTCTGTGCTGGATGGTTTAATAAATATATGTAAAACCAGGAGATTTAGAATCTGTCCAGTTTGGGGCACTGACTCTGTGCTGGATGGTTTAATAAATATATATAAAACCAGGAGATTTAGAGTCTGTCCAGTTTAGGGCACTGACTCTGTGCTGGATGGTTTAATAAATATATGTAAAACCAGGAGATTTAGAGTCTGTTCAGTTTGGGGCACTGACTCTGTGCTGGATGGTTTCATAAATATATATAAAACCAGGAGATTTAGAGTCTGTCCAGTTTAGAGCACTGACTCTGTGCTGGATGGTTTAATAAATATATGTAAAACCAGGAGATTTAGAGTCTGTCCAGTTTAGGGCACTGACTCTGTGCTGGATGGTATAATAAATATATATAAAACCAGGAGATTTAGAGTCTGTCCAGGTTAGGACACTGACTCTGTGCTGGATGGTTTAATAAATATATGTAAAACCAGGGGATTTCGAGTCTGTCCAGTTTAGGGCACTGACTCTGTGCTGGATGGTATAATAAATATATATAAAACCAGGAGATTTAGAGTCTGTCCAGGTTAGGACACTGACTCTGTGCTGGATGGTTTAATAAATATATGTAAAACCAGGGGATTTCGAGTCTGTCCAGTTTAGGGCACTGACTCTGTGCTGGATGGTTTAATAAATATATATAAAACCAGGAGATTTAGAGTCTGTCCAGTTTAGGGCACTGACTCTGTGCTGGATGGTTTAATAAATATATATAAAACCAGGAGATTTCGAGTCTGTCCAGTTTAGGGCACTGACTCTGTGCTGGATGGTTTAATAAATATTTGTAAAACCAGGAGATTTAGAGTCTGTCCAGTTTAGGACACTGACTCTGTGCTGGATGGTTTAATAAATATATGTAAAACCGGGAGATTTAGAGTCTGTCCAGTTTACGGCACTGACTCTGTGCTGGATGGTATAATAAATATATGTAAAACCAGGGAATTTAGAGTCTGTCCAGTTTAGGGCACTGACTCTGTGCTGGATGGTTTAATAAATATATATAAAACCAGGAGATTTAGAGTCTGTCCAGTTTAGGACACTGACTCTGTGCTGGATTGTTTAATAAATATATATAAAACCAGGAGATTTAGAGTCTGTCCAGTTGAGGACACTGACTCTGTGCTGGATGGTTTAATAAATATATGTAAAACCAGGAGATTTAGAGTCTGTCCAGTTTGGGGCACTGACTCTGTGCTGGATGGTTTAATAAATATATGTAAAACCAGGAGATTTCGAGTCTGTCCAGTTTAGGGCACTGACTCTGTGCTGGATGGTTTAATAAATATATGTAAAACCAGGAGATTTAGAGTCTGTCCAGTTTAGGGCACTGACTCTGTGCTGGATGGTTTAATAAATATATATAAAACCAGGAGATTTAGAGTCTGTCCAGTTTAGGGCACTGACTCTGTGCTGGATGATATAATAAATATGTATAAAACCAGGAGATTTCGAGTCTGTCCAGTTTAGTGCACTGACTCTGTGCTGGATGGTTTAATAAATATATGTAAAACCAGGAGATTTAGAGTCTGTCCAGTTTAGGACACTGACTCTGTGCTGGATGGTTTAATAAATATATGTAAAACCAGGAGATTTAGAGTCTGTCCAGTTTAGGGCACTGACTCTGTGCCGGATGGTTTAATAAATATATATAAACCTAGGAGATTTAGAGTCTGTCCAGTTTAGGACACTGACTCTGTGCTGGATGGTTTAATAAATATATATAAAACCAGGGGATTTAGAGTCTGTCCAGTTTAGGGCACTGACTCTGTGCTGGATGGTTTAATAAATATATGTAAAACCAGGAGATTTAGAGTCTGTTCAGTTTGGGGCACTGACTCTGTGCTGGATGGTTTCATAAATATATATAAAACCAGGAGATTTAGAGTCTGTCCAGTTTAGAGCACTGACTCTGTGCTGGATGGTTTAATAAATATATGTAAAACCAGGAGATTTAGAGTCTGTCCAGTTTAGGGCACTGACTCTGTGCTGGATGGTATAATAAATATATATAAAACCAGGAGATTTAGAGTCTGTCCAGGTTAGGACACTGACTCTGTGCTGGATGGTTTAATAAATATATGTAAAACCAGGGGATTTCGAGTCTGTCCAGTTTAGGGCACTGACTCTGTGCTGGATGGTATAATAAATATATATAAAACCAGGAGATTTAGAGTCTGTCCAGGTTAGGACACTGACTCTGTGCTGGATGGTTTAATAAATATATGTAAAACCAGGGGATTTCGAGTCTGTCCAGTTTAGGGCACTGACTCTGTGCTGGATGGTTTAATAAATATATATAAAACCAGGAGATTTAGAGTCTGTCCAGTTTAGGGCACTGACTCTGTGCTGGATGGTTTAATAAATATATGTAAAACCAGGAGATTTGGAGTCTGTCCAGTTTACGGCACTGACTCTGTGCTGGATGGTTTAATAAATATATGTAAAACCAGGAGATTTCGAGTCTGTCCAGTTTAGGACACTGACTCTGTGCTGGATGGTTTAATAAATATATGTAAAACCAGGAGATTTAGAGTCTGTCCAGTTTAGGGCACTGACTCTGTGCTGGATGGTTTAATAAATATATATAAAACCAGGAGATTTCGAGTCTGTCCAGTTTAGGGCACTGACTCTGTGCTGGATGGTTTAATAAATATTTGTAAAACCAGGAGATTTAGAGTCTGTCCAGTTTAGGACACTGACTCTGTGCTGGATGGTTTAATAAATATATGTAAAACCGGGAGATTTAGAGTCTGTCCAGTTTACGGCACTGACTCTGTGCTGGATGGTATAATAAATATATGTAAAACCAGGGAATTTAGAGTCTGTCCAGTTTAGGGCACTGACTCTGTGCTGGATGGTTTAATAAATATATATAAAACCAGGAGATTTAGAGTCTGTCCAGTTTAGGACACTGACTCTGTGCTGGATTGTTTAATAAATATATATAAAACCAGGAGATTTAGAGTCTGTCCAGTTGAGGACACTGACTCTGTGCTGGATGGTTTAATAAATATATGTAAAAGCAGGAGATTTAGAGTCTGTCCAGTTTAGGGCACTCACTCTGTGCTGGATGGTTTAATAAATATATGTAAAAGCAGGAGATTTAGAGTCTGTCCAGTTTGGGGCACTGACTCTGTGCTGGATGGTTTAATAAATATATATAAAAACAGGAGATTTAGAGTCTGTCCAGTTTAGGGCACTGACTCTGTGCTGGATGGTTTAATAAATATATATAAAACCAGGGAATTTAGAATCTGTCCAGTTTAGGGCACTGACTCTGTGCTGGATGGTTTAATAAATATATATAAAACCAGGAGATTTCGAGTCTGTCCAGTTTAGGGCACTGACTCTGTGCTGGATGGTTTAATAAATATATGTAAAAGCAGGAGATTTAGAGTCAGTCCAGTTTAGGGCACTGACTCTGTGCTGGATGGTTAAATAAATATATGTAAACGCAGGAGATTTAGAATCTGTCCAGTTTAGGGCACTGACTCTGCGCTGAATGGTTTAATAAATATATATAAAACCAGGAGATTTCGAGTCTGTCCAGTTTAGGACACTGACTCTGTGCTGGATGGTATAATAAATATATGTAAAACCAGGAGATTTAGAGTCTGTCCAGTTTAGGGTACTGACTCTGTGCTGGATGGTTTAATAAATATATGTAAAACCAGGAGATTTCGAGTCTGTCCAGTTTAGGGCACTGACTCTGTGCTGGATGGTTTAATAAATATATGTAAAACCAGGAGATTTCGATTCTGTCCAGTTTAGGGCACTGAATCTGTGCTGGATGGTTTAATAAATATATATAAAACCAGGAGATTTAGAGTCTGTCCAGTTTAGGGCACTGACTCTGTGCTGGATGGTTTTATAAATATATATAAAACCAGGGAATTTAGAATCTGTCCAGTTTAGGGCACTGACTCTGTGCTGGATGGTATAATAAATATATGTAAAACCAGGAGATTTAGAGTCTGTCCAGTTTAGGACACTGACGCTGTGCTGGATGGTTTAATAAATATATGTAAAACCAGGAGATTTCGAGTCTGTCCAGTTTAGGGCACTGACTCTGTGCTGGATGGTTTAATAAATATATGTAAAACCAGGAGATTTAGAGTCTGTCCAGTTTAGGGCACTGACTCTGTGCCGGATGGTTTAATAAATATATATAAAACCAGGAGATTTAGAGTCTGTCCAGTTTAGGACACTGACTCTGTGCTGGATGGTTTAATAAATATATATAAAACCAGGAGATTTAGAGTCTGTCCAGTTTAGGGCACTGACTCTGTGCTGGATGGTTTAATAAATATATATAAAACCAGGGAATTTAGAGTCTGTCCAGTTTAGGGCACTCACTCTGTGCTGGATGGTTTCATAAATATATATAATACCAGGAGATTTCGAGTCTGTCCAGTTTAGGGCACTAAATCTGTGCTGGATGGTTTAATAAATATATGTAAAACCAGGAGATTTAGAGTCTGTCCAGTTTAGGGCACTGACTCTGTGCTGGATGGTATAATAAATATATGTAAAACCAGGAGATTTAGAATCTGTCCAGTTTGGGGCACTGACTCTGTGCTGGATGGTATAATAAATGTATGTAAAACCAGGAGATTTAGAGTCTGTCCAGTTTAGGACACTGTCTCTGTGCTGGATGGTTTAATAAATATATGTAAAACCAGGAGATTTCGAGTCTGTCCAGTTTAGGGCACTGACTCTGTGCTGGATGGTTTAATAAATATATGTAAAACCAGGTGATTTAGAGTCTGTCCAGTTTAGGGCACTGACTCTGTGCTGGATGGTTTGATAAATATATATAAAACCAGGAGATTTAGAGTCTGTCCAGTTTAGGACACTGACTCTGTGCTGGATGGTTTAATAAATATATGTAAAACCAGGAGATTTAGAGTCTGTCCAGTTTAGGGCACTGACTCTGTGCTGGATGGTTTAATAAATATATGTAAAACCAGGGAATTTAGAGTCTGTCCAGTTTAGGACACTGACTGTGCTGGATGGTTTAATAAATATATATAAAACCAGGAGATTTAGAGTCTGTCCAGTTTAGGGCACTGACTCTGTGCTGGATGGTTTAATAAATATATATAAAACCAGGGAATTTAGAGTCTGTCCAGTTTAGGGCACTCACTCTGAGCTGGATGGTTTCATAAATATATATAATACCAGGAGATTTCGAGTCTGTCCAGTTTAGGGCACTGACTCTGTGCTGGATGGTTTAATAAATATATGTAAAACCAGGAGATTTAGAGTCTGTCCAGTTTAGGGCACTGACTCTGTGCTGGATGGTTTAATAAAAATATGTAAAACCAGGAGATTTAGAATCTGTCCAGTTTGGGGCACTGACTCTGTGCTGGATGGTTTAATAAATATATATAAAACCAGGAGATTTAGAGTCTGTCCAGTTTAGGGCACTGACTCTGTGCTGGATGTTTTAATAAATATATGTAAAACCAGGAGATTTAGAGTCTGTTCAGTTTGGGGCACTGACTCTGTGCTGGATGGTTTAATAAATATATATAAAACCAGGAGATTTAGAGTCTGTCAAGGTTAGGACACTGACTCTATGCTGGATGGTTTAATAAATATATGTAAAACCAGGAGATTTAGAGTCTGTCCAGTTTCGGGCACTGACTCTTTGATGGATGGTATAAGAAATGTATATAAGACCAGGAGATTTAGAGTCTGTCCAGTTTAGGGCACTGACTCTGTGCTGGATGGTTTAATAAATATATATAAAACCAGGAGATTTAGAGTCTGTCCAGTTTGGGGCACTGACTCTGTGCTGGATGGTTTAATAAATATATGTAAAACCAGGAGATTTCGATTCTGTCCAGTTTAGGGCACTGAATCTGTGCTGGATGGTTTAATAAATATATATAAAACCAGGAGATTTAGAGTCTGTCCAGTTTAGGGCACTGACTCTGTGCTGGATGGTTTTATAAATATATATAAAACCAGGGAATTTAGAATCTGTCCAGTTTGGGGCACTGACTCTGTGCTGGATGGTTTAATAAATATATATAAAACCAGGAGATTTAGAGTCTGTCCAGTTTAGGGCACTGACTCTGTGCTGGATGGTTTAATAAATATATGTAAAACCAGGAGATTTCGAGTCTGTCCAGTTTAGGGCACTGACTCTGTGCTGGATGGTATAATAAATATATGTAAAACCAGGAGATTTAGAGTCTGTCCAGTTTAGGACACTGACGCTGTGCTGGATGGTTTAATAAATATATGTAAAACCAGGAGATTTCGAGTCTGTCCAGTTTAGGGCACTGACTCTGTGCTGGATGGTTTAATAAATATATGTAAAACCAGGAGATTTAGAGTCTGTCCAGTTTAGGGCACTGACTCTGTGCCGGATGGTTTAATAAATATATATAAAACCAGGAGATTTAGAGTCTGTCCAGTTTAGGACACTGACTCTGTGCTGGATGGTTTAATAAATATATATAAAACCAGGAGATTTAGAGTCTGTCCAGTTTAGGGCACTGACTCTGTGCTGGATGGTTTAATAAATATATATAAAACCAGGGAATTTAGAGTCTGTCCAGTTTAGGGCACTCACTCTGTGCTGGATGGTTTCATAAATATATATAATACCAGGAGATTTCGAGTCTGTCCAGTTTAGGGCACTAAATCTGTGCTGGATGGTTTAATAAATATATGTAAAACCAGGAGATTTAGAGTCTGTCCAGTTTAGGGCACTGACTCTGTGCTGGATGGTATAATAAATATATGTAAAACCAGGAGATTTAGAATCTGTCCAGTTTGGGGCACTGACTCTGTGCTGGATGGTATAATAAATGTATGTAAAACCAGGAGATTTAGAGTCTGTCCAGTTTAGGACACTGTCTCTGTGCTGGATGGTTTAATAAATATATGTAAAACCAGGAGATTTCGAGTCTGTCCAGTTTAGGGCACTGACTCTGTGCTGGATGGTTTAATAAATATATGTAAAACCAGGTGATTTAGAGTCTGTCCAGTTTAGGGCACTGACTCTGTGCTGGATGGTTTGATAAATATATATAAAACCAGGAGATTTAGAGTCTGTCCAGTTTAGGACACTGACTCTGTGCTGGATGGTTTAATAAATATATGTAAAACCAGGAGATTTAGAGTCTGTCCAGTTTAGGGCACTGACTCTGTGCTGGATGGTTTAATAAATATATGTAAAACCAGGGAATTTAGAGTCTGTCCAGTTTAGGACACTGACTGTGCTGGATGGTTTAATAAATATATATAAAACCAGGAGATTTAGAGTCTGTCCAGTTTAGGGCACAGACTCTGTGCTGGATGGTTTAATAAATATATATAAAACCAGGGAATTTAGAGTCTGTCCAGTTTAGGGCACTCACTCTGAGCTGGATGGTTTCATAAATATATATAATACCAGGAGATTTCGAGTCTGTCCAGTTTAGGGCACTAACTCTGTGCTGGATGGTTTAATAAATATATATAAAACCAGGGAATTTAGAGTCTGTCCAGTTTAGGGCACTCACTCTGTGCTGGATGGTTTCATAAATATATATAATACCAGGAGATTTCGAGTCTGTCCAGTTTAGGGCACTAACTCTGTGCTGGATGGTTTAATAAATATATGTAAAAGCAGGAGATTTAGAGTCTGTCCAGTTTAGGGCACTGACTCTGTGCTGGATGGTTTAATAAATATATGTAAAACCAGGAGATTTAGAGTCTGTCCAGTTTAGGGCACTGACTCTGTGCTGGATGGTTTAATAAATATATGTAAAACCAGGGAATTTAGAGTCTGTCCAGTTTAGGACACTGACTGTGCTGGATGGTTTAATAAATATATATAAAACCAGGAGATTTAGAGTCTGTCCAGTTTAGGACACTGACTCTTTGCTGGATGGTTTAATAAATATATGTAAAACCAGGAGATTTAGAGTCTGTCCAGTTTAGGGCACTGACTCTGTGCTGGATGGTTTAATAAATATATGTAAAACCAGGAGATTTAGAGTCTGTCCAGTTTAGGGCACTGACTCTGTTCTGGATGGTTTAATAAATATATGTAAAACCAGGGGATTTAGAGTCTGTCTAGTTGAGGGCACTGACTCTGTGCTGGATGGTTTAATAAATATATGTAAAACCAGGAGATTTAGAGTCTGTCCAGTTTAGGGCACTGACTCTGTGCTGGATGGTTTAATAAATATATGTAAAATCAGGAGATTTAGAGTCTGTCCAGTTTAGGGCACTGACTCTTTGATGGATGGTATAATAAATGTATATAAGACCAGGAGATTTAGAGTCTGTCCAGTTTAGGGCACTGACTCTGTGCTGGATGGTTTAATAAATATATATAAAACCAGGAGATTTAGAGTCTGTCCAGTTTGGGGCACTGACTCTGTGCTGGATGGTTTAATAAATATATGTAAAACCAGGAGATTTCGATTCTGTCCAGTTTAGGGCACTGACTCTGTGCTGGATGGTTTAATACATATATATAAAACCAGGAGATTTAGAGTCTGTCCAGGTTAGGACACTGACTCTGTGCTGGATGGTTTAATAAATATATGTAAAACCAGGAGATTTAGAGTCTGTCCAGTTTAGGGCACTGACTCTTTGATGGATGGTATAATAAATATATATAAGACCAGGAGATTTAGAGTCTGTCCAGGTTAGGACACTGACTCTGTGCTGGATGGTTTAATAAATATATGTAAAACCAGGAGATTTCGAGTCTGTCCAGTTTAGGGCACTGACTCTGTGCTGGATGGTTTAATAAATATATGTAAAAGCAGGAGATTTAGAGTCTGTCCAGTTTGGGGCACTGACTCTGTGCTGGATGGTTTAATAAATATATATAAAAACAGGAGATTTAGAGTCTGTCCAGTTTAGGGCACTGACTCTGTGCTGGATGGTTTAATAAATATATATAAAACCATGGAATTTAGAATCTGTCCAGTTTAGGGCACTGACTCTGTGCTGGATGGTTTAATAAATATATATAAAACCAGGAGATTTCGAGTCTGTCCAGTTTAGGGCACTGACTCTGTGCTGGATGGTTTAATAAATATATGTAAAAGCAGGAGATTTAGAGTCAGTCCAGTTTAGGGCACTGACTCTGTGCTGGATGGTTAAATAAATATATGTAAACGCAGGAGATTTAGAATCTGTCCAGTTTAGGGCACTGACTCTGCGCTGAATGGTTTAATAAATATATATAAAACCAGGAGATTTCGAGTCTGTCCAGTTTAGGACACTGACTCTGTGCTGGATGGTATAATAAATATATGTAAAACCAGGAGATTTAGAGTCTGTCCAGTTTAGGGTACTGACTCTGTGCTGGATGGTTTAATAAATATATGTAAAACCAGGAGATTTCGAGTCTGTCCAGTTTAGGGCACTGACTCTGTGCTGGATGGTTTAATAAATATATGTAAAACCAGGAGATTTAGAGTCTGTCCAGTTTAGGGCACTGACTCTGTGCCGGATGGTTTAATAAATATATATAAAACCAGGAGATTTAGAGTCTGTCCAGTTTAGGACACTGACTCTGTGCTGGATGGTTTAATAAATATATGTAAAACCAGGAGATTTAGAGTCTGTCCAGTTTGGGGCACTGACTCTGTGCTGGATGGTTTAATAAATATATATAAAACCAGGAGATTTAGAGTCTGTCCAGTTTAGGGCACTGACTCTCTGCTGGATGGTTTAATAAATATATGTAAAACCAGGGGATTTAGAGTCTGTCCAGTTTAGGGCACTGACTCTGTTCTGGAAGGTTCAATAAATATATGTAAAACCAGGAGATTTAGAGTCTGTCCAGTTGAGGGCACTGACTCTGTTCTGGATGGTTTAATAAATATATATAAAACCAGGGGATTTAGAGTCTGTCCAGTTTAGGGCACTGACTCTGTGCTGGATGGTTTAATAAATATATGTAAAACCAGGAGATTTAGAGTCTGTCCAGTTTAGGGCACTGACTCTGTGCTGGATGGTTTAATAAATATATATAAAACCAGGAGATTTAGAGTCTGTCCAGTTTAGGGCACTGACTCTGTGCTGGATGGTTTAATAAATATATGTAAAACCAGGAGATTTAGAGTCTGTTCAGTTTGGGGCACTGACTCTGTGCTGGATGGTTTCATAAATATATATAAAACCAGGAGATTTAGAGTCTGTCCAGTTTAGAGCACTGACTCTGTGCTGGATGGTTTAATAAATATATGTAAAACCAGGAGATTTAGAGTCTGTCCAGTTTAGGGCACTGACTCTGTGCTGGATGGTATAATAAATATATATAAAACCAGGAGATTTAGAGTCTGTCCAGGTTAGGACACTGACTCTGTGCTGGATGGTTTAATAAATATATGTAAAACCAGGGGATTTCGAGTCTGTCCAGTTTAGGGCACTGACTCTGTGCTGGATGGTATAATAAATATATATAAAACCAGGAGATTTAGAGTCTGTCCAGGTTAGGACACTGACTCTGTGCTGGATGGTTTAATAAATATATGTAAAACCAGGGGATTTCGAGTCTGTCCAGTTTAGGGCACTGACTCTGTGCTGGATGGTTTAATAAATATATATAAAACCAGGAGATTTAGAGTCTGTCCAGTTTAGGGCACTGACTCTGTGCTGGATGGTTTAATAAATATATGTAAAACCAGGAGATTTGGAGTCTGTCCAGTTTACGGCACTGACTCTGTGCTGGATGGTTTAATAAATATATATAAAACCGGGAGATTTAGAGTCTGTCCAGTTTAGGGCACTGACTCTGTGCTGGATGGTTTAATAAATATATATAAAACCAGGAGATTTAGAGTCTGTCCAGTTTAGGACACTGACTCTTTGCTGGATGGTTTAATAAATATATGTAAAACCAGGAGATTTAGAGTCTGTCCAGTTTAGGGCACTGACTCTGTGCTGGATGGTTTAATAAATATATGTAAAACCAGGAGATTTAGAGTCTGTCCAGTTTAGGGCACTGACTCTGGTCTGGATGGTTTAATAAATATATGTAAAACCAGGGGATTTAGAGTCTGTCTAGTTGAGGGCACTGACTCTGTGCTGGATGGTTTAATAAATATATGTAAAACCAGGAGATTTAGAGTCTGTCCAGTTTAGGGCACTGACTCTGTGCTGGATGGTTTAATAAATATATGTAAAATCAGGAGATTTAGAGTCTGTCCAGTTTAGGGCACTGACTCTTTGATGGATGGTATAATAAATGTATATAAGACCAGGAGATTTAGAGTCTGTCCAGTTTAGGGCACTGACTCTGTGCTGGATGGTTTAATAAATATATATAAAACCAGGAGATTTAGTGTCTGTCCAGTTTGGGGCACTGACTCTGTGCTGGATGGTTTAATAAATATATGTAAAACCAGGAGATTTCGATTCTGTCCAGTTTAGGGCACTGACTCTGTGCTGGATGGTTTAATACATATATATAAAACCAGGAGATTTAGAGTCTGTCCAGGTTAGGACACTGACTCTGTGCTGGATGGTTTAATAAATATATGTAAAACCAGGAGATTTCGAGTCTGTCCAGTTTAGGGCACTGACTCTTTGATGGATGGTATAATAAATATATATAAGACCAGGAGATTTAGAGTCTGTCCAGGTTAGGACACTGACTCTGTGCTGGATGGTTTAATAAATATATGTAAAACCAGGAGATTTCGAGTCTGTCCAGTTTAGGGCACTGACTCTGTGCTGGATGGTTTAATAAATATATATAAAACCAGGAGATTTAGAGTCTGTCCAGTTTAGGGCACTGACTCTGTGCTGGATGGTTTAATAAATATATGTAAAACCAGGAGATTTCGATTCTGTCCAGTTTAGGGCACTCACTCTGTGCTGGATGGTTTAATAAATATATGTAAAAGCAGGAGATTTAGAGTCTGTCCAGTTTGGGGCACTGACTCTGTGCTGGATGGTTTAATAAATATATATAAAAACAGGAGATTTAGAGTCTGTCCAGTTTAGGGCACTGACTCTGTGCTGGATGGTTTAATAAATATATATAAAACCATGGAATTTAGAATCTGTCCAGTTTAGGGCACTGATTCTGTGCTGGATGGTTTAATAAATATATATAAAACCAGGAGATTTCGAGTCTGTCCAGTTTAGGGCACTGACTCTGTGCTGGATGGTTTAATAAATATATGTAAAAGCAGGAGATTTAGAGTCAGTCCAGTTTAGGGCACTGACTCTGTGCTGGATGGTTAAATAAATATATGTAAACGCAGGAGATTTAGAATCTGTCCAGTTTAGGGCACTGACTCTGCGCTGAATGGTTTAATAAATATATATAAAACCAGGAGATTTCGAGTCTGTCCAGTTTAGGACACTGACTCTGTGCTGGATGGTATAATAAATATATGTAAAACCAGGAGATTTAGAGTCTGTCCAGTTTAGGGTACTGACTCTGTGCTGGATGGTTTAATAAATATATGTAAAACCAGGAGATTTCGAGTCTGTCCAGTTTAGGGCACTGACTCTGTGCTGGATGGTTTAATAAATATATGTAAAACCAGGAGATTTAGAGTCTGTCCAGTTTAGGGCACTGACTCTGTGCCGGATGGTTTAATAAATATATATAAAACCAGGAGATTTAGAGTCTGTCCAGTTTAGGACACTGACTCTGTGCTGGATGGTTTAATAAATATATGTAAAACCAGGAGATTTAGAGTCTGTCCAGTTTGGGGCACTGACTCTGTGCTGGATGGTTTAATAAATATATATAAAACCAGGAGATTTAGAGTCTGTCCAGTTTAGGGCACTGACTCTCTGCTGGATGGTTTAATAAATATATGTAAAACCAGGGGATTTAGAGTCTGTCCAGTTTCGGGCACTGACTCTGTTCTGGAAGGTTCAATAAATATATGTAAAGCAAGGAGATTTAGAGTCTGTCCAGTTGAGGGCACTGACTCTGTGCTGGATGGTTTAATAAATATATGTAAAACCAGGAGATTTAGAGTCTGTCCAGTTTAGGGCACTGACTCTGTGCTGGATGGTTTAATAAATATATATAAAACCAGGAGATTTAGAGTCTGTCCAGTTTAGGGCACTGACTCTGTGCTGGATGGTTTAATAAATATATGTAAAACCAGGAGATTTAGAGTCTGTTCAGTTTGGGGCACTGACTCTGTGCTGGATGGTTTCATAAATATATATAAAACCAGGAGATTTAGAGTCTGTCCAGTTTAGAGCACTGACTCTGTGCTGGATGGTTTAATAAATATATATAAAACCAGGAGATTTAGAGTCTGTCCAGTTTAGGGCACTGACTCTGTGCTGGATGGTTTAATAAATATATGTAAAACCAGGAGATTTGGAGTCTGTCCAGTTTACGGCACTGACTCTGTGCTGGATGGTTTAATAAATATATGTAAAACCAGGAGATTTCGAGTCTGTCCAGTTTAGGACACTGACTCTGTGCTGGATGGTTTAATAAATATATGTAAAACCAGGAGATTTAGAGTCTGTCCAGTTTAGGGCACTGACTCTGTGCTGGATGGTTTAATAAATATATATAAAACCAGGAGATTTCGAGTCTGTCCAGTTTACGGCACTGACTCTGTGCTGGATGGTTTAATAAATATTTGTAAAACCAGGAGATTTAGAGTCTGTCCAGTTTAGGACACTGACTCTGTGCTGGATGGTTTAATAAATATATGTAAAACCAGGAGTTTTGGAGTCTGTCCAGTTTACGGCACTGACTCTGTGCTGGATGGTTTAATAAATATATGTAAAACCAGGGGATTTCGAGTCTGTCCAGTTTAGGACACTGACTCTGTGCTGGATGGTTTAATAAATATATGTAAAACCAGGAGATTTAGAGTCTGTCCAGTTTAGGGCACTGACTCTGTGCTGGATGGTTTAATAAATATATATAAAGCGAGGAGATTTCGAGTCTGTCCAGTTTAGGGCACTGACTCTGTGCTGGATGGTTTAATAAATATTTGTAAAACCAGGAGATTTAGAGTCTGTCCAGTTTAGGACACTGACTCTGTGCTGGATGGTTTAATAAATATATGTAAAACCAGGGAATTTAGAGTCTGTCCAGTTTAGGGCACTGACTCTGTGCTGGATGGTTTAATAAATATATATAAAACCAGGAGATTTAGAGTCTGTCCAGTTTAGGACACTGACTCTGTGCTGGATTGTTTAATAAATATATATAATACCAGGAGATTTAGAGTCTGTCCAGTTGAGGACACTGACTCTGTGCTGGATGGTTTAATAAATATATGTAAAACCAGGAGATTTAGAGTCTGTCCAGTTTAGGGCACTCACTCTGTGCTGGATGGTTTAATAAATATATGTAAAAGCAGGAGATTTAGAGTCTGTCCAGTTTGGGGCACTGACTCTGTGCTGGATGGTTTAATAAATATATATAAAAACAGGAGATTTAGAGTCTGTCCAGTTTAGGGCACTGACTCTGTGCTGGATGGTTTAATAAATATATATAAAACCAGGGAATTTAGAATCTGTCCAGTTTAGGGCACTGACTCTGTGCTGGATGGTTTAATAAATATATATAAAACCAGGAGATTTCGAGTCTGTCCAGTTTAGGGCACTGACTCTGTGCTGGATGGTTTAATAAATATATGTAAAAGCAGGAGATTTAGAGTCAGTCCAGTTTAGGGCACTGACTCTGTGCTGGATGGTTAAATAAATATATGTAAACGCAGGAGATTTAGAATCTGTCCAGTTTAGGGCACTGACTCTGCGCTGAATGGTTTAATAAATATATATAAAACCAGGAGATTTCGAGTCTGTCCAGTTTAGGACACTGACTCTGTGCTGGATGGTATAATAAATATATGTAAAACCAGGAGATTTAGAGTCTGTCCAGTTTAGGGTACTGACTCTGTGCTGGATGGTTTAATAAATATATGTAAAACCAGGAGATTTCGAGTCTGTCCAGTTTAGGGCACTGACTCTGTGCTGGATGGTTTAATAAATATATGTAAAACCAGGAGATTTAGAGTCTGTCCAGTTTAGGGCACTGACTCTGTGCCGGATGGGAAAATAAATGTATGTAAAACCAGGAGATTTAGAGTCTGTCCAGTTTAGGACACTGACTCTGTGCTGGATGGTTTAATAAATATATGTAAAACCAAGAGATTTAGAGTCTGTCCAGTTTGGGGCACTGACTCTGTGCTGGATGGTTTAATAAATATATATAAAACCAGGAGATTTAGAGTCTGTCCAGTTTAGGGCACTGACTCTCTGCTGGATGGTTTAATAAATATATGTAAAACCAGGGGATTTAGAGTCTGTCCAGTTTAGGGCACTGACTCTGTTCTGGAAGGTTCAATAAATATATGTAAAACCAGGAGATTTAGAGTCTGTCCAGTTGAGGGCACTGACTCTGTTCTGGATGGTTTAATAAATATATATAAAACCAGGGGATTTAGAGTCTGTCCAGTTTAGGGCACTGACTCTGTGCTGGATGGTTTAATAAATATATGTAAAACCAGGAGATTTCGAGCCTGTCCAGTTTAGGGCACTGACTCTGTGCTGGATGGTTTAATAAATATATATAAAACCAGGAGATTTAGAGTCTGTCCAGTTTAGGGCACTGACTCTGTGCTGGATGGTTTAATAAATATATGTAAAACCAGGAGATTTGGAGTCTGTCCAGTTTACGGCACTGACTCTGTGCTGGATGGTTTAATAAATATATGTAAAACCAGGAGATTTCGAGTCTGTCCAGTTTAGGACACTGACTCTGTGCTGGATGGTTTAATAAATATATGTAAAACCAGGAGATTTAGAGTCTGTCCAGTTTAGGGCACTGACTCTGTGCTGGATGGTTTAATAAATATATATAAAACCAGGAGATTTCGAGTCTGTCCAGTTTACGGCACTGACTCTGTGCTGGATGGTTTAATAAATATTTGTAAAACCAGGAGATTTAGAGTCTGTCCAGTTTAGGACACTGACTCTGTGCTGGATGGTTTAATAAATATATGTAAAACCGGGAGATTTAGAGTCTGTCCAGTTTACGGCACTGACTCTGTGCTGGATGGTATAATAAATATATGTAAAACCAGGGAATTTAGAGTCTGTCCAGTTTAGGGCACTGACTCTGTGCTGGATGGTTTAATAAATATATATAAAACCAGGAGATTTAGAGTCTGTCCAGTTTAGGACACTGACTCTGTGCTGGATTGTTTAATAAATATATATAAAACCAGGAGATTTAGAGTCTGTCCAGTTGAGGACACTGACTCTGTGCTGGATGGTTTAATAAATATATGTAAAACCAGGAGATTTAGAGTCTGTCCAGTTTAGGGCACTCACTCTGTGCTGGATGGTTTAATAAATATATGTAAAAGCAGGAGATTTAGAGTCTGTCCAGTTTGGGGCACTGACTCTGTGCTGGATGGTTTAATAAATATATATAAAAACAGGAGATTTATAGTCTGTCCAGTTTAGGGCACTGACTCTGTGCTGGATGGTTTAATAAATATATATAAAACCAGGGAATTTAGAATCTGTCCAGTTTAGGGCACTGACTCTGTGCTGGATGGTTTAATAAATATATATAAAACCAGGAGATTTCGAGTCTGTCCAGTTTAGGGCACTGACTCTGTGCTGGATGGTTTAATAAATATATGTAAAAGCAGGAGATTTAGAGTCAGTCCAGTTTATGGCACTGACTCTGTGCTGGATGGTTAAATAAATATATGTAAACGCAGGAGATTTAGAATCTGTCCAGTTTAGGGCACTGACTCTGCGCTGAATGGTTTAATAAATATATATAAAACCAGGAGATTTCGAGTCTGTCCAGTTTAGGACACTGACTCTGTGCTGGATGGTATAATAAATATATGTAAAACCAGGAGATTTAGAGTCTGTCCAGTTTAGGGTACTGACTCTGTGCTGGATGGTTTAATAAATATATGTAAAACCAGGAGATTTCGAGTCTGTCCAGTTTAGGGCACTGACTCTGTGCTGGATGGTTTAATAAATATATGTAAAACCAGGAGATTTCGAGTCTGTCCAGTTTAGGGCACTGACTCTGTGCCGGATGGTTTAATAAATATATATAAAACCAGGAGATTTAGAGTCTGTCCAGTTTAGGACACTGACTCTGTGCTGGATGGTTTAATAAATATATGTAAAACCAGGAGATTTAGAGTCTGTCCAGTTTGGGGCACTGACTCTGTGCTGGATGGTTTAATAAATATATATAAAACCAGGAGATTTAGAGTCTGTCCAGTTTAGGGCACTGACTCTCTGCTGGATGGTTTAATAAATATATGTAAAACCAGGGGATTTAGAGTCTGTCCAGTTTAGGGCACTGACTCTGTTCTGGAAGGTTCAATAAATATATGTAAAACCAGGAGATTTAGAGTCTGTCCAGTTGAGGGCACTGACTCTGTTCTGGATGGTTTAATAAATATATATAAAACCAGGGGATTTAGAGTCTGTCCAGTTTAGGGCACTGACTCTGTGCTGGATGGTTTAATAAATATATGTAAAACCAGGAGATTTCGAGCCTGTCCAGTTCAGGGCACTGACTCTGTGCTGGATGGTTTAATAAATATATGTAAAACCAGGAGATTTAGAGTCTGTCCAGTTTAGGGCACTGACTCTGTGCTGGATGGTTTAATAAATATATGTAAAACCAGGAGATTTAGAATCTGTCCAGTTTGGGGCACTGACTCTGTGCTGGATGGTTTAATAAATATATATAAAACCAGGAGATTTAGAGTCTGTCCAGTTTAGGGCACTGACTCTGTGCTGGATGGTTTAATAAATATATGTAAAACCAGGAGATTTAGAGTCTGTTCAGTTTGGGGCACTGACTCTGTGCTGGATGGTTTCATAAATATATATAAAACCAGGAGATTTAGAGTCTGTCCAGTTTAGAGCACTGACTCTGTGCTGGATGGTTTAATAAATATATGTAAAACCAGGAGATTTAGAGTCTGTCCAGTTTAGGGCACTGACTCTGTGCTGGATGGTATAATAAATATATATAAAACCAGGAGATTTAGAGTCTGTCCAGGTTAGGACACTGACTCTGTGCTGGATGGTTTAATAAATATATGTAAAACCAGGGGATTTCGAGTCTGTCCAGTTTAGGGCACTGACTCTGTGCTGGATGGTATAATAAATATATATAAAACCAGGAGATTTAGAGTCTGTCCAGGTTAGGACACTGACTCTGTGCTGGATGGTTTAATAAATATATGTAAAACCAGGGGATTTCGAGTCTGTCCAGTTTAGGGCACTGACTCTGTGCTGGATGGTTTAATAAATATATATAAAACCAGGAGATTTAGAGTCTGTCCAGTTTAGGGCACTGACTCTGTGCTGGATGGTTTAATAAATATATATAAAACCAGGAGATTTCGAGTCTGTCCAGTTTAGGGCACTGACTCTGTGCTGGATGGTTTAATAAATATTTGTAAAACCAGGAGATTTAGAGTCTGTCCAGTTTAGGACACTGACTCTGTGCTGGATGGTTTAATAAATATATGTAAAACCGGGAGATTTAGAGTCTGTCCAGTTTACGGCACTGACTCTGTGCTGGATGGTATAATAAATATATGTAAAACCAGGGAATTTAGAGTCTGTCCAGTTTAGGGCACTGACTCTGTGCTGGATGGTTTAATAAATATATATAAAACCAGGAGATTTAGAGTCTGTCCAGTTTAGGACACTGACTCTGTGCTGGATTGTTTAATAAATATATATAAAACCAGGAGATTTAGAGTCTGTCCAGTTGAGGACACTGACTCTGTGCTGGATGGTTTAATAAATATATGTAAAACCAGGAGATTTAGAGTCTGTCCAGTTTGGGGCACTGACTCTGTGCTGGATGGTTTAATAAATATATGTAAAACCAGGAGATTTCGAGTCTGTCCAGTTTAGGGCACTGACTCTGTGCTGGATGGTTTAATAAATATATGTAAAACCAGGAGATTTAGAGTCTGTCCAGTTTAGGGCACTGACTCTGTGCTGGATGGTTTAATAAATATATATAAAACCAGGAGATTTAGAGTCTGTCCAGTTTAGGGCACTGACTCTGTGCTGGATGATATAATAAATATGTATAAAACCAGGAGATTTCGAGTCTGTCCAGTTTAGTGCACTGACTCTGTGCTGGATGGTTTAATAAATATATGTAAAACCAGGAGATTTAGAGTCTGTCCAGTTTAGGACACTGACTCTGTGCTGGATGGTTTAATAAATATATGTAAAACCAGGAGATTTAGAGTCTGTCCAGTTTAGGGCACTGACTCTGTGCCGGATGGTTTAATAAATATATATAAACCTAGGAGATTTAGAGTCTGTCCAGTTTAGGACACTGACTCTGTGCTGGATGGTTTAATAAATATATATAAAACCAGGGGATTTAGAGTCTGTCCAGTTTAGGGCACTGACTCTGTGCTGGATGGTTTAATAAATATATGTAAAACCAGGAGATTTAGAGTCTGTTCAGTTTGGGGCACTGACTCTGTGCTGGATGGTTTCATAAATATATATAAAACCAGGAGATTTAGAGTCTGTCCAGTTTAGAGCACTGACTCTGTGCTGGATGGTTTAATAAATATATGTAAAACCAGGAGATTTAGAGTCTGTCCAGTTTAGGGCACTGACTCTGTGCTGGATGGTATAATAAATATATATAAAACCAGGAGATTTAGAGTCTGTCCAGGTTAGGACACTGACTCTGTGCTGGATGGTTTAATAAATATATGTAAAACCAGGGGATTTCGAGTCTGTCCAGTTTAGGGCACTGACTCTGTGCTGGATGGTATAATAAATATATATAAAACCAGGAGATTTAGAGTCTGTCCAGGTTAGGACACTGACTCTGTGCTGGATGGTTTAATAAATATATGTAAAACCAGGGGATTTCGAGTCTGTCCAGTTTAGGGCACTGACTCTGTGCTGGATGGTTTAATAAATATATATAAAACCAGGAGATTTAGAGTCTGTCCAGTTTAGGGCACTGACTCTGTGCTGGATGGTTTAATAAATATATGTAAAACCAGGAGATTTGGAGTCTGTCCAGTTTACGGCACTGACTCTGTGCTGGATGGTTTAATAAATATATGTAAAACCAGGAGATTTCGAGTCTGTCCAGTTTAGGACACTGACTCTGTGCTGGATGGTTTAATAAATATATGTAAAACCAGGAGATTTAGAGTCTGTCCAGTTTAGGGCACTGACTCTGTGCTGGATGGTTTAATAAATATATATAAAACCAGGAGATTTCGAGTCTGTCCAGTTTAGGGCACTGACTCTGTGCTGGATGGTTTAATAAATATTTGTAAAACCAGGAGATTTAGAGTCTGTCCAGTTTAGGACACTGACTCTGTGCTGGATGGTTTAATAAATATATGTAAAACCGGGAGATTTAGAGTCTGTCCAGTTTACGGCACTGACTCTGTGCTGGATGGTATAATAAATATATGTAAAACCAGGGAATTTAGAGTCTGTCCAGTTTAGGGCACTGACTCTGTGCTGGATGGTTTAATAAATATATATAAAACCAGGAGATTTAGAGTCTGTCCAGTTTAGGACACTGACTCTGTGCTGGATTGTTTAATAAATATATATAAAACCAGGAGATTTAGAGTCTGTCCAGTTGAGGACACTGACTCTGTGCTGGATGGTTTAATAAATATATGTAAAAGCAGGAGATTTAGAGTCTGTCCAGTTTAGGGCACTCACTCTGTGCTGGATGGTTTAATAAATATATGTAAAAGCAGGAGATTTAGAGTCTGTCCAGTTTGGGGCACTGACTCTGTGCTGGATGGTTTAATAAATATATATAAAAACAGGAGATTTAGAGTCTGTCCAGTTTAGGGCACTGACTCTGTGCTGGATGGTTTAATAAATATATATAAAACCAGGGAATTTAGAATCTGTCCAGTTTAGGGCACTGACTCTGTGCTGGATGGTTTAATAAATATATATAAAACCAGGAGATTTCGAGTCTGTCCAGTTTAGGGCACTGACTCTGTGCTGGATGGTTTAATAAATATATGTAAAAGCAGGAGATTTAGAGTCAGTCCAGTTTAGGGCACTGACTCTGTGCTGGATGGTTAAATAAATATATGTAAACGCAGGAGATTTAGAATCTGTCCAGTTTAGGGCACTGACTCTGCGCTGAATGGTTTAATAAATATATATAAAACCAGGAGATTTCGAGTCTGTCCAGTTTAGGACACTGACTCTGTGCTGGATGGTATAATAAATATATGTAAAACCAGGAGATTTAGAGTCTGTCCAGTTTAGGGTACTGACTCTGTGCTGGATGGTTTAATAAATATATGTAAAACCAGGAGATTTCGAGTCTGTCCAGTTTAGGGCACTGACTCTGTGCTGGATGGTTTAATAAATATATGTAAAACCAGGAGATTTAGAGTCTGTCCAGTTTAGGGCACTGACTCTGTGCCGGATGGGAAAATAAATGTATGTAAAACCAGGAGATTTAGAGTCTGTCCAGTTTAGGACACTGACTCTGTGCTGGATGGTTTAATAAATATATGTAAAACCAGGAGATTTAGAGTCTGTCCAGTTTGGGGCACTGACTCTGTGCTGGATGGTTTAATAAATATATATAAAACCAGGAGATTTAGAGTCTGTCCAGTTTAGGGCACTGACTCTCTGCTGGATGGTTTAATAAATATATGTAAAACCAGGGGATTTAGAGTCTGTCCAGTTTAGGGCATTGACTCTGTTCTGGATGGTTTAATAAATATATATAAAACCAGGGGATTTAGAGTCTGTCCAGTTTAGGGCACTGACTCTGTGCTGGATGGTTTAATAAATATATGTAAAACCAGGAGATTTCGAGCCTGTCCAGTTTAGGGCACTGACTCTGTGCTGGATGGTTTAATAAATATATATAAAACCAGGAGATTTAGAGTCTGTCCAGTTTAGGGCACTGACTCTGTGCTGGATGGTTTAATAAATATATGTAAAACCAGGAGATTTGGAGTCTGTCCAGTTTACGGCACTGACTCTGTGCTGGATGGTTTAATAAATATATGTAAAACCAGGAGATTTCGAGTCTGTCCAGTTTAGGACACTGACTCTGTGCTGGATGGTTTAATAAATATATGTAAAACCAGGAGATTTAGAGTCTGTCCAGTTTAGGGCACTGACTCTGTGCTGGATGGTTTAATAAATATATATAAAACCAGGAGATTTCGAGTCTGTCCAGTTTACGGCACTGACTCTGTGCTGGATGGTTTAATAAATATTTGTAAAACCAGGAGATTTAGAGTCTGTCCAGTTTAGGACACTGACTCTGTGCTGGATGGTTTAATAAATATATGTAAAACCGGGAGATTTAGAGTCTGTCCAGTTTACGGCACTGACTCAGTGCTGGATGGTATAATAAATATATGTAAAACCAGGGAATTTAGAGTCTGTCCAGTTTAGGGCACTGACTCTGTGCTGGATGGTTTAATAAATATATATAAAACCAGGAGATTTAGAGTCTGTCCAGTTTAGGACACTGACTCTGTGCTGGATTGTTTAATAAATATATATAAAACCAGGAGATTTAGAGTCTGTCCAGTTGAGGACACTGACTCTGTGCTGGATGGTTTAATAAATATATGTAAAACCAGGAGATTTAGAGTCTGTCCAGTTTAGGGCACTCACTCTGTGCTGGATGGTTTAATAAATATATGTAAAAGCAGGAGATTTAGAGTCTGTCCAGTTTGGGGCACTGACTCTGTGCTGGATGGTTTAATAAATATATATAAAAACAGGAGATTTAGAGTCTGTCCAGTTTAGGGCACTGACTCTGTGCTGGATGGTTTAATAAATATATATAAAACCAGGGAATTTAGAATCTGTCCAGTTTAGGGCACTGACTCTGTGCTGGATGGTTTAATAAATATATATAAAACCAGGAGATTTCGAGTCTGTCCAGTTTAGGGCACTGACTCTGTGCTGGATGGTTTAATAAATATATGTAAAAGCAGGAGATTTAGAGTCAGTCCAGTTTATGGCACTGACTCTGTGCTGGATGGTTAAATAAATATATGTAAACGCAGGAGATTTAGAATCTGTCCAGTTTAGGGCACTGACTCTGCGCTGAATGGTTTAATAAATATATATAAAACCAGGAGATTTCGAGTCTGTCCAGTTTAGGACACTGACTCTGTGCTGGATGGTATAATAAATATATGTAAAACCAGGAGATTTAGAGTCTGTCCAGTTTAGGGTACTGACTCTGTGCTGGATGGTTTAATAAATATATGTAAAACCAGGAGATTTCGAGTCTGTCCAGTTTAGGGCACTGACTCTGTGCTGGATGGTTTAATAAATATATGTAAAACCAGGAGATTTCGAGTCTGTCCAGTTTAGGGCACTGACTCTGTGCCGGATGGTTTAATAAATATATATAAAACCAGGAGATTTAGAGTCTGTCCAGTTTAGGACACTGACTCTGTGCTGGATGGTTTAATAAATATATGTAAAACCAGGAGATTTAGAGTCTGTCCAGTTTGGGGCACTGACTCTGTGCTGGATGGTTTAATAAATATATATAAAACCAGGAGATTTAGAGTCTGTCCAGTTTAGGGCACTGACTCTCTGCTGGATGGTTTAATAAATATATGTAAAACCAGGGGATTTAGAGTCTGTCCAGTTTAGGGCACTGACTCTGTTCTGGAAGGTTCAATAAATATATGTAAAACCAGGAGATTTAGAGTCTGTCCAGTTGAGGGCACTGACTCTGTTCTGGATGGTTTAATAAATATATATAAAACCAGGGGATTTAGAGTCTGTCCAGTTTAGGGCACTGACTCTGTGCTGGATGGTTTAATAAATATATGTAAAACCAGGAGATTTCGAGCCTGTCCAGTTTAGGGCACTGACTCTGTGCTGGATGGTTTAATAAATATATGTAAAACCAGGAGATTTAGAGTCTGTCCAGTTTAGGGCACTGACTCTGTGCTGGATGGTTTAATAAATATATGTAAAACCAGGAGATTTAGAATCAGTCCAGTTTGGGGCACTGACTCTGTGCTGGATGGTTTAATAAATATATATAAAACCAGGAGATTTAGAGTCTGTCCAGTTTAGGGCACTGACTCTGTGCTGGATGGTTTAATAAATATATGTAAAACCAGGAGATTTAGAGTCTGTTCAGTTTGGGGCACTGACTCTGTGCTGGATGGTTTCATAAATATATATAAAACCAGGAGATTTAGAGTCTGTCCAGTTTAGAGCACTGACTCTGTGCTGGATGGTTTAATAAATATATGTAAAACCAGGAGATTTAGAGTCTGTCCAGTTTAGGGCACTGACTCTGTGCTGGATGGTATAATAAATATATATAAAACCAGGAGATTTAGAGTCTGTCCAGGTTAGGACACTGACTCTGTGCTGGATGGTTTAATAAATATATGTAAAACCAGGGGATTTCGAGTCTGTCCAGTTTAGGGCACTGACTCTGTGCTGGATGGTATAATAAATATATATAAAACCAGGAGATTTAGAGTCTGTCCAGGTTAGGACACTGACTCTGTGCTGGATGGTTTAATAAATATATGTAAAACCAGGGGATTTCGAGTCTGTCCAGTTTAGGGCACTGACTCTGTGCTGGATGGTTTAATAAATATATATAAAACCAGGAGATTTAGAGTCTGTCCTGTTTAGGGCACTGACTCTGTGCTGGATGGTTTAATAAATATATGTAAAACCAGGAGATTTGGAGTCTGTCCAGTTTAGGGCACTGACTCTGTGCTGGATGGTTTAATAAATATATGTAAAACCAGGAGATTTCGAGTCTGTCCAGTTTAGGACACTGACTCTGTGCTGGATGGTTTAATAAATATATGTAAAACCAGGAGATTTAGAGTCTGTCCAGTTTAGGGCACTGACTCTGTGCTGGATGGTTTAATAAATATATATAAAACCAGGAGATTTAGAGTCTGTCCAGTTTAGGGCACTGACTCTGTGATGGATGGTTTAATAAATATTTGTAAAACCAGGAGATTTAGAGTCTGTCCAGTTTAGGACACTGACTCTGTGCTGGATGGTTTAATAAATATATGTAAAACCGGGAGATTTAGAGTCTGTCCAGTTTACGGCACTGACTCTGTGCTGGATGGTATAATAAATATATGTAAAACCAGGGAATTTAGAGTCTGTCCAGTTTAGGGCACTGACTCTGTGCTGGATGGTTTAATAAATATATATAAAACCAGGAGATTTAGAGTCTGTCCAGTTTAGGACACTGACTCTGTGCTGGATTGTTTAATAAATATATATAAAACCAGGAGATTTAGAGTCTGTCCAGTTGAGGACACTGACTCTGTGCTGGATGGTTTAATAAATATATGTAAAACCAGGAGATTTAGAGTCTGTCCAGTTTGGGGCACTGACTCTGTGCTGGATGGTTTAATAAATATATGTAAAACCAGGAGATTTCGAGTCTGTCCAGTTTAGGGCACTGACTCTGTGCTGGATGGTTTAATAAATATATGTAAAACCAGGAGATTTAGAGTCTGTCCAGTTTAGGGCACTGACTCTGTGCTGGATGGTTTAATAAATATATATAAAACCAGGAGATTTAGAGTCTGTCCAGTTTAGGGCACTGACTCTGTGCTGGATGATATAATAAATATGTATAAAACCAGGAGATTTCGAGTCTGTCCAGTTTAGTGCACTGACTCTGTGCTGGATGGTTTAATAAATATATGTAAAACCAGGAGATTTAGAGTCTGTCCAGTTTAGGACACTGACTCTGTGCTGGATGGTTTAATAAATATATGTAAAACCAGGAGATTTAGAGTCTGTCCAGTTTAGGGCACTGACTCTGTGCCGGATGGTTTAATAAATATATATAAACCTAGGAGATTTAGAGTCTGTCCAGTTTAGGACACTGACTCTGTGCTGGATGGTTTAATAAATATATATAAAACCAGGGGATTTAGAGTCTGTCCAGTTTAGGGCACTGACTCTGTGCTGGATGGTTTAATAAATATATATAAAACCAGGGAATTTAGAGTCTGTCCAGTTTAGGGCACTCACTCTGTGCTGGATGGTTTCATAAATATATATAATACCAGGAGATTTCGAGTCTGTCCAGTTTAGGGCACTGACTCTGTTCTGGAAGGTTCAATAAATATATGTAAAACCAGGAGATTTAGAGTCTGTCCAGTTGAGGGCACTGACTCTGTTCTGGATGGTTTAATAAATATATATAAAACCAGGGGATTTAGAGTCTGTCCAGTTTAGGGCACTGACTCTGTGCTGGATGGTTTAATAAATATATGTAAAACCAGGAGATTTCGAGCCTGTCCAGTTTAGGGCACTGACTCTGTGCTGGATGGTTTAATAAATATATATAAAACCAGGAGATTTAGAGTCTGTCCAGTTTAGGGCACTGACTCTGTGCTGGATGGTTTAATAAATATATGTAAAACCAGGAGATTTGGAGTCTGTCCAGTTTACGGCACTGACTCTGTGCTGGATGGTTTAATAAATATATGTAAAACCAGGAGATTTCGAGTCTGTCCAGTTTAGGACACTGACTCTGTGCTGGATGGTTTAATAAATATATGTAAAACCAGGAGATTTAGAGTCTGTCCAGTTTAGGGCACTGACTCTGTGCTGGATGGTTTAATAAATATATATAAAACCAGGAGATTTCGAGTCTGTCCAGTTTACGGCACTGACTCTGTGCTGGATGGTTTAATAAATATTTGTAAAACCAGGAGATTTAGAGTCTGTCCAGTTTAGGACACTGACTCTGTGCTGGATGGTTTAATAAATATATGTAAAACCGGGAGATTTAGAGTCTGTCCAGTTTACGGCACAGACTCTGTGCTGGATGGTATAATAAATATATGTAAAACCAGGGAATTTAGAGTCTGTCCAGTTTAGGGCACTGACTCTGTGCTGGATGGTTTAATAAATATATATAAAACCAGGAGATTTAGAGTCTGTCCAGTTTAGGACACTGACTCTGTGCTGGATTGTTTAATAAATATATATAAAACCAGGAGATTTAGAGTCTGTCCAGTTGAGGACACTGACTCTGTGCTGGATGGTTTAATAAATATATGTAAAACCAGGAGATTTAGAGTCTGTCCAGTTTAGGGCACTCACTCTGTGCTGGATGGTTTAATAAATATATGTAAAAGCAGGAGATTTAGAGTCTGTCCAGTTTGGGGCACTGACTCTGTGCTGGATGGTTTAATAAATATATATAAAAACAGGAGATTTAGAGTCTGTCCAGTTTAGGGCACTGACTCTGTGCTGGATGGTTTAATAAATATATATAAAACCAGGGAATTTAGAATCTGTCCAGTTTAGGGCACTGACTCTGTGCTGGATGGTTTAATAAATATATATAAAACCAGGAGATTTCGAGTCTGTCCAGTTTAGGGCACTGACTCTGTGCTGGATGGTTTAATAAATATATGTAAAAGCAGGAGATTTAGAGTCAGTCCAGTTTATGGCACTGACTCTGTGCTGGATGGTTAAATAAATATATGTAAACGCAGGAGATTTAGAATCTGTCCAGTTTAGGGCACTGACTCTGCGCTGAATGGTTTAATAAATATATATAAAACCAGGAGATTTCGAGTCTGTCCAGTTTAGGACACTGACTCTGTGCTGGATGGTATAATAAATATATGTAAAACCAGGAGATTTAGAGTCTGTCCAGTTTAGGGTACTGACTCTGTGCTGGATGGTTTAATAAATATATGTAAAACCAGGAGATTTCGAGTCTGTCCAGTTTAGGGCACTGACTCTGTGCTGGATGGTTTAATAAATATATGTAAAACCAGGAGATTTCGAGTCTGTCCAGTTTAGGGCACTGACTCTGTGCCGGATGGTTTAATAAATATATATAAAACCAGGAGATTTAGAGTCTGTCCAGTTTAGGACACTGACTCTGTGCTGGATGGTTTAATAAATATATGTAAAACCAGGAGATTTAGAGTCTGTCCAGTTTGGGGCACTGACTCTGTGCTGGATGGTTTAATAAATATATATAAAACCAGGAGATTTAGAGTCTGTCCAGTTTAGGGCACTGACTCTCTGCTGGATGGTTTAATAAATATATGTAAAACCAGGGGATTTAGAGTCTGTCCAGTTTAGGGCACTGACTCTGTTCTGGAAGGTTCAATAAATATATGTAAAACCAGGAGATTTAGAGTCTGTCCAGTTGAGGGCACTGACTCTGTTCTGGATGGTTTAATAAATATATATAAAACCAGGGGATTTAGAGTCTGTCCAGTTTAGGGCACTGACTCTGTGCTGGATGGTTTAATAAATATATGTAAAACCAGGAGATTTCGAGCCTGTCCAGTTTAGGGCACTGACTCTGTGCTGGATGGTTTAATAAATATATGTAAAACCAGGAGATTTAGAGTCTGTCCAGTTTAGGGCACTGACTCTGTGCTGGATGGTTTAATAAATATATGTAAAACCAGGAGATTTAGAATCTGTCCAGTTTGGGGCACTGACTCTGTGCTGGATGGTTTAATAAATATATATAAAACCAGGAGATTTAGAGTCTGTCCAGTTTAGGGCACTGACTCTGTGCTGGATGGTTTAATAAATATATGTAAAACCAGGAGATTTAGAGTCTGTTCAGTTTGGGGCACTGACTCTGTGCTGGATGGTTTCATAAATATATATAAAACCAGGAGATTTAGAGTCTGTCCAGTTTAGAGCACTGACTCTGTGCTGGATGGTTTAATAAATATATGTAAAACCAGGAGATTTAGAGTCTGTCCAGTTTAGGGCACTGACTCTGTGCTGGATGGTATAATAAATATATATAAAACCAGGAGATTTAGAGTCTGTCCAGGTTAGGACACTGACTCTGTGCTGGATGGTTTAATAAATATATGTAAAACCAGGGGATTTCGAGTCTGTCCAGTTTAGGGCACTGACTCTGTGCTGGATGGTATAATAAATATATATAAAACCAGGAGATTTAGAGTCTGTCCAGGTTAGGACACTGACTCTGTGCTGGATGGTTTAATAAATATATGTAAAACCAGGGGATTTCGAGTCTGTCCAGTTTAGGGCACTGACTCTGTGCTGGATGGTTTAATAAATATATATAAAACCAGGAGATTTAGAGTCTGTCCAGTTTAGGGCACTGACTCTGTGCTGGATGGTTTAATAAATATATGTAAAACCAGGAGATTTGGAGTCTGTCCAGTTTACGGCACTGACTCTGTGCTGGATGGTTTAATAAATATATGTAAAACCAGGAGATTTCGAGTCTGTCCAGTTTAGGACACTGACTCTGTGCTGGATGGTTTAATAAATATATGTAAAACCAGGAGATTTAGAGTCTGTCCAGTTTAGGGCACTGACTCTGTGCTGGATGGTTTAATAAATATATATAAAACCAGGAGATTTCGAGTCTGTCCAGTTTAGGGCACTGACTCTGTGCTGGATGGTTTAATAAATATTTGTAAAACCAGGAGATTTAGAGTCTGTCCAGTTTAGGACACTGACTCTGTGCTGGATGGTTTAATAAATATATGTAAAACCGGGAGATTTAGAGTCTGTCCAGTTTACGGCACTGACTCTGTGCTGGATGGTATAATAAATATATGTAAAACCAGGGAATTTAGAGTCTGTCCAGTTTAGGGCACTGACTCTGTGCTGGATGGTTTAATAAATATATATAAAACCAGGAGATTTAGAGTCTGTCCAGTTTAGGACACGAACTCTGTGCTGGATTGTTTAATAAATATATATAAAACCAGGAGATTTAGAGTCTGTCCAGTTGAGGACACTGACTCTGTGCTGGATGGTTTAATAAATATATGTAAAACCAGGAGATTTAGAGTCTGTCCAGTTTGGGGCACTGACTCTGTGCTGGATGGTTTAATAAATATATGTAAAACCAGGAGATTTCGAGTCTGTCCAGTTTAGGGCACTGACTCTGTGCTGGATGGTTTAAGAAATATATGTAAAACCAGGAGATTTAGAGTCTGTCCAGTTTAGGGCACTGACTCTGTGCTGGATGGTTTAATAAATATATATAAAACCAGGAGATTTCGAGTCTGTCCAGTTTAGGGCACTGACTCTGTGCTGGATGATATAATAAATATGTATAAAACCAGGAGATTTCGAGTCTGTCCAGTTTAGTGCACTGACTCTGTGCTGGATGGTTTAATAAATATATGTAAAACCAGGAGATTTAGAGTCTGTCCAGTTTAGGACACTGACTCTGTGCTGGATGGTTTAATAAATATATGTAAAACCAGGAGATTTAGAGTCTGTCCAGTTTAGGGCACTGACTCTGTGCCGGATGGTTTAATAAATATATATAAACCTAGGAGATTTAGAGTCTGTCCAGTTTAGGACACTGACTCTGTGCTGGATGGTTTAATAAATATATATAAAACCAGGGGATTTAGAGTCTGTCCAGTTTAGGGCACTGACTCTGTGCTGGATGGTTTAATAAATATATATAAAACCAGGGAATTTAGAGTCTGTCCAGTTTAGGGCACTCACTCTGTGCTGGATGGTTTCATAAATATATATAATACCAGGAGATTTCGAGTCTGTCCAGTTTAGGGCACTAACTCTGTGCTGGATGGTTTAATAAATATATGTAAAAGCAGGAGATTTAGAGTCTGTCCAGTTTAGGGCACTGACTCTGTGCTGGATGGTATAATAAATATATGTAAAACCAGGAGATTTAGAATCTGTCCAGTTTGGGGCACTGACTCTGTGCTGGATGGTATAATAAATGTATGTAAAACCAGGAGATTTAGAGTCTGTCCAGTTTAGGACACTGTCTCTGTGCTGGATGGTTTAATAAATATATGTAAAACCAGGAGATTTAGAGTCTGTCCAGTTTAGGGCACTGACTCTGTGCTGGATGTTTTAATAAATATATGTAAAACCAGGAGATTTAGAGTCTGTTCAGTTTGGGGCACTGACTCTGTGCTGGATGGTTTAATAAATATATATAAAACCAGGAGATTTAGAGTCTGTCAAGGTTAGGACACTGACTCTATGCTGGATGGTTTAATAAATATATGTAAAACCAGGAGATTTAGAGTCTGTCCAGTTTAGGGCACTGACTCTTTGATGGATGGTATAATAAATGTATATAAGACCAGGAGATTTAGAGTCTGTCCAGGTTAGGACACTGACTCTGTGCTGGATGGTTTAATAAATATATGTAAAACCAGGGGTTTCGAGTCTGTCCAGTTTAGGGCACTGACTCTGTGCTGGATGGTTTAATAAATATATATAAAACCAGGAGATTTAGAGTCTGTCCAGTTTGGGGCACTGACTCTGTGCTGGATGGTTTAATAAATATATGTAAAACCAGGAGATTTCGATTCTGTCCAGTTTAGGGCACTGACTCTGTGCTGGATGGTTTAATAAATATATATAAAACCAGGAGATTTCGAGTCTGTCCAGTTTAGGGCACTGACTCTGTGCTGGATGGTTTAATAAATATATATAAAACCAGGGAATTTAGAATCTGTCCAGTTTAGGGCACTGACTCTGTGCTGGATGGTTTAATAAATATATATAAAACCAGGAGATTTAGAGTCTGTCCAGTTTAGGGCACTGACTCTGTGCTGGATGGTTTAATAAATATATATAAAACCAGGAGATTTAGAGTCTGTCCAGTTTAGGGCACTGACTCTGTGCTGGATGGTTTAATAAATATATATAAAACCAGGGAATTTAGAATCTGTCCAGTTTAGGGCACTGACTCTGTGCTGGATGGTTTAATAAATATATGTAAAACCAGGAGATTTCGAGTCTGTCCAGTTTAGGGCACTGACTCTGTGCTGGATGGTTTAATAAATATATGTAAAACCAGGAGATTTAGAGTCTGTCCAGTTTAGGGCACTGACTCTGTGCCGGATGGTTTAATAAATATATATAAAACCAGGAGATTTAGAGTCTGTCCAGTTTAGGACACTGACTCTGTGCTGGATGGTTTAATAAATATATATAAAACCAGGAGATTCAGAGTCTGTCCAGTTTAGGGCACTGACTCTGTGCTGGATGGTTTAATAAATATATATAAAACCAGGGAATTTAGAGTCTGTCCAGTTTAGGGCACTCACTCTGTGCTGGATGGTTTCATAAATATATATAATACCAGGAGATTTCGAGTCTGTCCAGTTTAGGGCACTAACTCTGTGCTGGATGGTTTAATAAGTATATGTAAAAGCAGGAGATTTAGAGTCTGTCCAGTTTAGGGCACTGACTCTGTGCTGGATGGTATAAAAAATATATGTAAAACCAGGAGATTTAGAATCTGTCCAGTTTGGGGCACTGACTCTGTGCTGGATGGTATAATAAATGTATGTAAAACCAGGAGATTTAGAGTCTGTGAGTTTAGGACACTGTCTCTGTGCTGGATGGTTTAATAAATATATGTAAAACCAGGAGATTTCGAGTCTGTCCAGTTTAGGGCACTGACTCTCTGCTGGATGGTTTAATAAATATATGTAAAACCAGGAGATTTAGAGTCTGTCCAGTTTAGGGCACTGACTCTGTGCTGGATGGTTTGATAAATATCTATAAAACCAGGAGATTTAGAGTCTGTCCAGTTTAGGACACTGACTCTGTGCTGGATGGTTTAATAAATATATGTAAAACCAGGAGATTTAGAGTCTGTCCAGTTTAGGGCACTGACTCTGTGCTGGATGGTTTAATAAATATATGTAAAACCAGGGAATTTAGAGTCTGTCCAGTTTAGGACACTGACTGTGCTGGATGGTTTAATAAATATATATAAAACCAGGAGATTTAGACTCTGTCCAGTTTAGGACACTGACTCTTTGCTGGATGGTTTAATAAATATATGTAAAACCAGGAGATTTAGAGTCTGTCCAGTTTAGGGCACTGACTCTGTGCTGGATGGTTTAATAAATATATGTAAAACCAGGAGATTTAGAGTCTGTCCAGTTTAGGGCACTGACTCTGGTCTGGATGGTTTAATAAATATATGTAAAACCAGGGGATTTAGAGTCTGTCTAGTTGAGGGCACTGACTCTGTGCTGGATGGTTTAATAAATATATGTGAAACCAGGAGATTTAGAGTCTGTCCAGTTTAGGGCACTGACTCTGTGCTGGATGGTTTAATAAATATATGTAAAATCAGGAGATTTAGAGTCTGTCCAGTTTAGGGCACTGACTCTGTGCTGGATGGTTTAATAAAAATATGTAAAACCAGGAGATTTAGAATCTGTCCAGTTTGGGGCACTGACTCTGTGCTGGATGGTTTAATAAATATATATAAAACCAGGAGATTTAGAGTCTGTTCAGTTTGGGGCACTGACTCTGTGCTGGATGGTTTAATAAATATATATAAAACCAGGAGATTTAGAGTCTGTCCAGGTTAGGACACTGACTCTGTGCTGGATGGTTTAATAAATATATGTAAAACCAGGAGATTTAGAGTCTGTCCAGTTTAGGGCACTGACTCTTTGATGGATGGTATAATAAATATATATAAGACCAGGAGATTTAGAGTCTGTCCAGGTTAGGACACTGACTCTGTGCTGGATGGTTTAATAAATATATGTAAAACCAGGGGATTTCGAGTCTGTCCAGTTTAGGGCACTGAATCTGTGCTGGATGGTTTAATAAATATATATTAAACCAGGAGATTTAGAGTCTGTCCAGTTTAGGACACTGACTCTGTGCTGGATGGTTTAATAAATATATGTAAAACCAGGAGATTTCGATTCTGTCCAGTTTAGGGCACTGACTCTGTGCTGGATTGTTTAATAAATATATGTAAAAGCAGGAGATTTAGAGTCTGTCCAGTTTGGGGCACTGACTCTGTGCTCGATGGTTTAATAAATATATATAAAAACAGGAGATTTAGAGTCTGTCCAGTTTAGGGCACTGACTCTGTGCTGGATGGTTTAATAAATATATATAAAACCAGGGAATTTAGAATCTGTCCAGTTTAGGGCACTGACTCTGTGCTGGATGGTTTAATAAATATATATAAAACCAGGAGATTTCGAGTCTGTCCAGTTTAGGGCACTGACTCTGTGCTGGATGGTTTAATAAATATATGTAAAAGCAGGAGATTTAGAGTCTGTCCAGTTTACGGCACTGACTCTGTGCTGGATGGTTAAATAAATATATGTAAAAGCAGGAGATTTAGAATCTGTCCAGTTTAGGGCACTGACTCTGCGCTGAATGGTTTAATAAATATATATAAAACCAGGAGATTTCGAGTCTGTCCAGTTTAGGACCCTGACTCTGTGCTGGATGGTATAATAAATATATGTAAAACCAGGAGATTTCGAGTCTGTCCAGTTTAGGGTACTGACTCTGTGCTGGATGGTTTAATAAATATATGTAAAACCAGGAGATTTCGAGTCTGTCCAGTTTAGGGCACTGACTCTGTGCTGGATGGTTTAATAAATATATGTAAAACCAGGAGATTTAGAGTCTGTCCAGTTTAGGGCACTGACTCTGTGCCGGATGGTTTAATAAATATATATAAAACCAGGAGATTTAGAGTCTGTCCAGTTTAGGACACTGACTCTGTGCCGGATGGTTTAATAAATATATGTAAAACCAGGAGATTTAGAGTCTGTCCAGTTTAGGGCACTGACTCTGTGCTGGATGGTTTAATAAATATATGTAATACCAGGGAATTTAGAGTCTGTCCAGTTTCGGACACTGACTCTGTGCTGGATGGTTTAATAAATATATATAAAACCAGGAGATTTAGAGTCTGTCCAGTTTAGGACACTGACTCTTTGCTGGATGGTTTAATAAATGTATGTAAAACCAGGAGATTTAGAGTCTGTCCAGTTTAGGGCACTGACTCTGTGCTGGATGGTTTAATAAATATATGTATAACCAGGAGATTTAGAGTCTGTCCAGTTTAGGGCACTGACTCTGTTCTGGATGGTTTAATAAATATATATAAAACCAGGGGATTTAGAGTCTGTCCAGTTGAGGGCACTAACTCTGTGCTGGATGGTTTAATAAATATATGTAAAACCAGGAGATTTAGAGTCTGTCCAGTTTAGGGCACTGACTCTGTGCTGGATGGTTTAATAAATATATGTAAAACCAGGAGATTTAGAGTCTGTCCAGTTTAGGGCACTGACTCTGTGCTGGATGGTTTAATAAAAATATGTAAAACCAGGAGATTTAGAATCTGTCCAGTTTGGGGCACTGACTCTGTGCTGGATGGTTTAATAAATATATATAAAACCAGGAGATTTAGAGTCTGTCCAGTTTAGAGCACTGACTCTGTGCTGGATGTTTTAATAAATATATGTAAAACCAGGAGATTTAGAGTCTGTTCAGTTTGGGGCACTGACTCTGTGCTGGATGGTTTAATAAATATATATAAAACCAGGAGATTTAGAGTCTGTCCAGTTTAGGACACTGACTCTATGCTGGATGGTTTAATAAATTTTTGTAAAACCAGGAGATTTCGAGTCTGTCCAGTTTAGGGCACTGACTTTTTGATGGATGGTATAATAAATGTATATAGGACCAGGAGATTTAGAGTCTGTCCAGTTTAGGACACTGACTCTGTGCTGGATGGTTTAATAAATATATGTAAAACCAGGGGATTTCGAGTCTGTCCAGTTTAGGGCACTGACTCTGTGCTGGATGGTTTAATAAATATATATAAAACCAGGAGATTTAGAGTCTGTCCAGTTTGGGGCACTGACTCTGTGCTGGATGGTTTAATAAATATATGTAAAACCAGGAGATTTCGACTCTGTCCAGTTTAGGGCACTGACTCTGTGCTGGATGGTTTAATAAATATATATAAAACCAGGAGATTTAGAGTCTGTCCAGTTTAGGGCACTGACTCTGTGCTGGATGGTTTAATAAATATATATAAAACCAGGGAATTTAGAATCTGTCCAGTTTAGGGCACTGACTCTGTGCTGGATGGTTTAATAAATATATATAAAACCAGGAGATTTAGAGTCTGTCCAGTTTAGGGCACTGACTCTGTGCTGGATGGTTTAATAAATATATGTAAAACCAGGAGATTTAGAGTCTGTCCAGTTTAGGGCACTGACTCTGTGCTGGATGGTATAATAAATATATGTAAAACCAGGAGATTTAGAGTCTGTCCAGTTTAGGACACTGACGCTGTGCTGGATGGTTTAATAAATATATGTAAAACCAGGAGATTTCGAGTCTGTCCAGTTTAGGGCACTGACTCTGTGCTGGATGGTTTAATAAATATATATAAGACCAGGAGATTTAGAGTCTGTCCAGGTTAGGACACTGACTCTGTGCCGGATGGTTTAATAAATATATATAAAACCAGGAGATTTAGAGTCTGTCCAGTTTAGGACACTCACTCTGTGCTGGATGGTTTCATAAATGTATATAATACCAGGAGATTTCGAGTCTGTCCAGTTTAGGGCACGAAATCTGTGCTGGATGGTTTAATAAATATATGTAAAAGCAGGAGATTTAGAGTCTGTCCAGTTTAGGGCACTGACTCTGTGCTGGATGGTATAATAAATATATGTAAAACCAGGAGATTTAGAATCTGTCCAGTTTGGGGCACTGACTCTGTGCTGGATGGTATAATAAATGTATGTAAAACCAGGAGATTTAGAGTCTGTCCAGTTTAGGACACTGTCTCTGTGCTGGATGGTTTAATAAATATATGTAAAACCAGGAGATTTCGAGTCTGTCCAGTTTAGGGCACTGACTCTGTGCTGGATGGTTTAATAAATATATGTAAAACCAGGTGATTTAGAGTCTGTCCAGTTTAGGGCACTGACTCTGTGCTGGATGGTTTGATAAATATATATAAAACCAGGAGATTTAGAGTCTGTCCAGTTTAGGACACTGACTCTGTGCTGGATGGTTTAATAAATATATATAAAACCAGGAGATTTAGAGTCTGTCCAGTTTAGGGCACTGACTCTGTGCTGGATGGTTTAATAAATATATGTAAAACCAGGGAATTTAGAGTCTGTCCAGTTTAGGACACTGACTGTGCTGGATGGTTTAATAAATATATATAAAACCAGGAGATTTAGAGTCTGTCCAGTTTAGGGCACTGACTCTGTGCTGGATGGTTTAATAAATATATATAAAACCAGGGAATTTAGAGTCTGTCCAGTTTAGGGCACTCACTCTGAGCTGGATGGTTTCATAAATATATATAATACCAGGAGATTTCGAGTCTGTCCAGTTTAGGGCACTAACTCTGTGCTGGATGGTTTAATAAATATATATAAAACCAGGGAATTTAGAGTCTGTCCAGTTTAGGGCACTCACTCTGTGCTGGATGGTTTCATAAATATATATAATACCAGGAGATTTCGAGTCTGTCCAGTTTAGGGCACTAACTCTGTGCTGGATGGTTTAATAAATATATGTAAAAGCAGGAGATTTAGAGTCTGTCCAGTTTAGGGCACTGACTCTGTGCTGGATGGTTTCATAAATATATGTAAAACCAGGAGATTTAGAGTCTGTCCAGTTTAGGGCACTGACTCTGTGCTGGATGGTTTAATAAATATATGTAAAACCAGGGAATTTAGAGTCTGTCCAGTTTAGGACACTGACTGTGCTGGATGGTTTAATAAATATATATAAAACCAGGAGATTTAGAGTCTGTCCAGTTTAGGACACTGACTCTTTGCTGGATGGTTTAATAAATATATGTAAAACCAGGAGATTTAGAGTCTGTCCAGTTTAGGGCACTGACTCTGTGCTGGATGGTTTAATAAATATATGTAAAACCAGGAGATTTAGAGTCTGTCCAGTTTCGGGCACTGACTCTGTGCTGGATGGTTTAATAAATATATGTAAAACCAGGGGATTTAGAGTCTGTCTAGTTGAGGGCACTGACTCTGTGCTGGATGGTTTAATAAATATATGTAAAACCAGGAGATTTAGAGTCTGTCCAGTTTAGGGCACTGACTCTGTGCTGGATGGTTTAATAAATATATGTAAAATCAGGAGATTTAGAGTCTGTCCAGTTTAGGGCACTGACTCTGTGCTGGATGGTTTAATAAAAATATGTAAAACCAGGAGATTTAGAATCTGTCCAGTTTGGGGCACTGACTCTGTGCTGGATGGTTTAATAAATATATATAAAACCAGGAGATTTAGAGTCTGACCAGTTTCGCGCACTGACTCTGTGCTGGATGTTTTAATAAATATATGTAAAACCAGGAGATTTAGAGTCTGTTCAGTTTGGGGCACTGACTCTGTGCTGGATGGTTTAATACATATATATAAAACCAGGAGATTTAGAGTCTGTCCAGGTTAGGACACTGACTCTGTGCTGGATGGTTTAATAAATATATGTAAAACCAGGAGATTTAGAGTCTGTCCAGTTTAGGGCACTGACACTTTGATGGATGGTATAATAAATATATATAAGACCAGGAGATTTAGAGTCTGTCCAGGTTAGGACACTGACTCTGTGCTGGATGGTTTAATAAATATATGTAAAACCAGGAGATTTCGAGTCTGTCCAGTTTAGGGCACTGACTCTGTGCTGGATGGTTTAATAAATATATATAAAACCAGGAGATTTAGAGTCTGTCCAGTTTAGGGCACTGACTCTGTGCTGGATGGTTTAATAAATATATGTAAAACCAGGAGATTTCGATTCTGTCCAGTTTAGGGCACTGACTCTGTGCTGGATGGTTTAATAAATATATGTAAAAGCAGGAGATTTAGAGTCTGTCCAGTTTGGGGCACTGACTCTGTGCTGGATGGTTTAATAAATATATATAAAAACAGGAGATTTAGAGTCTGTCCAGTTTAGGGCACTGACTCTGTGCTGGATGGTTTAATAAATATATATAAAACCAGGGAATTTAGAATCTGTCCAGTTGAGGGCACTGACTCTGTGCTGGATGGTTTAATAAATATATATAAAACCAGGAGATTTCGAGTCTGTCCAGTTTAGGGCACTGACTCTGTGCTGGATGGTTTAATAAATATATGTAAAAGCAGGAGATTTAGAGTCTGTCCAGTTTAGGGCACTGACTCTGTGCTGGATGGTTAAATAAATATATGTAAAAGCAGGAGATTTAGAATCTGTCCAGTTCAGGGCACTGACTCTGCGCTGAATGGTTTAATAAATATATATAAAACCAGGAGATTTCGAGTCTGTCCAGTTTAGAACACTGACTCTGTGCTGGATGGTAAAATAAATATATGTAAAACCAGGAGATTTAGAGTCTGTCCAGTTTAGGGTACTGACTCTGTGCTGGATGGTTTAATAAATATATGTAAAACCAGGAGATTTCGAGTCTGTCCAGTTTAGGGCACTGACTCTGTGCTGGATGGTTTAATAAATATATGTAAAACCAGGAGATTTAGAGTCTGTCCAGTTTAGGGCACTGACTCTGTGCCGGATGGTTTAATAAATATATATAAAACCAGGAGATTTAGAGTCTGTCCAGTTTAGGACACTGACTCTGTGCTGGATGGTTTAATAAATATATGTAAAACCAGGAGATTTAGAGTCTGTCCAGTTTAGGGCACTGACTCTGTGCTGGATGGTTTAATAAATATATGTAAAACCAGGAAATTTAGATTCTGTCCAGTTTGGGGCACTGACTCTGTGCTGGATGGTTTAACAAATATATATAAAACCAGGAGATTTAGAGTCTGTCCAGTTTAGGGCACTGACTCTCTGCTGGATGGTTTAATAAATATATGTAAAACCAGGGGATTTAGAGTCTGTCCAGTTTAGGGCACTGACTCTGTTCTGGAAGGTTCAATAAATATATGTAAAACCAGGAGATTTAGAGTCTGTCCAGTTGAGGGCACTGACTCTGTTCTGGATGGTTTAATAAATATATATAAAACCAGGGGATTTAGAGTCTGTCCAGTTAAGGGCACTGACTCTGTGCTGGATGGTTTAATAAATATATGTAAAACCAGGAGATTTCGAGCCTGTCCAGTTTAGGGCACTGACTCTGTGCTGGATGGTTTAATAAATATATGTAAAACCAGGAGATTTAGAGTCTGTCCAGTTTAGGGCACTGACTCTGTACTGGATGGTTTAATAAATATATGTAAAACCAGGAGATTTAGAATCTGTCCAGTTTGGGGCACTGACTCTGTGCTGGATGGTTTAATAAATATATATAAAACCAGGAGATTTAGAGTCTGTCCAGTTTAGGGCACTGACTCTGTGCTGGATGGTTTAATAAATATATGTAAAACCAGGAGATTTAGAGTCTGTTCAGTTTGGGGCACTGACTCTGTGCTGAATGGTTTCATAAATATATATAAAACCAGGAGATTTAGAGTCTGTCCAGTTTAGAGCACTGACTCTGTGCTGGATGGTTTAACAAATCTATGTAAAACCAGGAGATTTAGAGTCTGTCCAGTTTAGGACACTGACTCTGTGCTGGATGGTTTAATAAATATATATAAAACCAGGAGATTTAGAGTCTGTCCAGTTTAGGACACTGACTCTGTGCTGGATGGTTTCATAAATATATGTAAAACCAGGAGATTTAGAGTCTGTCCAGTTTAGGGCACTGACTCTGTGCTGGATGGTTTAATAAATATATATAAAACCAGGAGATTTAGAGTCTGTCCAGTTTAGGGCACTGACTCTGTTCGGGATGGTTTAATAAATATATATAAAACCAGGGGATTTAGAGTCTGTCCAGTTTAGGGCACTGACTCTGTGCTGGATGGTTTAATAAATATATGTAAAACCAGGAGATTTCGATTCTGTCCAGTTTAGGGCACTGACTCTGTGCTGGATGGTTTAATAAATATATGTAAAACCAGGAGATTTAGAGTCTGTCCAGTTTGGGGCACTGACTCTGTGCTGGATGGTTTAATACAAATATGTAAAACCAGGAGATTTAGAATCTGTCCAGTGTGGGGCACTGACTCTGTGCTGGATGGTTTAATAAATATATATAAAACCAGGAGATTTAGAGTCTGTCCAGGTGAGGTCACTGACTCTGTGCAGGATGGTTTAATAAATATATGTAAAACCAGGAGATTTAGAGTCTGTTCAGTTTGGGGCACTGACTCTGTGCTGGATGGTTTAATAAATATATATAAAACCAGAAGATTTAGAGTCTGTCCAGGTTAGGACACTGACTCTGTGCTGGATGGTTTAATAAATATATGTAAAACCAGGAGATTTAGAGTCCGTCCAGTTTAGGGCACTGACTCTGTGATGGATGGTATAATAAATATATATAAAACCAGGAGATTTAGAGTCTGTCCAGGTTAGGACACTGACTCTGTGCTGGATGGTTTAATAAATATATGTAAAACCAGGGGATTTCGAGTCTGTCCAGTTTAGGGCACTGACTCTGTGCTGGATGGTTTAATAAATATATGTAAAACCAGGAGATTTAGAGTCTGTCCAGTTTGGGGCACTGACTCTGTGCTGGATGGTTTAATACAAATATGTAAAACCAGGAGATTTAGAATCTGTCCAGTGTGGGGCACTGACTCTGTGCTGGATGGTTTAATAAATATATATAAAACCAGGAGATTTAGAGTCTGTCCAGGTGACGTCACTGACTCTGTGCAGGATGGTTTAATAAATATATGTAAAACCAGGAGATTTAGAGTCTGTTCAGTTTGGGGCACTGACTCTGTGCTGGATGGTTTAATAAATATATATAAAACCAGAAGATTTAGAGTCTGTCCAGGTTAGGACACTGACTCTGTGCTGGATGGTTTAATAAATATATGTAAAACCAGGAGATTTAGAGTCCGTCCAGTTTAGGGCACTGACTCTGTGATGGATGGTATAATAAATATATATAAAACCAGGAGATTTAGAGTCTGTCCAGGTTAGGACACTGACTCTGTGCTGGATGGTTTAATAAATATATGTAAAACCAGGGGATTTCGAGTCTGTCCAGTTTAGGGCACTGACTCTGTGCTGGATGGTTTAATACAAATATGTAAAACCAGGAGATTTAGAATCTGTCCAGTGTGGGGCACTGACTCTGTGCTGGATGGTTTAATAAATATATATAAAACCAGGAGATTTAGAGTCTGTCCAGGTGAGGTCACTGACTCTGTGCAGGATGGTTTAATAAATATATGTAAAACCAGGAGATTTAGAGTCTGTTCAGTTTGGGGCACTGACTCTGTGCTGGATGGTTTAATAAATATATATAAAACCAGAAGATTTAGAGTCTGTCCAGGTTAGGACACTGACTCTGTGCTGGATGGTTTAATAAATATATGTAAAACCAGGAGATTTAGAGTCCGTCCAGTTTAGGGCACTGACTCTGTGATGGATGGTATAATAAATATATATAAAACCAGGAGATTTAGAGTCTGTCCAGGTTAGGACACTGACTCTGTGCTGGATGGTTTAATAAATATATGTAAAACCAGGGGATTTCGAGTCTGTCCAGTTTAGGGCACTGACTCTGTGCTGGATGGTTTAATAAATATATATAAAACCAGGAGATTTAGAGTCTGTCCAGTTTGGGGCACTGACTCTGTGCTGGATGGTTTAATAAATATACGTAAAAGCAGGAGATTTAGAGTCTGTCCAGTTTAGGGCACTGACTCTGTGCTGGATGGTTTAATAAATATATGTAAAAGCAGGAGATTTAGAATCTGTCCAGTTTAGGGCACTGACTCTGTGCTGGATGGTTTAATAAATATATATAAAACCAGGAGATTTCGAGTCTGTCCAGTTTAGGACACTGACTCTGTGCTGGATGGTATAATAAATATATGTAAAATCAGGAGATTTAGAGTCTGTCCAGTTTAGGACACTGACTCTGTGCTGGATGGTTTAATAAATATATGTAAAACCAGTAGATTTCGAGTCTGTCCAGTTTAGGACACTGACTCTGTGCTGGATGGTTTAATAAATATATGTAAAACTAGGGGATTCGGAGTCTGTCCGATTTAGGGCACTGACTCTGTGCTGTATCGTTTAATAAATATATATAAAACCAGGAGATTTAGAGTCTGTCCAGTTTGGGGCACTGACTCTGTGCTGGATGGTTTAATAAATATATGTAAAACCAGTGGATTTCGAGTCTGTCCAGTTTAGGACACTGACTCTGTGCTGGATGGTTTAATAAATATATATAAAACCAGGAGATTTAGAGTCTGTCCAGTTTAGGGCACTGACTCTGTGCTGGATGGTTTAATAAATATATATAAAACCAGGGAATTTAGATTCTGTCCAGTTTAGGGCACTCACTCTGTGCTGGATGGTTTAATAAATATGTATAAAACCAGGAGATTTAGAGTCTGTCCAGTTTAGGGCACTGACTCTGTGCTGGATGGTTTAATAAATATATGTAAAAGCAGGAGATTTAGAGTCTGTCCAGTTTAGGGCACTGACTCTGTGCTGGATGGTTTAATAAATATATGTAAAAGCAGGAGATTTAGAATCTGTCCAGTTTAGGGCACATTACTCTGTGCTGGATGGTTTAATAAATATATATAAAACCAGGAGATTTCGAGTCTGTCCAGTTTAGGGCACTGACTCTGTGCTGGATGGTTGAATAAATATTTGTAAAACCAGGAGATTTAGAGTCTGTCCAGTTTAGGACACTGACTCTGTGCTGGATGGTTTAATAAATATATGTAAAACCAGGAGATTTAGAGTCTGTCCAGTTTAGGACACTGACTCTGTGCTGGATGGTTTAATAAATATATGTAAAACCAGGAGATTTCGAGTCTGTCCAGTTTAGGGCACTGACTCTGTGCTGGATGCTTTAATAAATATATATAAAACCAGGAGATTTCGAGTCTGTCCAGTTTAGGGCACTGACTCTGTGCTGGATGGTTGAATAAATATTTGTAAAACCAGGAGATTTAGAGTCTGTCCAGTTTAGGACACTGACTCTGTGCTGGATGGTTTAATAAATATATATAAAACCAGGAGATTTAGAGTCTGTCCAGTTTAGGACACTGACTCTGTGCTGGATGGTTTAATAAATATATGTAAAACCAGGAGATTTCGAGTCTGTCCAGTTTAGGGCACTGACTCTGTGCTGGATGGTTTAATAAATATATGTAAAACCAGGAGATTTAGAATCTGTCCAGTTTGGGGCACTGACTCTGTGCTGGATGGTTTAATAAATATATATAAAACCAGGAGATTTAGAGTCTGTCCAGTTTAGGGCACTGACTCTGTGCTGGATGGTTTAATAAATATATGTAAAACCAGGAGATTTAGAGTCTGTTCAGTTTAGGGCACTGACTCTGTGCTGGATGGTTTAATAAATATATATAAAACCAGGAGATTTAGAGTCTGTCCAGGTTAGGACACTGACTCTGTGCTGGATGGTTTAATAAATATATATAAAACCAGGAGATTTAGAGTCTGTCCAGTTTAGGGCACTGACTCTGTTCTGGATGGTTTAATAAATATATATAAAACCAGGGGATTTAGAGTCTGTCCAGTTTAGGGCACTGACTCTGTGCTGGATGGTTTAATAAATATATGTAAAACCAGGAGATTTCGAGTCTGTCCAGTTTAGGGCACTGACTCTGTGCTGGATGGTTTAATAAATATATGTAAAACCAGGAGATTTAGAGTCTGTCCAGTTTAGGGCACTGACTCTGTGCTGGATGGTTTAATACAAATATGTAAAACCAGGAGATTTAGAATCTGTCCAGTGTGGGGCACTGACTCTGTGCTGGATGGTTTAATAAATATATATAAAACCAGGAGATTTAGAGTCTGTCCAGTTTAGGGCACTGACTCTGTGCTGGATGGTTTAATAAATATATGTAAAACCAGGAGATTTAGAGTCTGTTCAGTTTGGGGCACTGACTCTGTGCTGGATGGTTTAATAAATATATATAAAACCAGAAGATTTAGAGTCTGTCCAGGTTAGGACACTGACTCTGTGCTGGATGGTTTAATAAATATATGTAAAACCAGGAGATTTAGAGTCCGTCCAGTTTAGGGCACTGACTCTGTGCTGGATGGATTAATAAAAATATGTAAAACCAGGAAATTTAGAATCTGTCCAGTTTGGGGCACTGACTCTGTGCTGGATGGTTTAATAAATATATATAAAACCACGAGATTTAGAGTCTGTCCAGTTTAGGGCACTGACTCTGTGCTGGATGGTTTAATAAATATATGTAAAACCAGGAGATTTAGAGTCTGTTCAGTTTGGGGCACTGACTCTGTGCTGGATGGTTTAATAAATATATATGAAACCAGAAGATTTAGAGTCTGTCCAGGTTAGGACACTGACTCTGTGCTGGATGGTTTAATAAATATATGTAAAACCAGGAGATTTAGAGTCCGTCCAGTTTAGGGCACTGACTCTGTGATGGATGGTATAATAAATATATATAAAACCAGGAGATTTAGAGTCTGTCCAGGTTAGGACACTGACTCTGTGCTGGATGGTTTAATAAATATATGTAAAACCAGGGGATTTCGAGTCTGTCCAGTTGAGGGCACTGACTCTGTGCTGGATGGTTTAATAAATATATATAAAACCAGGAGATTTAGAGTCTGTCCAGTTTGGGGCACTGACTCTGTGCTGGATGGTTTAATAAATATATATAAAACCAGGAGATTTAGAGTCTGTCCAGTTTAGGGCACTGACTCTGTGCTGGATGGTTTAATAAATATACGTAAAAGCAGGAGATTTAGAGTCTGTCCAGTTTAGGGCACTGACTCTGTGCTGGATGGTTTAATAAATATATGTAAAAGCAGGAGATTTAGAATCTGTCCAGTTTGGGGCACTGACTCTGTGCTGGATGGTTTAATAAATATATATAAAACCAGAAGATTTAGAGTCTGTCCAGGTTAGGACACTGACTCTGTGCTGGATGGTTTAATAAATATATGTAAAACCAGGAGATTTAGAGTCCGTCCAGTTTAGGGCACTGACTCTGTGCTGGATGGATTAATAAAAATATGTAAAACCAGGAAATTTAGAATCTGTCCAGTTTGGGGCACTGACTCTGTGCTGGATGGTTTAATAAATATATATAAAACCACGAGATTTAGAGTCTGTCCAGTTTAGGGCACTGACTCTGTGCTGGATGGTTTAATAAATATATGTAAAACCAGGAGATTTAGAGTCTGCTCAGTTTGGGGCACTGACTCTGTGCTGGATGGTTTAATAAATATATATGAAACCAGAAGATTTAGAGTCTGTCCAGGTTAGGACACTGACTCTGTGCTGGATGGTTTAATAAATATATGTAAAACCAGGAGATTTAGAGTCCGTCCAGTTTAGGGCACTGACTCTGTGATGGATGGTATAATAAATATATATAAAACCAGGAGATTTAGAGTCTGTCCAGGTTAGGACACTGACTCTGTGCTGGATGGTTTAATAAATATATGTAAAACCAGGGGATTTCGAGTCTGTCCAGTTGAGGGCACTGACTCTGTGCTGGATGGTTTAATAAATATATATAAAACCAGGAGATTTAGAGTCTGTCCAGTTTGGGGCACTGACTCTGTGCTGGATGGTTTAATAAATATATATAAAACCAGGAGATTTAGAGTCTGTCCAGTTTAGGGCACTGACTCTGTGCTGGATGGTTTAATAAATATACGTAAAAGCAGGAGATTTAGAGTCTGTACAGTTTAGGGCACTGACTCTGTGCTGGATGGTTTAATAAATATATGTAAAAGCAGGAGATTTAGAATCTGTCCAGTTTAGGGCACTGACTCTGTGCTGGATGGTTTAATAAATATATATAAAACCAGGAGATTTCGAGTCTGTCCAGTTTAGGACACTGACTCTGTGCTGGATGGTATAATAAATATATGTAAAATCAGGAGATTTAGAGTCTGTCCAGTTTAGGACACTGACTCTGTGCTGGATTGTTTAATAAATATATGTAAAACCTGTAGATTTCGAGTCTGTCCAGTTTAGGGCACTGACTCTGTGCAGGATGGATTAATAAATATATATAAAACCAGGAGATTTAGAGTCAGTCCAGTTTAGGGCACTGACTCTGTGCAGGATGGATTAATAAATATATGTAAAACCAGGAGATTTAGAGTCTGTTCAGTTCGGGGCACTGACTCTGTGCTGGATGGTTTAATAAATATATATAAAACCAGGAGATTTAGAGTCTGTCCAGGTTAGGACACTGACTCTGTGCTGGATGGTTTAATAAATATATGTAAAACCAGGAGATTTAGAGTCTGTCCAGTTTAGGGCACTGACTCTGTGATGGATGGTATAATAAATATATATAAAACCAGGAGATTTAGAGTCTGTCCAGGTTAGGACACTGACTCTGTGCTGGATGGTTTAATAAATATATGTAAAACCAGGGGATTCGGAGTCTGTCCGGTTTAGGGCACTGACTCTGTGCTGGATGGTTTAATAAATATATATAAAACCAGGAGATTTAGAGTCTGTCCAGTTTGGGGCACTGACTCTGTGCTGGATGGTTTAATAAATATATGTAAAACCAGTAGATTTCGAGTCTGTCCAGTTTAGGACACTGACTCTGTGCTGGATGGTTTAATAAATATATATAAAACCAGGAGATTTAGAGTCTGTCCAGTTTAGGGCACTGACTCTGTGCTGGATGGTTTAATAAATATATATAAAACCAGGGAATTTAGAGTCTGTCCAGTTTGGGGCACTGACTCTGTGCTGGATGGTTTAATAAATATATGTAAAACCAGTAGATTTTGAGTCTGTCCAGTTTAGGACACTGACTCTGTGCTGGATGGTTTAATAAATATATATAAAACCAGGAGATTTAGAGTCTGTCCAGTTTAGGGCACTGACTCTGTGCTGGATGGTTTAATAAATATATATAAAACCACGAGATTTAGAGTCTGTTCAGTTTGGGGCACTGACTCTGTGCTGGATGGTTTAATAAATATATATAAAACCAGAAGATTTAGAGTCTGTCCAGGTTAGGACACTGACTCTGTGCTGGATGGTTTAATAAATATATGTAAAACCAGGAGATTTAGAGTCTGTCCAGTTTAGGGCACTGACTCTGTGCTGGATGGTTTAATAAATATATGTAAAACCAGGGGATTTCGAGTCTGTCCAGTTTAGGGCACTGACTCTGTGCTGGATGGTTTAATAAATATATATAAAACCAGGAGATTTAGAGTCTGTCCAGTTTGGGGCACTGACTCTGTGCTGGATGGTTTAATAAATATATGTAAAACCAGTAGATTTTGAATCTGTCCAGTTTAGGACACTGACTCTGTGCTGGATGGTTTAATAAATATATATAAAACCAGGAGATTTAGAGTCTGTCCAGGTTAGGACACTGACTCTGTGCTGGATGGTTTAATAAATATATTTAAAACCAGGAGATTTAGAGTCTGTCCAGTTTAGGGCACTGACTCTGTGCTGGATGGTTTAATAAATATATGTAAAACCAGGGGATTTAGAGTCTGTCCAGTTTGGGGCACTGACTCTGTGCTGGATGGTTTAATAAATATATGTAAAACCAGGAGATTTAGAGTCTGTCCAGTTTGGGGCACTGATTCTGTGCTGGATGGTTTAATAAATATATGTAAAACCAGTAGATTTCGAGTCTGTCCAGTTTAGGACACTGACTCTCTGCTGGATGGTTTAATAAATATATATAAAACCAGGAGATTTAGAGTCTGTCCAGTTTAGGGCACTGACTCTGTGCTGGATGGTTTAATAAAAATATATAAAACCAGGGAATTTAGAGTCTGTCCAGTTTAGGGCACTCACTCTGTGCTGGATGGTTTAATAAATATATATAATACCAGGAGATTTAGAGTCTGTCCAGTTTAGGGCACTGACTCTGTGCTGGATGGTTTAATAAATATATGTAAAACCAGGAGATTTAGAGTCTGTCCAGTTTAGGGCACTGACTCTGTGCTGGATGGTTTAATAAATATATGTAAAAGCAGGAGATTTAGAATCTGTCCAGTTTAGGGCACTGACTCTGTGCTGGATGGTTGAATAAATATATGTAAAACCAGGAGATTTCGAGTCTGTCCAGTTTAGGACACTGACTCTGTGCTGGATGGTTTAATAAATATATGTAAAACCAGGAGATTTCGAGTCTGTCCAGTTTAGGGCACTGACTCTGTGCTGGATGGTTTAATAAATATATGTAAAACCAGGAGATTTAGAGTCTGTCCAGTTTAGGGCACTGACTCTGTGCTCGATGGTTTAATAAATATACATAAAACCAGGAGATTTAGAGTCTGTCCAGTTTAGGACACTCACTCTGTGCTGGATGGTTTAATAAATATATGTAAAACCAGGAGATTTAGAGTCTGTCCAGTTTAGGGCACTGACTCTGTGCTGGATGGTTTAATAAATATATATAAAACCAGGAGATTTAGAGTCTGTCCAGTTTGGGGCACTGACTCTGTTCGGGATGGTTTAATAAATATATATAAAACCAGGGGATTTAGAGTCTGTCCAGTTTAGGGCACTGACTCTGTGCTGGATGGTTTAATAAATATATATAAAACCAGGAGATTTAGAGTCTGTCCAGTTTAGGGCACTGACTCTGTGCTGGATGGTTTAATAAATATACGTAAAAGCAGGAGATTTAGAGTCTGTACAGTTTAGGGCACTGACTCTGTGCTGGATGGTTTAATAAATATATGTAAAAGCAGGAGATTTAGAATCTGTCCAGTTTAGGGCACTGACTCTGTGCTGGATGGTTTAATAAATATATATAAAACCAGGAGATTTCGAGTCTGTCCAGTTTAGGACACTGACTCTGTGCTGGATGGTATAATAAATATATGTAAAATCAGGAGATTTAGAGTCTGTCCAGTTTAGGACACTGACTCTGTGCTGGATTGTTTAATAAATATATGTAAAACCAGTAGATTTCGAGTCTGTCCAGTTTAGGGCACTGACTCTGTGCAGGATGGATTAATAAATATATATAAAACCAGGAGATTTAGAGTCAGTCCAGTTTAGGGCACTGACTCTGTGCAGGATGGATTAATAAATATATGTAAAACCAGGAGATTTAGAGTCTGTTCAGTTCGGGGCACTGACTCTGTGCTGGATGGTTTAATAAATATATATAAAACCAGGAGATTTAGAGTCTGTCCAGGTTAGGACATTGACTCTGTGCTGGATGGTTTAATAAATATATGTAAAACCAGGAGATTTAGAGTCTGTCCAGTTTAGGGCACTGACTCTGTGATGGATGGTATAATAAATATATATAAAACCAGGAGATTTAGAGTCTGTCCAGGTTAGGACACTGACTCTGTGCTGGATGGTTTAATAAATATATGTAAAACCAGGGGATTCGGAGTCTGTCCGGTTTAGGGCACTGACTCTGTGCTGGATGGTTTAATAAATATATATAAAACCAGGAGATTTAGAGTCTGTCCAGTTTGGGGCACTGACTCTGTGCTGGATGGTTTAATAAATATATGTAAAACCAGTAGATTTCGAGTCTGTCCAGTTTAGGACACTGACTCTGTGCTGGATGGTTTAATAAATATATATAAAACCAGGAGATTTAGAGTCTGTCCAGTTTAGGGCACTGACTCTGTGCTGGATGGTTTAATAAATATATATAAAACCAGGGAATTTAGAGTCTGTCCAGTTTGGGGCACTGACTCTGTGCTGGATGGTTTAATAAATATATGTAAAACCAGTAGATTTTGAGTCTGTCCAGTTTAGGACACTGACTCTGTGCTGGATGGTTTAATAAATATATATAAAACCAGGAGATTTAGAGTCTGTCCAGTTTAGGGCACTGACTCTGTGCTGGATGGTTTAATAAATATATATAAAACCACGAGATTTAGAGTCTGTTCAGTTTGGGGCACTGACTCTGTGCTGGATGGTTTAATAAATATATATAAAACCAGAAGATTTAGAGTCTGTCCAGGTTAGGACACTGACTCTGTGCTGGATGGTTTAATAAATATATGTAAAACCAGGAGATTTAGAGTCTGTCCAGTTTAGGGCACTGACTCTGTGCTGGATGGTTTAATAAATATATGTAAAACCAGGGGATTTCGAGTCTGTCCAGTTTAGGGCACTGACTCTGTGCTGGATGGTTTAATAAATATATATAAAACCAGGAGATTTAGAGTCTGTCCAGTTTGGGGCACTGACTCTGTGCTGGATGGTTTAATAAATATATGTAAAACCAGTAGATTTTGAATCTGTCCAGTTTAGGACACTGACTCTGTGCTGGATGGTTTAATAAATATATATAAAACCAGGAGATTTAGAGTCTGTCCAGGTTAGGACACTGACTCTGTGCTGGATGGTTTAATAAATATATTTAAAACCAGGAGATTTAGAGTCTGTCCAGTTTAGGGCACTGACTCTGTGCTGGATGGTTTAATAAATATATGTAAAACCAGGAGATTTAGAGTCTGTCCAGTTTGGGGCACTGACTCTGTGCTGGATGGTTTAATAAATATATGTAAAACCAGGAGATTTAGAGTCTGTCCAGTTTGGGGCACTGATTCTGTGCTGGATGGTTTAATAAATATATGTAAAACCAGTAGATTTCGAGTCTGTCCAGTTTAGGACACTGACTCTCTGCTGGATGGTTTAATAAATATATATAAAACCAGGAGATTTAGAGTCTGTCCAGTTTAGGGCACTGACTCTGTGCTGGATGGTTTAATAAAAATATATAAAACCAGGGAATTTAGAGTCTGTCCAGTTTAGGGCACTCACTCTGTGCTGGATGGTTTAATAAATATATATAATACCAGGAGATTTAGAGTCTGTCCAGTTTAGGGCACTGACTCTGTGCTGGATGGTTTAATAAATATATGTAAAACCAGGAGATTTAGAGTCTGTCCAGTTTAGGGCACTGACTCTGTGCTGGATGGTTTAATAAATATATGTAAAAGCAGGAGATTTAGAATCTGTCCAGTTTAGGGCACTGACTCTGTGCTGGATGGTTGAATAAATATATGTAAAACCAGGAGATTTCGAGTCTGTCCAGTTTAGGACACTGACTCTGTGCTGGATGGTTTAATAAATATATGTAAAACCAGGAGATTTCGAGTCTGTCCAGTTTAGGGCACTGACTCTGTGCTGGATGGTTTAATAAATATATGTAAAACCAGGAGATTTAGAGTCTGTCCAGTTTAGGGCACTGACTCTGTGCTCGATGGTTTAATAAATATACATAAAACCAGGAGATTTAGAGTCTGTCCAGTTTAGGACACTCACTCTGTGCTGGATGGTTTAATAAATATATGTAAAACCAGGAGATTTAGAGTCTGTCCAGTTTAGGGCACTGACTCTGTGCTGGATGGTTTAATAAATATATATAAAACCAGGAGATTTAGAGTCTGTCCAGTTTGGGGCACTGACTCTGTTCGGGATGGTTTAATAAATATATATAAAACCAGGGGATTTAGAGTCTGTCCAGTTTAGGGCACTGACTCTGTGCTGGATGGTTTAATAAATATATGTAAAACCAGGAGATTTCGAGTCTGTCCAGTTTAGGGCACTGACTCTGTGCTGGATGGTTTAATAAATATATGTAAAACCAGGAGATTTAGAGTCTGTCCAGTTTGGGGCACTGACTCTGTGCTGGATGGTTTAATACAAATATGTAAAACCAGGAGATTTAGAATCTGTCCAGTGTGGGGCACTGACTCTGTGCTGGATGGTTTAATAAATATATATAAAACCAGGAGATTTAGAGTCTGTCCAGGTGAGGTCACTGACTCTGTGCAGGATGGTTTAATAAATATATGTAAAACCAGGAGATTTAGAGTCTGTTCAGTTTGGGGCACTGACTCTGTGCTGGATGGTTTAATAAATATATATAAAACCAGAAGATTTAGAGTCTGTCCAGGTTAGGACACTGACTCTGTGCTGGATGGTTTAATAAATATATGTAAAACCAGGAGATTTAGAGTCCGTCCAGTTTAGGGCACTGACTCTGTGATGGATGGTATAATAAATATATATAAAACCAGGAGATTTAGAGTCTGTCCAGGTTAGGACACTGACTCTGTGCTGGATGGTTTAATAAATATATGTAAAACCAGGGGATTTCGAGTCTGTCCAGTTTAGGGCACTGACTCTGTGCTGGATGGTTTAATAAATATATATAAAACCAGGAGATTTAGAGCCTGTCCAGTTTGGGGCACTGACTCTGTGCTGGATGGTTTAATAAATATATATAAAACCAGGAGATTTAGAGTCTGTCCAGTTTAGGGCACTGACTCTGTGCTGGATGGTTTAATAAATATACGTAAAAGCAGGAGATTTAGAGTCTGTCCAGTTTAGGGCACTGACTCTGTGCTGGATGGTTTAATAAATATATGTAAAAGCAGGAGATTTAGAATCTGTCCAGTTTAGGGCACTGACTCTGTGCTGGATGGTTTAATAAATATATATAAAACCAGGAGATTTCGAGTCTGTCCAGTTTAGGACACTGACTCTGTGCTGGATGGTATAATAAATATATGTAAAATCAGGAGATTTAGAGTCTGTCCAGTTTAGGACACTGACTCTGTGCTGGATGGTTTAATAAATATATGTAAAACCAGTAGATTTCGAGTCTGTCCAGTTTAGGACACTGACTCTGTGCTGGATGGTTTAATAAATATATGTAAAACCAGGGGATTCGGAGTCTGTCCGATTTAGGGCACTGACTCTGTGCTGGATCGTTTAAAAAATATATATAAAACCAGGAGATTTAGAGTCTGTCCAGTTTGGGGCACTGACTCTGTGCTGGATGGTTTAATAAATATATGTAAAACCAGTAGATTTCGAGTCTGTCCAGTTTAGGACACTGACTCTGTGCTGGATGGTTTAATAAATATATATAAAACCAGGAGATTTAGAGTCTGTCCAGTTTAGGGCACTGACTCTGTGCTGGATGGTTTAATAAATATATATAAAACCAGGGAATTTAGATTCTGTCCAGTTTAGGGCACTCACTCTGTGCTGGATGGTTTAATAAATATGTATAAAACCAGGAGATTTAGAGTCTGTCCAGTTTAGGGCACTGACTCTGTGCTGGATGGTTTAATAAATATATGTAAAAGCAGGAGATTTAGAGTCTGTCCAGTTTAGGGCACTGACTCTGTGCTGGATGGTTTAATAAATATATGTAAAAGCAGGAGATTTAGAATCTGTCCAGTTTAGGGCACATTACTCTGTGCTGGATGGTTTAATAAATATATATAAAACCAGGAGATTTCGAGTCTGTCCAGTTTAGGGCACTGACTCTGTGCTGGATGGTTGAATAAATATTTGTAAAACCAGGAGATTTAGAGTCTGTCCAGTTTAGGACACTGACTCTGTGCTGGATGGTTTAATAAATATATGTAAAACCAGGAGATTTAGAGTCTGTCCAGTTTAGGACACTGACTCTGTGCTGGATGGTTTAATAAATATATGTAAAACCAGGAGATTTCGAGTCTGTCCAGTTTAGGGCACTGACTCTGTGCTGGATGCTTTAATAAATATATATAAAACCAGGAGATTTCGAGTCTGTCCAGTTTAGGGCACTGACTCTGTGCTGGATGGTTGAATAAATATTTGTAAAACCAGGAGATTTAGAGTCTGTCCAGTTTAGGACACTGACTCTGTGCTGGATGGTTTAATAAATATATATAAAACCAGGAGATTTAGAGTCTGTCCAGTTTAGGACACTGACTCTGTGCTGGATGGTTTAATAAATATATGTAAAACCAGGAGATTTCGAGTCTGTCCAGTTTAGGGCACTGACTCTGTGCTGGATGGTTTAATAAATATATGTAAAACCAGGAGATTTCGAGTCTGTCCAGTTTAGGGCACTGACTCTGTTCTGGATGGTTTAATAAATATATATAAAACCAGGGGATTTAGCGTCTGTCCAGTTTAGGGCACTGACTCTGTGCTGGATGGTTTAATAAATATATGGAAAACCAGGAGATTTAGAGTCTGTCCAGTTTAGGCCACTGACTCTGTGCTGGATGGTTTAATAAATATATGTAAAACCAGGAGATTTAGAGTCTGTCCAGTTTAGGGCACTGACTCTGTGCTGGATGGTTTAATAAATATATGTAAAACCAGGAGATTTAGAATCTGTGCTGTTTGGGGCACTGACTCTGTGCTGGATGGTTTAATAAATATATATAAAACCAGGAGATTTAGAGTCTGTCCAGTTTAGGGCACTGACTCTGTGCTGGATGGTTTAATAAATATATGTAAAACCAGGAGATTTAGAGTCTGTTCAGTTTGGGGCACTGACTCTGTGCTGGATGGTTTAATAAATATATATAAAACCAGGAGATTTAGAGTCTGTCCAGGTTAGGACACTGACTCTGTGCTGGATGGTTTAATAAATATATGTAAAACCAGGAGATTTAGAGTCTGTCCAGTTTAGGGCACTGACTCTGTGCTGGATGGTATAATAAATATATATAAAACCAGGAGATTTAGAGTCTGTCCAGGTTAGGACACTGACTCTGTGCTGGATGGTTTAATAAATATATGTAAAACCAGGGGATTTCGAGTCTGTCCAGTTTAGGGCACTGACTCTGTGCTGGATGGTTTAATAAATATATATAAAACCAGGAGATTTAGAGTCCTCCAGTTTAGGGCACTGACTCTGTGCTGGATGATTTCATCAATATATGTAAAACCAGGAGATTTAGAGTCTGTCCAGTATACGGCACTGACTCTGTGCTGGATGGTTTAATAATTATATGTAAAACCAGGAGATTTAAAGTCTGTCCAGTTTAGGACACTGACTCTGTGCTGGATGGTTTAATAAATATATGTAAAACCAGGAGATTTCGAGTCTGTCCAGTTTAGGGCACTGACTCTGTGCTGGATGGTTTAATAAATATATATAAAACCAGGAGATTTCGAGTCTGTCCAGTTTAGGGCACTGACTCTCTGCTGGATGGTTGAATAAATATTTGTAAAACCAGGAGATTTCGAGTCTGTCCAGTTTAGGGCACTGACTCTGTGCTGGATGGTTTAATAAATATATGTAAAACCGGGAGATTTAGAGTCTGTCCAGTTTACGGCACTGACTCTGTGCTGGATGGTATAATAAATATATGTAAAACCTGGGAATTTAGAGTCTGTCCAGTTTAGGGCACTGACTCTGTGCTGGATGGTTTAATAAATATATGTAAAACCAGGAGATTTAGAGTCTGTCCAGTTTAGGACACTGACTCTGTGCTGGATGGTTTATTAAATATATATAAAACCAGGAGTTTTCGAGTCTGTCCAGTTTAGGACACTGACTCTGTGCTGGATGGTTTAATAAATATATATAAAACCAGGAGATTTAGAGTCTGTCCAGTTTGGGGCAATGACTCTGTGCTGGATGGTTTAATAAATATATGTAAAACCAGGAGATTTCGAGTCTGTCCAGTTTGGGGCACTGACTCTGTGCTGGATGGTTTAATAAATATATGTAAAACCAGGAGATTTCGAGTCTGTCCAGTTTAGGGCACTGACTCTGTGCTGGATGGTTTCATAAATATATGTAAAACCAGGAGATTTAGAGTCTGTCCAGTTTAGGGCACTGACTCCGTGCTGGATGGTTTAATAAATATATATAAAACCAGGAGATTTCGATTCTGTCCAGTTTAGGGCACTGACTCTGTGCTGGATGGTTTAATAAATATATGTGAAACCAGGAGATTTAGAGTCTGTCCAGTTTATGGCACTGACTCTGTGCTGGATGGTTTAATAAATATATATGTAAAACCAGGAGATTTAGAGTCTGACCAGTTTGGGGCACTGACTCTGTGCTGGATGGTTTAATAAATATATGTAAAACCAGGAGATTTCGAGTCTGTCCAGTTTAGAGCACTGACTCTGTGCTGGGTGGTTTAATAAATATATGTAAAACCAAGGAGATTTAGAGTCTGTCCAGTTTAGGGCACTGACTCTGTGCTGGATGGTTTCATAAATATATGTAAAACCAGGAGATTTAGAGTCTGTCCAGTTTAGGGCACTGACTCTGTGCTGGATGGTTTAATAAATATATGTAAAACCAGTAGATTTAGAATCTGTCCAGTTTGGGGCACTGACTCTGTGCTGGATGGTTTAATAAATATATATAAAACCAGGAGATTTAGAGTCTGTCCAGTTTAGAGCACTGACTCTGTGCTGTATGGTTTAATAAATATATGTAAAACCAGGAGATTTAGAGTCTGTCCAGTTTAGGGCACTGACTCTGTGCTGGATGATATAATAAATATATACAAAACCAGGAGATTTCGAGTCAGTCCAGTTTACGGCACTGACTCTGTGCTGGATGGTTTAATAAATATATGTAAAACCATGAGATTTAGAGCCTGTCCAGTTTAGGGCACTGACTCTGTGCTGGATGGTTTAATAAATACATGCAAAACCAGGAGATTTAGAGCCTGTCCAGTTTAGGGCACTGTCTCTGTGCTGGATGGTTTAATAAATATATGTAAAACCAGGAGATTTATAGTCTGTCCAGTTTACGGCACTGACTCTGTGCTGGGTGGTTTAATAAATATATGTAAAACCAGGAGATTTAGAGTCTGTCCAGTTTAGGGCACTGACTCTGTGCTGGATGGGTTAATAAATATATATAAAACCAGGAGATTTAGAGTCTGTCCAGTTTAGGGCACTGACTCTGTGCTGGGTGGTTTAATAAATATATGTATAACCAGGAGATTTAGAGTCTGTCCAGTTTAGGGCACTGACTCTTTGCTGGATGGTTTAATAAATATATGTAAAACCAGTAGATTTCGAGTCTGTCCAGTTTAGGGCACTGACTCTGTGCTGGATGGTACAATAAATATATGTAAAACCAGGGAATTTAGAGTCTGTCCAGTTTAGGGCACTGACTCTGTGCTGGATGGTTTAATAAATATATATAAAACCAGGAGATTTAGAGTCTGTCCAGTTTAGGACACCGACTCTGTGCTGGATGGTTTAATAAATATATGTAAAATCAGGAGATTTAGAGTCTGTCCAGTTTAGGACACTGACTCTGTGCTGGATGGTTTAATAAATATATGTAAAACCAGTAGATTTTGAGTCTGTCCAGTTTAGGGCATTGACTCTGTGCTGGATGGATTAATAAAAATATGTAAAACCAGGAGATTTAGAATCTGTCCAGTTTGGGGCACTGACTCTGTGCTGGATGGTTTAATAAATATATATAAAACCAGGAGATTTAGAGTCAGTCCAGTTTAGGGCACTGACTCTGTGCAGGATGGATTAATAAATATATGTAAAACCAGGAGATTTAGAGTCTGTTCAGTTTGGGGCACTGACTCTGTGCTGGATGGTTTAATAAATATATATAAAACCAGGAGATTTAGAGTCTGTCCAGGTTAGGACACTGACTCTGTGCTGGATTGTTTAATAAATATATGTAAAACCAGGAGATTTAGAGTCTGTCCAGTTTAGGGCACTGACTCTGTGATGGATGGTATAATAAATATATATAAAACCAGGAGATTTAGAGTCTGTCCAGGTTAGGACACTGACTCTGTGCTGGATGGTTTAATAAATATATGTAAAACCAGGGGATTCGGAGTCTGTCCGGTTTAGGGCACTGACTCTGTGCTGGATGGTTTAATAAATATATATAAAACCAGGAGATTTAGAGTCTGTCCAGTTTGGGGCACTGACTCTGTGCTGGATGGTTTAATAAATATATGTAAAACCAGTAGATTTCGAGTCTGTCCAGTTTAGGACACTGACTCTGTGCTGGATGGTTTAATAAATATATATAAAACCAGGAGATTTAGAGTCTGTCCAGTTTAGGGCACTGACTGTGTGCTGGATGGTTTAATAAATATATATGAAACCAGGGAATTTAGAGTCTGTCCAGTTTAGGGCACTCACTCTGTGCTGGATGGTTTAATAAATATGTATAAAACCAGGAGATTTAGAGTCTGTCCAGTTTAGGGCACTGACTCTGTGCTGGATGGTTTAATAAATATATGTAAAACCAGGAGATTTCGAGTCTGTCCAGTTTAGGGCACTGACTCTGTGCTGGATGGTTTAATAAATATATGTAAAAGCAGGAGATTTAGAATCTGTCCAGTTTAGGGCACATTCCTCTGTGCTGGATGGTTTAATAAATATATATAAAACCAGGAGATTTCGAGTCTGTCCAGTTTAAGGCACTGACTCTGTGCTGGATGGTTGAATAAATATTTGTAAAACCAGGAGATTTAGAGTCTGTCCAGTTTAGGACACTGACTCTGTGCTGGATGGTTTAATAAATATATGTAAAACCAGGAGATTTAGAGTCTGTCCAGTTTAGGACACTGACTCTGTGCTGGATGGTTTAATAAATATATGTAAAACCAGGAGATTTCGAGTCTGTCCAGTTTAGGGCACTGACTCTGTGCTGGATGGTTTAATAAATATATATAAAACCAGGAGATTTCGAGTCTGTCCAGTTTAGGACACTGACTCTGTGCTGGATGGTTTAATAAATATATATAAAACCAGGAGATTTAGAGTCTGTCCAGTTTAGGACACTGACTCTGTGCTGGATGGTTTAATAAATATATGTAAAAGCAGGAGATTTCGAGTCTGTCCAGTTTAGGGCACTGACTCTGTGCTGGATGGTTCAATAAATATATGTAAAACCAGGAGATTTCGAGTCTGTCCAGTTGAGGGCACTGACTCTGTTCTGGATGGTTTAATAAATATATATAAAACCAGGGGATTTAGAGTCTGTCCAGTTTAGGGCACTGACTCTGTGCTGGATGGTTTAATAAATATATGTAAAACCAGGAGATTTAGAGTCTGTCCAGTTTAGGGCACTGACTCTGTGCTGGATGGTTTAATAAATATATGTAAAACCAGGAGATTTCGAATCTGTCCAGTTTGGGGCACTGACTCTGTGCTGGATGTTTAATAAATATATATAAAAGCAGGAGATTTAGAGTCTGTCCAGTTTAGGGCACTGACTCTGTGCTGGATGGTTTAATAAATATATGTAAAACCAGGAGATTTAGAGTCTGTTCAGTTTGGGGCACTGACTCTGTGCTGGATGGTTTAATAAATATATATAAAACCAGGAGATTTAGAGTCTGTCCAGGTTAGGACACTGACTCTGTGCTGGATGGTTTAATAAATATATGTAAAACCAGGGGATTTCGAGTCTGTCCAGTTTAGGGCACTGACTCTGTGCTGGATGGTTTAATAAATATATATAAAACCAGGAGATTTAGAGTCTGTCCAGTTTAGGGCACTGACTCTGTGCTGGATGATTTCATCAATATATGTAAAACCAGGAGATTTAGAGTCTGTCCAGTATACGGCACTGACTCTGTGCTGGATGGTTTAATAATTATATGTAAAACCAGGAGATTTAGAGTCTGTCCAGTTTAGGACACTGACTCTGTGCTGGATGGTTTAATAAATATATGTAAAACCAGGAGATTTCGAGTCTGTCCAGTTTAGGGCACTGACTCTGTGCTGGATGGTTTAATAAATATATATAAAACCAGGAGATTTCGAGTCTGTCCAGTTTAGGGCACTGACTCTCTGCTGGATGGTTGAATAAATATTTGTAAAACCAGGAGATTTAGAGTCTGTCCAGTTTAGGACACTGACTCTGTGCTGGATGGTTTAATAAATATATGTAAAACCGGGAGATTTAGAGTCTGTCCAGTTTACGGCACTGACTCTGTGCTGGATGGTATAATAAATATATGTAAAACCTGGGAATTGAGAGTCTGTCCAGTTTAGGGCACTGACTCTGTGCTGGATGGTTTAATAAATATATGTAAAACCAGGAGATTTAGAGTCTGTCCAGTTTAGGACACTGACTCTGTGCTGGATGGTTTAATAAATAGAAATAAAACCAGGAGTTTTCGAGTCTGTCCAGTTTAGGACACTGACTCTGTGCTGGATGGTTTAATAAATATATATAAAACCAGGAGATTTAGAGTCTGTCCAGTTTGGGGCAATGACTCTGTGCTGGATGGTTCAATAAATATATGTAAAACCAGGAGATTTCGAGTCTGTCCAGTTTGGGGCACTGACTCTGTGCTGGATGGTTTAATAAATATATGTAAAACCAGGAGATTTCGAGTCTGTCCAGTTTAGGGCACTGACTCTGTGCTGGATGGTTTCATAAATATATGTAAAACCAGGAGATTTAGAGTCTGTCCAGTTTAGGGCACTGACTCTGTGCTGGATGGTTTAATAAATATATATAAAACCAGGAGATTTCGAGTCTGTCCAGTTTCGGGCACTGACTCTGTGCTGGATGGTTTAATAAATATATGTAAAACCAGGAGATTTAGAGTCTGTCCAGTTTAGGGCACTGACTCTGTGCTGGATGGTTTAATAAATATATATGTAAAACCAGGAGATTTAGAGTCTGACCAGTTTGGGGCACTGACTCTGTGCTGGATGGTTTAATAAATATATGTAAAACCAGGAGATTTCGAGTCTGTCCAGTTTAGAGCACTGACTCTGTGCTGGGTGGTTTAATAAATATATGTAAAACCAAGGAGATTTAGAGTCTGTCCAGTTTAGGGCACTGACTCTGTGCTGGATGGTTTCATAAATATATGTAAAACCAGGAGATTTCGAGTCTGTCCAGTTTAGGGCACTGACTCTGTGCTGGATGGTTTAATAAATATATGTAAAACCAGGAGATTTAGAATCTGTCCAGTTTGGGGCACTGACTCTGTGCTGGATGGTTTAATAAATATATATAAAACCAGGAGATTTAGAGTCTGTCCAGTTTAGAGCACTGACTCTGTGCTGTATGATTTAATAAATATATGTAAAACCAGGAGATTTAGAGTCTGTCCAGTTTAGGGCACTGACTCTGTGCTGGATGATATAATAAATATATATAAAACCAGGAGATTTCGAGTCAGTCCAGTTTACGGCACTGACTCTGTGCTGGATGGTTTAATAAATATATGTAAAACCATGAGATTTAGAGTCTGTCCAGTTTAGGGCACTGACTCTGTGCTGGATGGTTTAATAAATATATATAAAACCAGGAGATTTAGAGTCTGTCCAGTTTAGAGCACTGACTCTGTGCTGTATGGTTTAATAAATATATGTAAAACCATGAGATTTAGAGTCTGTCCAGTTTGGGGCACTGACTCTGTGCTGGATGGTTTAATAATATATATAAAACCAGGAGATTTAGAGTCTGTCCAGTTTAGAGCACTGACTCTGTGCTGTATGGTTTAATAAATATATGTAAAACCAGGAGATTTAGAGTCTGTCCAGTTTAGGGCACTGACTCTGTGATGGATGGTATAATAAATATATATAAAACCAGGAGATTTAGAGTCTGTCCAGGTTAGGACACTGACTCTGTGCTGGATGGTTTAATAAATATATGTAAAACCAGGGGATTCGGAGTCTGTCCGGTTTAGGGCACTGACTCTGTGCTGGATGGTTTAATAAATATATGTAAAACCAGGAGATTTAGAGTCTGTCCAGTTTAGGGCACTGACTCTGTGCTGGATGATATAATAAATATATATAAAACCAGGAGATTTCGAGTCAGTCCAGTTTACGGCACTGACTCTGTGCTGGATGGTTTAATAAATATATGTAAAACCATGAGATTTAGAGTCTGTCCAGTTTAGGGCACTGACTCTGTGCTGGATGGTTTAATAAATACATGCAAAACCAGGAGATTTAGAGCCTGTCCAGTTTAGGGCACTGACTCTGTGCTGGATGGTTTAATAAATATATGTAAAACCAGGAGATTTCGAGTCTGTCCAGTTTAGGGCACTGACTCTGTGCTGGATGGTTCAATAAATATATGTAAAACCAGGAGATTTCGAGTCTGTCCAGTTGAGGGCACTGACTCTGTTCTGGATGGTTTAATAAATATATATAAAACCAGGGGATTTAGAGTCTGTCCAGTTTAGGGCACTGACTCTGTGCTGGATGGTTTAATAAATATATGGAAAACCAGGAGATTTAGAGTCTGTCCAGTTTAGGGCACTGACTCTGTGCTGGATGGTTTAATAAATATATGTAAAACCAGGAGATTTAGAGTCTGTCCAGTTTAGGGCACTGACTCTGTGCTGGATGGTTTAATAAATATATGTAAAACCAGGAGATTTAGAATCTGTCCAGTTTGGGGCACTGACTCTGTGCTGGATGTTTAATAAATATATATAAAAGCAGGAGATTTAGAGTCTGTCCAGTTTAGGGCACTGACTCTGTGCTGGATGGTTTAATAAATATATGTAAAACCAGGAGATTTAGAGTCTGTTCAGTTTGGGGCACTGACTCTGTGCTGGATGGTTTAATAAATATATATAAAACCAGGAGATTTAGAGTCTGTCCAGGTTAGGACACTGACTCTGTGCTGGATGGTTTCATAAATATATGTAAAACCAGGAGATTTAGAGTCTGTCCAGTTTAGGGCACTGACTCTGTGCTGGATGGTATAATAAATATATATAAAACCAGGAGATTTAGAGTCTGTCCAGGTTAGGACACTGACTCTGTGCTGGATGGTTTAATAAATATATGTAAAACCAGGGGATTTCGAGTCTGTCCAGTTTAGGGCACTGACTCTGTGCTGGATGGTTTAATAAATATATATAAAACCAGGAGATTTAGAGTCTGTCCAGTTTAGGGCACTGACTCTGTGCTGGATGATTTCATCAATATATGTAAAACCAGGAGATTTAGAGTCTGTCCAGTATACGGCACTGACTCTGTGCTGGATGGTTTAATAATTATATGTAAAACCAGGAGATTTAGAGTCTGTCCAGTTTAGGACACTGACTCTGTGCTGGATGGTTTAATAAATATATGTAAAACCAGGAGATTTCGAGTCTGTCCAGTTTAGGGCACTGACTCTGTGCTGGATGGTTTAATAAATATATATAAAACCAGGAGATTTAGAGTCTGTCCAGTTTAGGGCACTGACTCTGTGCTGGATGGTTGAATAAATATTTGTAAAACCAGGAGATTTAGAGTCTGTCCAGTTTAGGACACTGACTCTGTGCTGGATGGTTTAATAAATATATGTAAAACCGGGAGATTTAGAGTCTGTCCAGTTTACGGCACTGACTCTGTGCTGGATGGTATAATAAATATATGTAAAACCTGGGAATTGAGAGTCTGTCCAGTTTAGGGCACTGACTCTGTGCTGGATGGTTTAATAAATATATGTAAAACCAGGAGATTTAGAGTCTGTCCAGTTTAGGACACTGACTCTGTGCTGGATGGTTTAATAAATATATATAAAACCAGGAGTTTTCGAGTCTGTCCAGTTTAGGACACTGACTCTGTGCTGGATGGTTTAATAAATATATATAAAACCAGGAGATTTAGAGTCTGTACAGTTTAGGGCACTGACTCTGTGCTGGATGGTTTAATAAATATATGTAAAACCAGGAGATTTCGAGTCTGTCCAGTTTGGGGCACTGACTCTGAGCTGGATGGTTTAATAAATATATGTAAAACCAGGAGATTTCGAGTCTGTCCAGTTTAGGGCACTGACTCTGTGCTGGATGGTTTCATAAATATATGTAAAACCAGGAGATTTAGAGTCTGTCCAGTTTAGGGCACTGACTCTGTGCTGGATGGTTTAATAAATATATATAAAACCAGGAGATTTCGAGTCTGTCCAGTTTCGGGCACTGACTCTGTGCTGGATGGTTTAATAAATATATGTAAAACCAGGAGATTTAGAGTCTGTCCAGTTTAGGGCACTGACTCTGTGCTGGATGGTTTAATAAATATATATGTAAAACCAGGAGATTTAGAGTCTGACCAGTTTGGGGCACTGACTCTGTGCTGGATGGTTTAATAAATATATGTAAAACCAGGAGATTTCGAGTCTGTCCAGTTTAGAGCACTGACTCTGTGCTGGGTGGTTTAATAAATATATGTAAAACCAAGGAGATTTAGAGTCTGTCCAGTTTAGGGCACTGACTCTGTGCTGGATGGTTTCATAAATATATGTAAAACCAGGAGATTTCGAGTCTGTCCAGTTTAGGGCACTGACTCTGTGCTGGATGGTTTAATAAATATATGTAAAACCAGGAGATTTAGAATCTGTCCAGTTTGGGGCACTGACTCTGTGCTGGATGGTTTAATAAATATATATAAAACCAGGAGATTTAGAGTCTGTCCAGTTTAGAGCACTGACTCTGTGCTGTATGGTTTAATAAATATATGTAAAACCAGGAGATTTAGAGTCTGTCCAGTTTAGGGCACTGACTCTGTGCTGGATGATATAATAAATATATATAAAACCAGGAGATTTCGAGTCAGTCCAGTTTACGGCACTGACTCTGTGCTGGATGGTTTAATAAATATATGTAAAACCATGAGATTTAGAGTCTGTCCAGTTTAGGGCACTGACTCTGTGCTGGATGGTTTAATAAATATATATAAAACCAGGAGATTTAGAGTCTGTCCAGTTTAGAGCACTGACTCTGTGCTGTATGGTTTAATAAATATATGTAAAACCATGAGATTTAGAGTCTGTCCAGTTTGGGGCACTGACTCTGTGCTGGATGGTTTAATAAATATATATAAAACCAGGAGATTTAGAGTCTGTCCAGTTTAGAGCACTGACTCTGTGCTGTATGGTTTAATAAATATATGTAAAACCAGGAGATTTAGAGTCTGTCCAGTTTAGGGCACTGACTCTGTGATGGATGGTATAATAAATATATATAAAACCAGGAGATTTAGAGTCTGTCCAGGTTAGGACACTGACTCTGTGCTGGATGGTTTAATAAATATATGTAAAACCAGGGGATTCGGAGTCTGTCCGGTTTAGGGCACTGACTCTGTGCTGGAAGGTTTAATAAATATATGTAAAACCAGGAGATTTAGAGTCTGTCCAGTTTAGGGCACTGACTCTGTGCTGGATGATATAATAAATATATATAAAACCAGGAGATTTCGAGTCAGTCCAGTTTACGGCACTGACTCTGTGCTGGATGGTTTAATAAATATATGTAAAACCATGAGATTTAGAGTCTGTCCAGTTTAGGGCACTGACTCTGTGCTGGATGGTTTAATAAATACATGCAAAACCAGGAGATTTAGAGCCTGTCCAGTTTAGGGCACTGACTCTGTGCTGGATGGTTTAATAAATATATGTAAAACCAGGAGATTTATAGTCTGTCCAGTTTACGGCACTGACTCTGTGCTGGGTGGTTTAATAAATATATGTAAAACCAGGAGATTTAGAGTCTGTCCAGTTTAGGGCACTGACTCTGTGCTGGATGGTTTAATAAATATATGTAAAACCAGTAGATTTCGAGTCTGTCCAGTTTAGGGCACTGACTCTGTGCTGGATGGTACAATAAATATATGTAAAACCAGGGAATTTAGAGTCTGTCCAGTTTAGGGCACTGACTCTGTGCTGGATGGTTTAATAAATATATATAAAACCAGGAGATTTAGAGTCTGTCCAGTTTAGGACACCGACTCTGTGCTGGATGGTTTAATAAATATATATAAAATCAGGAGATTTAGAGCCTGTCCAGTTTAGGGCACTGACTCTGTGCTGGATGGTTTAATAAATATATGTAAAACCAGGAGATTTATAGTCTGTCCAGTTTACGGCACTGACTCTGTGCTGGGTGGTTTAATAAATATATGTAAAACCAGGAGATTTAGAGTCTGTCCAGTTTAGGGCACTGACTCTGTGCTGGATGGTTTAATAAATATATGTAAAACCAGTAGATTTCGAGTCTGTCCAGTTTAGGGCACTGACTCTGTGCTGGATGGATTAATAAAAATATGTAAAACCAGGAGATTTAGAATCTGTCCAGTTTGGGGCACTGACTCTGTGCTGGATGGTTTAATAAATATATATAAAACCAGGAGATTTAGAGTCAGTCCAGTTTAGGGCACTGACTCTGTGCAGGATGGATTAATAAATATATGTAAAACCAGGAGATTTAGAGTCTGTTCAGTTTGGGGCACTGACTCTGTGCTGGATGGTTTAATAAATATATATAAAACCAGGAGATTTAGAGTCTGTCCAGGTTAGGACACTGACTCTGTGCTGGATGGTTTAATAAATATATGTAAAACCAGGAGATTTAGAGTCTGTCCAGTTTAGGGCACTGACTCTGTGATGGATGGTATAATAAATATACATAAAACCAGGAGATTTAGAGTCTGTCCAGGTTAGGACACTGACTCTGTGCTGGATGGTTTAATAAATATATGTAAAACCAGGGGATTCGGAGTCTGTCCGGTTTAGGGCACTGACTCTGTGCTGGATGGTTTAATAAATATATATAAAACCAGGAGATTTAGAGTCTGTCCAGTTTGGGGCACTGACTCTGTGCTGGATGGTTTAATAAATATATGTAAAACCAGTAGATTTCGAGTCTGTCCAGTTTAGGACACTGACTCTGTGCTGGATGGTTTAATAAATATATATAAAACCAGGAGATTTAGAGTCTGTCCAGTTTAGGGCACTGACTCTGTGCTGGATGGTTTAATAAATATATATAAAACCAGGGAATTTAGAGTCTGTCCAGTTTAGGGCACTCACTCTGTGCTGGATGGTTTAATAAATATGTATAAAACCAGGAGATTTAGAGTCTGTCCAGTTTAGGGCACTGAATCTGTGCTGGATGGTTTAATAAATATATGTAAAAGCAGTAGATTTAGAGTCTGTCCAGTTTAGGGCACTGACTCTGTGCTGGATGGTTTAATAAATATATGTAAAAGCAGGAGATTTAGAATCTGTCCAGTTTAGGGCACATTCCTCTGTGCTGGATGGTTTAATAAATATATATAAAACCAGGAGATTTCGAGTCTGTCCAGTTTAAGGCACTGACTCTGTGCTGGATGGTTGAATAAATATTTGTAAAACCAGGAGATTTAGAGTCTGTCCAGTTTAGGACACTGACTCTGTGCTGGATGGTTTAATAAATATATGTAAAACCAGGAGATTTCGAGTCTGTCCAGTTTAGAGCACTGACTCTGTGCTGGATGGTTGAATAAATATTTGTAAAACCAGGAGATTTAGAGTCTGTCCAGTTTAGGACACTGACTCTGTGCTGGATGGTTTAATAAATATATATAAAACCAGGAGATTTAGAGTCTGTCCAGTTTAGGACACTGACTCTGTGCTGGATGGTTTAATAAATATATGTAAAACCAGGAGATTTCGAGTCTGTCCAGTTTAGGGCACTGACTCTGTGCTGGATGGTTTAATAAATATATGTAAAACCAGGAGATTTCGAGTCTGTCCAGTTGAGGGCACTGACTCTGTTCTGGATGGTTTAATAAATATATATAAAACCAGGGGATTTAGAGTCTGTCCAGTTTAGGGCACTAACTCTGTGCTGGATGGTTTAATAAATATATGGAAAACCAGGAGATTTAGAGTCTGTCCAGTTTAGGGCACTGACTCTGTGCTGGATGGTTTAATAAATATATGTAAAACCAGGAGATTTAGAGTCTGTCCAGTTTCGGGCACTGACTCTGTGCTGGATGGTTTAATAAATATATGTAAAACCAGGAGATTTAGAATCTGTCCAGTTTGGGGCACTGACTCTGTGCTGGATGTTTAATAAATATATATAAAACCAGGAGATTTAGAGTCTGTCCAGTTTAGGGCACTGACTCTGTGCTGGATGGTTTAATAAATATATGTAAAACCAGGAGATTTAGAGTCTGTTCAGTTTGGGGCACTGACTCTGTGCTGGATGGTTTAATAAATATATATAAAACCAGGAGATTTAGAGTCTGTCCAGGTTAGGACACTGACTCTGTGCTGGATGGTTTCATAAATATATGTAAAACCAGGAGATTTAGAGTCTGTCCAGTTTAGGGCACTGACTCTGTGCTGGATGGTATAATAAATATATATAAAACCAGGAGATTTAGAGTCTGTCCAGGTTAGGACACTGACTCTGTGTTGGATGGTTTAATAAATATATGTAAAACCAGGGGATTTCGAGTCTGTCCAGTTTAGGGCACTGACTCTGTGCTGGATGGTTTAATAAATATATATAAAACCAGGAGATTTAGAGTCTGTCCAGTTTAGGGCACTGACTCTGTGCTGGATGATTTCATCAATATATGTAAAACCAGGAGATTTAGAGTCTGTCCAGTATACGGCACTGACTCTGTGCTGGATGGTTTAATAATTATATGTAAAACCAGGAGATTTAGAGTCTGTCCAGTTTAGGACACTGACTCTGTGCTGGATGGTTTAATAAATATATGTAAAACCAGGAGATTTCGAGTCTGTCCAGTTTAGGGCACTGACTCTGTGCTGGATGGTTTAATAAATATATATAAAACCAGGAGATTTCGAGTCTGTCCAGTTTAGGGCACTGACTCTCTGCTGGATGGTTGAATAAATATTTGTAAAACCAGGAGATTTAGAGTCTGTCCAGTTTAGGACACTGACTCTGTGCTGGATGGTTTAATGAATATATGTAAAACCGGGAGATTTAGAGTCTGTCCAGTTTACGGCACTGACTCTGTGCTGGATGGTATAATAAATATATGTAAAACCTGGGAATTTAGAGTCTGTCCAGTTTAGGGCACTGACTCTGTGCTGGATGGTTGAATAAATATTTGTAAAACCAGGAGATTTAGAGTCTGTCCAGTTTAGGACACTGACTCTGTGCTGGATGGTTTAATAAATATATGTAAAACCAGGAGATTTAGAGTCTGTCCAGTTTAGGACACTGACTCTGTGCTGGATGGTTTAATAAATATATGTAAAACCAGGAGATTTCGAGTCTGTCCAGTTTAGGGCACTGACTCTGTGCTGGATGGTTTCATAAATATATATAAAACCAGGAGATTTCGAGTCTGTCCAGTTTAGGGCACTGACTCTGTGCTGGATGGTTGAATAAATATTTGTAAAACCAGGAGATTTAGAGTCTGTCCAGTTTAGGACACTGACTCTGTGCTGGATGGTTTAATAAATATATATAAAACCAGGAGATTTAGAGTCTGTCCAGTTTAGGACACTGACTCTGTGCTGGATGGTTTAATAAATATATGTAAAACCAGGAGATTTCGAGTCTGTCCAGTTTAGGGCACTGACTCTGTGCTGGATGGTTTAATAAATATATGTAAAACCAGGAGATTTCGAGTCTGTCCAGTTGAGGGCACTGACTCTGTTCTGGATGGTTTAATAAATATATATAAAACCAGGGGATTTAGAGTCTGTCCAGTTTAGGGCACTGACTCTGTGCTGGATGGTTTAATAAATATATGGAAAACCAGGAGATTTAGAGTCTGTCCAGTTTAGGGCACTGACTCTGTGCTGGATGGTTTAATAAATATATGTAAAACCAGGAGATTTAGAGTCTGTCCAGTTTCGGGCACTGACTCTGTGCTGGATGGTTTAATAAATATATGTAAAACCAGGAGATTTAGAATCTGTCCAGTTTGGGGCACTGACTCTGTGCTGGATGTTTAATAAATATATATAAAACCAGGAGATTTAGAGTCTGTCCATTTTAGGGCACTGACTCTGTGCTGGATGGTTTAATAAATATATGTAAAACCAGGAGATTTAGAGTCTGTTCAGTTTGGGGCACTGACTCTGTGCTGGATGGTTTAATAAATATATATAAAACCAGGAGATTTAGAGTCTGTCCAGGTTAGGACACTGACTCTGTGCTGGATGGTTTCATAAATATATGTAAAACCAGGAGATTTAGAGTCTGTCCAGTTTAGGGCACTGACTCTGTGCTGGATGGTATAATAAATATATATAAAACCAGGAGATTTAGAGTCTGTCCAGGTTAGGACACTGACTCTGTGTTGGATGGTTTAATAAATATATGTAAAACCAGGGGATTTCGAGTCTGTCCAGTTTAGGGCACTGACTCTGTGCTGGATGGTTTAATAAATATATATAAAACCAGGAGATTTAGAGTCTGTGCAGTTTAGGGCACTGACTCTGTGCTGGATGATTTCATCAATATATGTAAAACCAGGAGATTTAGAGTCTGTCCAGTATACGGCACTGACTCTGTGCTGGATGGTTTAATAATTATATGTAAAACCAGGAGATTTAGAGTCTGTCCAGTTTAGGACACTGACTCTGTGCTGGATGGTTTAATAAATATATGTAAAACCAGGAGATTTCGAGTCTGTCCAGTTTAGGGCACTGACTCTGTGCTGGATGGTTTAATAAATATATATAAAACCAGGAGATTTCGAGTCTGTCCAGTTTAGGGCACTGACTCTCTGCTGGATGGTTGAATAAATATTTGTAAAACCAGGAGATTTAGAGTCTGTCCAGTTTAGGACACTGACTCTGTGCTGGATGGTTTAATAAATATATGTAAAACCGGGAGATTTAGAGTCTGTCCAGTTTACGGCACTGACTCTGTGCTGGATGGTATAATAAATATATGTAAAACCTGGGAATTTAGAGTCTGTCCAGTTTAGGGCACTGACTCTGTGCTGGATGGTTTAATAATTATATGTAAAACCAGGAGATTTAGAGTCTGTCCAGTTTAGGACACTGACTCTGTGCTGGATGGTTTAATAAATATATATAAAACCAGGAGTTTTAGAGTCTGTCCAGTTTAGGACACTGACTCTGTGCTGGATGGTTTAATAAATATATATAAAACCAGGAGATTTAGAGTCTGTCCAGTTTGGGGCAATGACTCTGTGCTGGATGGTTCAATAAATATATGTAAAACCAGGAGATTTCGAGTCTGTCCAGTTTGGGGCACTGACTCTGTGCTGGATGGTTTAATAAATATATGTAAAACCAGGAGATTTCGAGTCTGTCCAGTTTAGGGCACTGACTCTGTGCTGGATGGTTTCATAAATATATGTAAAACCAGGAGATTTAGAGTCTGTCCAGTTTAGGGCACTGACTCTGTGCTGGATGGTTTAATAAATATATATAAAACCAGGAGATTTCGAGTCTGTCCAGTTTAGGGCACTGACTCTGTGCTGGATGGTTTAATAAATATATGTAAAACCAGGAGATTTAGAGTCTGTCCAGTTTAGGGCACTGACTCTGTGCTGGATGGTTTAATAAATATATATGTAAAACCAGGAGATTTAGAGTCTGACCAGTTTGGGGCACTGACTCTGTGCTGGATGGTTTAATAAATATATGTAAAACCAGGAGATTTCGAGTCTGTCCAGTTTAGAGCACTGACTCTGTGCTGGGTGGTTTAATAAATATATGTAAAACCAAGGAGATTTAGAGTCTGTCCAGTTTAGGGCACTGACTCTGTGCTGGATGGTTTCATAAATATATGTAAAACCAGGAGATTTCGAGTCTGTCCAGTTTAGGGCACTGACTCTGTGCTGGATGGTTTAATAAATATATGTAAAACCAGGAGATTTAGAATCTGTCCAGTTTGGGGCACTGACTCTGTGCTGGATGGTTTAATAAATATATATAAAACCAGGAGATTTAGAGTCTGTCCAGTTTGGAGCACTGACTCTGTGCTGTATGGTTTAATAAATATATGTAAAACCAGGAGATTTAGAGTCTGTCCAGTTTAGGGCACTGACTCTGTGCTGGATGATATAATAAATATATATAAAACCAGGAGATTTCGAGTCAGTCCAGTTTAGGGCACTGACTCTGTGCTGGATGGTTTAATAAATACATTTAAAACCAGGAGATTTAGAGCCTGTCCAGTTTAGGGCACTGACTCTGTGCTGGATGGTTTAATAAATATATGTAAAACCAGGAGATTTATAGTCTGTCCAGTTTACGGCACTGACTCTGTGCTGGATGGTTCAATAAATATATGTAAAAGCAGGAGATTTAGAGTCTGTCCAGTTTAGAGCACTGACTCTGTGCTGTATGGTTTAATAAATATATGTAAAACCAGTAGATTTCGAGTCTGTCCAGTTTAGGGCACTGACTCTGTGCTGGATGGTACAATAAATATATGTAAAACCAGGGAATTTAGAGTCTGTCCAGTTTAGGGCACTGACTCTGTGCTGGATGGTTTAATAAATATATATAAAACCAGGAGATTTAGAGTCTGTCCAGTTTAGGACACCGACTCTGTGCTGGATGGTTTAATAAATATATATAAAACCAGGAGATTTAGAGTCTGTCCAGTTTAGGACACTGACTCTGTGCTGGATGGTTTAATAAATATATGTAAAACCAGGAGATTTAGAGTCTGTCCAGTTTGGGGCAGTGACTCTGTGCTGGATGGTTTAATAAATATATGTAAAACCAGTAGATTTCGAGTCTGTCCAGTTTAGGGCACTGACACTGTGCTGGATGGTTTAATAAATATATATAAAACCAGGAGATTTAGAGTCTGTCCAGTTTAGGGCACTGACTCTGTGCTGGATGGTTTAATAAATATATATAAAACCAGGGAATTTAGAGTGTGTCCAGTTTAGGGCACTGACTCTGTGCTGGATGGTTTAATAAATAAATGTAAAACCAGGAGATTTAGAGTCTGTCCAGTTTAGGACACTGACTCTGTGCTGGATGGTATAATAAATATATGTAAAACCAGGAGATTTCGAGTCTGTCCAGTTTAGGGCACTGACTCTGTGCTGGATGGTTTAATAAATATATGTTAAACCAGGAGATTTAGAGTCTGTCCAGTTTAGGGCACTGACTCTGTGCTGGATGGTTTAATAAATATATATAAAACCAGGAGATTTCGAGTTTGTCCAGTTAAGGGCACTGACTCTGTGCTGGATGGTTTAATAAATATATATAAAACCAGGAGATTTCGAGTCTGTCCAGTTTAGGGCACTGACTCTCTGCTGGATGGTTGAATAAATATTTGTAAAACCAGGAGATTTAGAGTCTGTCCAGTTTAGGACACTGACTCTGTGCTGGATGGTATAATAAATATATGTAAAACCGGGAGATTTAGAGTCTGTCCAGTTTACGGCACTGACTCTGTGCTGGATGGTATAATAAATATATGTAAAACCTGGGAATTTAGAGTCTGTCCAGTTTAGGGCACTGACTCTGTGCTGGATGGTTTAATAAATATATGTAAAACCAGGAGATTTAGAGTCTGTCCAGTTTAGGACACTGACTCTGTGCTGGATGGTTTAATAAATATATATAAAACCAGGAGTTTTCGAGTCTGTCCAGTTTAGGACACTGACTCTGTGCTGGATGGTTTAATAAATATATATAAAACCAGGAGATTTAGAGTCTGTCCAGTTTGGGGCAATGACTCTGTGCTGGATGGTTCAATAAATATATGTAAAACCAGGAGATTTCGAGTCTGTCCAGTTTGGGGCACTGACTCTGTGCTGGATGGTTTAATAAATATATGTAAAACCAGGAGATTTCGAGTCTGTCCAGTTTAGGGCACTGACTCTGTGCTGGATGGTATAATAAATATATGTAAAACCAGGAGATTTAGAGTCTGTCCAGTTTAGGGCACTGACTCTGTGCTGGATGGTTTAATAAATATATATAAAACCAGGAGATTTCGAGTCTGTCCAGTTTAGGGCACTGACTCTGTGCTGGATGGTTTAATAAATATATGTAAAACCAGGAGATTTAGAGTCTGTCCAGTTTAGGGCACTGACTCTGTGCTGGATGGTTTAATAAATATATATGTAAAACCAGGAGATTTAGAGTCTGACCAGTTTGGGGCACTGACTCTGTGCTGGATGGTTTAATAAATATATGTAAAACCAGGAGATTTCGAGTCTGTCCAGTTTAGAGCACTGACTCTGTGCTGGGTGGTTTAATAAATATATGTAAAACCAAGGAGATTTAGAGTCTGTCCAGTTTAGGGCACTGACTCTGTGCTGGATGGTTTCATAAATATATGTAAAACCAGGAGATTTCGAGTCTGTCCAGTTTAGGGCACTGACTCTGTGCTGGATGGTTTAATAAATATATGTAAAACCAGGAGATTTAGAATCTGTCCAGTTTGGGGCACTGACTCTGTGCTGGATGGTTTAATAAATATATATAAAACCAGGAGATTTCGAGTCTGTCCAGTTTGGAGCACTGACTCTGTGCTGTATGGTTTAATAAATATATGTAAAACCAGGAGATTTAGAGTCTGTCCAGTTTAGGGCACTGACTCTGTCCTGGATGATATAATAAATATATATAAAACCAGGAGATTTCGAGTCAGTCCAGTTTACGGCACTGACTCTGTGCTGGATGGTTCAATAAATATATGTAAAAGCAGGAGATTTCGAGTCTGTCCAGGTTAGGACACTGACTCTGTGCTGGATGGTTTAATAAATATATGTAAAACCATGAGATTTAGAGTCTGTCCAGTTTAGGGCACTGACTCTGTGCTGGATGGTTTAATAAATACATTTAAAACCAGGAGATTTAGAGCCTGTCCAGTTTAGGGCACTGACTCTGTGCTGGATGGTTTAATAAATATATGTAAAACCAGGAGATTTATAGTCTGTCCAGTTTACGGCACTGACTCTGTGCTGGATGGTTCAATAAATATATGTAAAAGCAGGAGATTTATAGTCTGTCCAGTTTAGAGCACTGACTCTGTGCTGGATGGTTTAATAAATATATATAAAACCAGGAGATTTAGAGTCTGTCCAGTTTAGGGCACTGACTCTGTGCTGGGTGGTTTAATAAATATATGTAAAACCAGGAGATTTAGAGTCTGTCCAGTTTAGGGCACTGACTCTGTGCTGGATGGTTTAATAAATATATGTAAAACCAGTAGATTTCGAGTCTGTCCAGTTTAGGGCACTGACTCTGTGCTGGATGGTACAATAAATATATGTAAAACCAGGGAATTTAGAGTCTGTCCAGTTTAGGGCACTGACTCTGTGCTGGATGGTTTAATAAACATATATAAAACCAGGAGATTTAGAGTCTGTCCAGTTTAGGACACCGACTCTGTGCTGGATGGTTTAATAAATATATATAAAACCAGGAGATTTAGAGTCTGTCCAGTTTAGGACACTGACTCTGTGCTGGATGGTTTAATAAATATATGTAAAACCAGGAGATTTAGAGTCTGTCCAGTTTGGGGCAGTGACTCTGTGCTGGATGGTTTAATAAATATATGTAAAACCAGTAGATTTCGAGTCTGTCCAGTTTAGGGCACTGACACTGTGCTGGATGGTTTAATAAATATATATAAAACCAGGAGATTTAGAGTCTGTCCAGTTTAGGGCACTGACTCTGTGCTGGATGGTTTAATAAATATATATAAAACCAGGGAATTTAGAGTGTGTCCAGTTTAGGGCACTGACTCTGTGCTGGATGGTTTAATAAATAAATGTAAAACCAGGAGATTTAGAGTCTGTCCAGTTTAGGACACTGACTCTGTGCTGGATGGTATAATAAATATATGTAAAACCAGGAGATTTCGAGTCTGTCCAGTTTAGGGCACTGACTCTGTGCTGGATGGTTTAATAAATATATGTTAAACCAGGAGATTTAGAGTCTGTCCAGTTTAGGGCACTGACTCTGTGCTGGATGGTTTAATAAATATATATAAAACCAGGAGATTTCGAGTTTGTCCAGTTAAGGGCACTGACTCTGTGCTGGATGGTATCATAAATATATGTAAAACCAGGAGATTTCGAGTCTGTCCAGTTTAGGGCACTGACTCTGTGCTGAATGGTTTAATAAATATATATAAAACCAGGAGATTTAGAGTCTGTCCAGTTTAGGGCACTGACTCTGTGCTGGATGGTTTAATAAATATATGTAAAAGCAGGAGATTTAGAGTCTGTCCAGTTTGGGGCACTGACTCTGTGCTGGATGGTTTAATAAATATATGTAAAACCAGGAGATTTCGAGTCTGTCCAGTTTAGAGCACTGACTCTGTGCTGGATGGTTTAATAAATATATGTAAAACCAGGAGATTTCGAGTCTGTCCAGTTTAGGGCACTGACTCTGTGCTGGATGGTTTAATAAATATATGTAAAACCAGGAGATTTAGAGTCTGTCCAGTTTAGGGCACTGACTCTGTGCTGGATGGTTTAATAAATATATGTAAAACCAGGAGATTTAGAATCTGTCCAGTTTGGGGCACTGACTCTGTGCTGGATGGTTTAATAAATATATATAAAACCTGGAGATTTAGAGTCTGTCCAGTTTAGGGCACTGACTCTGTGCTGGATGATATAATAAATATATATAAAACCAGGAGATTTCGAGTCAGTCCAGTTTACGGCACTGACTCTGTGCTGGATGGTTTAATAAATATATGTAAAACCATGAGATTTAGAGTCTGTCCAGTTTAGGGCACTGACTCTGTGCTGGAAGGTTTAATAAATACATTTAAAGCCAGGAGATGTAGAGCCTGTCCAGTTTAGGGCACTGACTCTGTGCTGGATGGTTTAATAAATATATGTAAAACCAGGAGATTTATAGTCTGTCCAGTTTAGGGCACTGACTCTGTGCTGGGTGGTTTAATAAATATATGTAAAACCAGGAGATTTAGAGTCTGTCCAGTTTAGGGCACTGACTCTGTGCTGGATGGTACAATAAATATATGTAAAACCAGGGAATTTAGAGTCTGTCCAGTTTAGGGCACTGACTCTGTGCTGGATGGTTTTATAAATATATATAAAACCAGGAGATTTAGAGCCTGTCCAGTTTAGGACACCGACTCTGTGCTGGATGGTTTAATAAATATATATAAAACCAGGAGATTTAGAGTCTGTCCAGTTTAGGACACTGACTCTGTGCTGGATGGTCTAATAAATATATGTAAAACCAGTAGATTTCGAGTCTGTCCAGTTTAGGGCACTGACTCTGTGCTGGATGGTACAATAAATATATGTAAAACCAGGGAATTTAGAGTCTGTCCAGTTTAGGGCACTGACTCTGTGCTGGATGGTTTAATAAATATATATAAAACCAGGAGATTTAGAGTCTGTCCAGTTTAGGACACCGACTCTGTGCTGGATGGTTTAATAAATATATATAAAACCAGGAGATTTAGAGTCTGTCCAGTTTAGGACACTGACTCTGTGCTGGATGGTTTAATAAATATATGTAAAACCAGGACATTTAGAGTCTGTCCAGTTTAGGGCACTGACTCTGTGCTGGATGGTTTAATAAATATATGTAAAACCAGTAGATTTCGAGTCTGTCCAGTTTAGGGCACTGACTCTGTGCTGGATGGTTTAATAAATATATATAAAACCAGGAGATTTAGAGTATGTCCAGTTTAGGGCACTGACTCTGTGCTGGATGGTTTAATAAATATATGTAAAACCAGGAGATTTAGAATCTGTCCAGTTTGGGGCACTGACTCTGTGCTGGATGGTTTAATAAATATATGTAAAACCAGGAGATTTAGAGTTTGTCCAGTTTCGGGCACTGAGTCTGTGCTGGATGGTTTAATAAATATATGTAAAACCAGGAGATTTAGAGTCTGTCCAGTTTAGGACACTGACTCTGTGCTGGATGGTTTAATAAATATATGTAAAACCAGGAGATTTAGAGTCTGTCCAGTTTAGGACACTGACTCTGTGCTGGATGGTTTAATAAATATATGTAAAACCAGGAGATTTAGAGTCGGTCCAGTTTAGGGCACTGACTCTGTGCTGGATGGTTTAATAAATATGTGTAAAACCAGGAGATTTAGAGTCTGTCCAGTTTAGGGCACTGACTCTGTGCTAGATGGTTGAATAAATATATGTAAAACCAGGAGATTTCGAGTCTGTCCAGTTTAGGGCACTGACTCTGTGCTGGATGGTTTAATAAATATATGTAAAACCAGGAGTTTTAGAATCTGTCCAGTTTGGGGCACTGACTCTGTGCTAGATGGTTTAATAAATATATATAAAACCAGGAGATTTCGAGTCTGTCCAGTTCAGGGCACTGACTCTGTGCTGGATGGTTTAATAAATATATGTAAAACCAGGAGATTTAAAGTCTGTTCAGTTTGGGGCACTGACTCTGTGCTGGATGGTTTAATAAATATATATAAAACCAGGAGATTTAGAGTCTGTCCTGGTTAGGACACTGACTCTGTGCTGGATGGTTTAATAAATATATGTAAAACTAGGGGATTTCGAGTCTGTCCAGTTTACGGCACTGACTCTGTGCTGGATGGTTTTATAAATATATATAAAACCAGGAGATTTAGAGTCTGTCCAGTTTAGGACACCGACTCTGTGCTGGATGGTTTAATAAATATATATAAAACCAGGAGATTTAGAGTCTGTCCAGTTTAGGACACTGACTCTGTGCTGGATGGTTTAATAAATATATGTAAAACCAGTAGATTTCAAGTCTGTCCAGTTTAGGGCACTGACTCTGTGCTGGATGGTACAATAAATATATGTAAAACCAGGGAATTTAGAGTCTGTCCAGTTTAGTGCACTGACTCTGTGCTGGATGGTTTAAGAAATATATATAAAACCAGGAGATTTAGAGCCTGTCCAGTTTAGGGCACTGACTCTGTGCTGGATGGTTTAATAAATACATTTAAAGCCAGGAAATTTAGAGCCTGTCCAGTTTAGGGCACTGACTCTGTGCTGGATGGTTTAATAAATATATGTAAAACCAGGAGATTTATAGTCTGTCCAGTTTAGGGCACTGACTCTGTGCTGGGTGGTTTAATAAATATATGTAAAACCAGGAGATTTAGAGTCTGTCCAGTTTAGGGCACTGACTCTGTGCTGGATGGTACAATAAATATATGTAAAACCAGGGAATTTAGAGTCTGTCCAGTTTAGGGCACTGACTCTGTGCTGGATGGTTTAATAAATATATATAAAACCAGGAGATTTAGAATCTGTCCAGTTTAGGACACCGACTCTGTGCTGGATGGTTTAATAAATATATATAAAACCAGGAGATTTAGAGTCTGTCCAGTTTAGGACACTGACTCTGTGCTGGATGGTTTAATAAATATATGTAAAACCAGTAGATTTCGAGTCTGTCCAGTTTAGGGCACTGACTCTGTGCTGGATGGTACAATAAATATATGTAAAACCAGGGAATTTAGAGTCTGTCCAGTTTAGGGCACTGACTCTGTGCTGGATGATTTAATAAATATATATAAAACCAGGAGATTTAGAGTCTGTCCAGTTTAGGACACCGACTCTGTGCTGGATGGTTTAATAAATATATATAAAACCAGGAGATTTAGAGTCTGTCCAGTTTAGGACACTGACTCTGTGCTGGATGGTTTAATAAATATATGTAAAACCAGGAGATTTAGAGTCTGTCCAGTTTGGGGCACTGACTCTGTGCTGGATGGTTTAATAAATATATGTAAAACCAGTAGATTTCGAGTCTGTCCAGTTTAGGGCACTGACTCTGTGCTGGATGGTGTAATAAATATATGTAAAAGCAGGCGATTTCGAGTCTGTCCAGTTTAGGATACTGACTCTGTGCTGGATGGTTTAATAAATATATATAAAACCAGGAGATTTCGAGTCTGTCCAGTTTAGGGCACTCACTCTGTGCTGGATGGTTTAATAAATATATGTTAAACCAGGAGATTTAGAGTCTGTCCAGTTTCGGGCACTGACTCTGTGCTGGATGGTTTAATAAATATATATAAAACCAGGAGATTTCGAGTTTGTCCAGTTTAGGGCACTGACTCTGTTCTGGATGGTATAATAAATATATGTAAAACCAGGAGATTTCGAGTCTGTCCAGTTTAGGGCACTGACTCTGTGCTGAATGGTTGAATAAATATATATAAAACCAGGAGATTTAGAGTCTGTCCAGTTTAGGGCACTGACTCTGTGCTGGATGGTTTAATAAATAAATGTAAAACCAGGAGATTTAGAATCTGTCCAGTTTGGGGCACTGACTCTGTGCTGGATGGTTTAATAAATATATGTAAAACCAGGAGATTTCGAGTCTGTCCAGTTTAGAGCACTGACTCTGTGCTGGATGGTTTAATAAATATATGTAAAACCAGGAGATTTCGAGTATGTCCAATTTAGGGCACTGACTCTGTGCTGGATGGTTTAATAAATATATGTAAAACCAGGAGATTTAGAGTCTGTCCAGTTTAGGGCACTGACTCTGTGCTGGATGGTTTAATAAATATATGTAAAACCAGGAGATTTAGAATCTGTCCAGTTTGGGGCACTGACTCTGTGCTGGATGGTTTAATAAATATATATAAAACCAGGAGATTTAGAGTCTGTCCAGTTTAGGGCACTGACTCTGTGCTGGATGGATTAATAAATATATGTAAAACCAGGAGATTTAGAGTCTGTCCAGTTTAGGGCACTGACTCTGCTGGATGGTGTAATAAATATATATAAAACCAGGAGATTTAGAGTCTGTCCAGTTTGGGGCACTGACTCTGTGCTGGATGGTTTAATAAATATATGTAAAACCAGGAGATTTAGAGTCTGTCCAGTTTAGGGCATTGACTCTGTGCTGGATGGTTTAATAGATATATGTAAAACCAGGAGATTTAGAGTCTGTCCAGTTTACGGCACTGACTCAGTGCTGGATGGTTTAATAAATATATGTAAAACCAGGAGATTTAGAGTCTGTCCAGTTTAGGACACTGACTCTGTGCTGGATGGTTTAATAAATATATGTAAAACCAGGAGATTTAGAGTCTGTCCAGTTTAGGACACTGACTCTGTGCTGGATGGTTTAATAAACATATGTAAAACCAGGAGATTTAGAGTCTGTCCAGTTTAGGGCACTGACTCTGTGCTGGATGGTTTAATAAATATGTGTAAAACCAAGAGATTTAGAGTCTGTCCAGTTTAGGGCACTGACTCTGTGCTAGATGGTTGAATAAATATATGTAAAACCAGGAGATTTCGAGTCTGTCCAGTTTAGGGCACTGACTCTGTGCTGGATGGTTTAATAAATATATGTAAAACCAGGAGATTTAGAATCTGTCCAGTTTGGGGCACTGACTCTGTGCTAGATGGTTTAATAAATATATATAAAACCAGGAGATTTCGAGTCTGTCCAGTTCAGGGCACTGACTCTTTGCTGGATGGTTTAATAAATATATGTAAAACCAGGAGATTTAGAGTCTGTTCAGTTTGGGGCACTGACTCTGTGCTGGATGGTTTAATAAATATATGTAAAACCAGGAGATTTAGAGTCTGTCCAGTTTAGGACACTGACTCTGTGCTGGATGGTACAATAAATATATGTAAAACCAGGGAATTTAGAGTCTGTCCAGTTTAGGATACTGACTCTGTGCTCGATGGTTTTATAAATATATATAAAACCAGGAGATTTAGAATCTGTCCAGTTTAGGACACCGACTCTGTGCTGGATGGTTTAATAAATATATATAAAACCAGGAGATTTAGAGTCTGTCCAGTTTAGGACACTGACTCTGTGCTGGATGGTTTAATAAATATATGTAAAACCAGTAGATTTCGAGTCTGTCCAGTTTAGGGCACTGACTCTGTGCTGAATGGTTTAATAAATATATATAAAACCAGGAGATTTCGAGTTTGTCCAGTTTAGGGCACTGACTCTGTGCTGGATGGTATAATAAATATATGTAAAACCAGGTGATTTCGAGTCTGTCCAGTTTAGGGCACTGACTCTGTGCTGAATGGTTTAATAAATATATATAAAACCAGGAGATTTAGAGTCTGTCCAGTTTAGGGCACTGACTCTGTGCTGGATGGTTTAATAAATAAATGTAAAAGCAGGAGATTTAGAGTCTGTCCAGTTTGGGGCACTGACTCTGTGCTGGATGGTTTAATAAATATATGTAAAACCAGGAGATTTCGAGTCTGTCCAGTTTAGAGCACTGACTCTGTGCTGGATGGTTTAATAAATATATGTAAAAGCAGGAGATTTCGAGTATGTCCAGTTTAGGGCACTGACTCTGTGCTGGATGGTTTAATAAATATAAATAAAACCAGGAGATTTAGAGTCTGTCCAGTTTAGGGCACTGACTCTGTGCTGGATGGTTTAATAAATATATGTAAAACCAGGAGATTTAGAATCTGTCCAGTTTGGGGCACTGACTCTGTGCTGGATGGTTTAATAAATATATATAAAACCAGGAGATTTTGAGTCTGTCCAGTTTAGGGCACTGACTCTGTGCTGGATGGTTTAATAAATATATGTAAAACCAGGAGATTTAGAGTCTGTCCAGTTTAGGGCACTGACTCTGCTGGATGGTGTAATAAATATATATAAAACCAGGAGATTTAGAGTCTGACCAGTTTGGGGCACTGACTCTGTGCTGGATGGTTTAATAAATATATGTAAAACCAGGAGATTTAGAGTCTGTCCAGTTTAGGGCATTGACTCTGTGCTGGATGGTTTAATAGATATATGTAAAACCAGGAGATTTAGAGTCTGTCCAGTTTACGGCACTGACTCTGTGCTGGATGGTTTAATAAATATATGTAAAACCAGGAGATTTAGAGTCTGTCCAGTTTAGGACACTGACTCTGTGCTGGATGGTTTAATAAATATATGTAAAACCAGGAGATTTAGAGTCTGTCCACTTTAGGACACTGACTCTGTGCTGGTTGGTTTAATAAATATATGTAAAACCAGGAGATTTAGAGTCTGTCCAGTTTTAGGCACTGACTCTGTGCTGGATGGTTTAATAAATATGTGTAAAACCAAGAGATTTAGAGTCTGTCCAGTTTAGGGCACTGACTCTGTGCTAGATGGTTGAATAAATATATGTAAAACCAGGAGATTTAGAGTCTGTCCAGTTTAGGGCACTGACTCTGTGCTGGATGGTTTAATAAATATATGTAAAACCAGGAGATTTAGAATCTGTCCAGTTTGGGGCACTGACTCTGTGCTAGATGGTTTAATAAATATATATAAAACCAGGAGATTTCGAGTCTGTCCAGTTCAGGGCACTGACTCTGTGCTGGATGGTTTAATAAATATATGTAAAACCAGGAGATTTAGAGTCTGTTCAGTTTGGGGCACTGACTCTGTGCTGGATGGTTTAATAAATATATGTAAAACCAGGAGATTTAGAGTCTGTTCAGTTTGGGGCACTGACTCTGTGCTGGACGGTTTAATAAATATATGTAAAACCAGGAGATTTAGAGTCTGTCCTGGTTAGGACACTGACTCTGTGCTGGATGGTTTAATAAATATATGTAAAACCAGGAGATTTAGAGTCTGTCCAGTTTAGGGCACTGACTCTGTGCTGGATGGTTTAATAAATATATGTAAAACCAGGAGATTTAGAGTCTGTCCTGGTTAGGACACTGACTCTGTGCTGGATGGTTTAATAAATATATATAAAACCAGGAGATTTAGAGTCTGTCCTGGTTAGGACACTGACTCTGTGCTGGATGGTTTAATAAATATATGTAAAACCAGGAGATTTAGAATCTGTCCAGTTTGGGGCACTGACTCTGTGCTGGATGGTTTAAATAATATATATAAAACCAGGAGATTTAGAGTCTGTCCAGTTTAGGGCACTGACTCTGTGCTGGATGGTTTAATAAATATATGTAAAACCAGGAGATTTAGAGTCTGTCCAGTTTAGGGCACTGACTCTGCTGGATGGTGTAATAAATATATGTAAAACCAGGAGATTTAGAGTCTGTCCAGTTTAGGGCATTGACTCTGTGCTGGATGGTTTAATAGATATATGTAAAACCAGGAGATTTAGAGTCTGTCCAGTTTAGAGCACTGACTCTGTGCTGGATGGTTTAATAAATATATGTAAAACCAGGAGATTTAGAGTCTGTCCAGTTTAGGACACTGACTCTGTGCTGGATGGTTTAATAAATATATGTAAAACCAGGAGATTTAGAGTCTGTCCAGTTTAGGACACTGACTCTGTGCTGGATGGTTTAATAATTATATGTAAAACCAGGAGATTTAGAGTCTGTCCAGTTTAGGGCACTGACTCTGTGCTGGATGGTTTAATAAATATGTGTAAAACCAGGAGATTTAAAGTCTGTCCAGTTTAGGGCACTGACTCTGTGCTAGATGGTTGAATAAATATATGTAAAACCAGGAGATTTAGAGTCTGTCCAGTTTAGGGCACTGACTCTGTGCTGGATGGTTTAATAAATATATGTAAAACCAGGAGATTTAGAATCTGTCCAGTTTGGGGCACTGACTCTGTGCTAGATGGTTGAATAAATATATATAAAACCAGGAGATTTCGAGTCTGTCCAGTTCAGGGCACTGACTCTGTGCTGGATGGTTTAATAAATATATGTAAAACCAGGAGATTTTGAGTCTGTTCAGTTTGGGGCACTGACTCTGTGCTGGATGGTTTAATAAATATATGTAAAACCAGGAGATTTAGAGTCTGTTCAGTTTGGGGCACTGACTCTGTGCTGGACGGTTTAATAAATATATGTAAAACCAGGAGATTTAGAGTCTGTCCTGGTTAGGACACTGACTCTGTGCTGGATGGTTTAATAAATATATGTAAAACCAGGAGATTTAGAGTCTGTCCTGGTTAGGACACTGACTCTGTGCTGGATGGTTTAATAAATATATGTAAAACCAGTAGATTTCGAGTCTGTCCAGTTTAGGGCACTGACTCTGTGCTGGATGGTATAATAAATATATGTAAAACCAGGCGATTTAGAGTCTGTCCAGTTTAGGATACTGACTCTGTGCTGGATGGTTTAATAAATATATATAAAACCAGGAGATTTCGAGTCTGTCCAGTTTAGGGCACTCACTCTGTGCTGGATGGTTTAATAAATATATGTTAAACCAGGAGATTTAGAGTCTGTCCAGTTTAGGGCACTGACTCTGTGCTGGATGGTTTAATAAATATATATAAAACCAGGAGATTTAGAGTCTGTCCAGTTTAGGGCACTGACTCTGTGCTGGATGGTATAATAAATAAATGTAAAAGCAGGAGATTTAGAGTCTGTCCAGTTTGGGGCACTGACTCTGTGCTGGATGGTTTAATAAATATATGTAAAACCAGGAGATTTCGAGTCTGTCCAGTTTAGAGCACTGACTCTGTGCTGGATGGTTTAATAAATATATGTAAAACCAGGAGATTTCGAGTCTGTCCAGTTTAGAGCACTGACTCTGTGCTGGATGGTTTAATAAATATATATAAAACCAGGAGATTTAGAGTCTGTCCAGTTTAGGGCACTGACTCTGTGCTGGATGGTTTAATAAATAAATGTAAAAGCAGGAGGTTTCGAGTCTGTCCAGTTTAGGGCACTGACTCTGTGCTGGATGGTTTAATAAATATATGTAAAACCAGGAGATTTAGAGTCTGTTCAGTTTGGGGCACTGACTCTGTGCTGGATGGTTTAATAAATATATGTAAAATCAGGAGATTTAGAGTCTGTTCAGTTTGGGGCACTGACTCTGTGCTGGACGGTTTAATAAATATATGTAAAACCAGGGGATTTAGAGTCTGTCCTGGTTAGGACACTGACTCTGTGCTGGATGGTTTAATAAATATATGTAAAACCAGGAGATTTAGAGTCTGTCCTGGTTAGGACACTGACTCTGTGCTGGATGGTTTAATAAATATATGTAAAACCAGTAGATTTCGAGTCTGTCCAGTTTAGGGCACTGACTCTGTGCTGGATGGTATAATAAATATATGTAAAACCAGGCGATTTAGAGTCTGTCCAGTTTAGGATACTGACTCTGTGCTGGATGGTTTAATAAATATATATAAAACCAGGAGATTTCGAGTCTGTCCAGTTTAGGGCACTCACTCTGTGCTGGATGGTTCAATAAATATATGTTAAACCAGGAGATTTAGAGTCTGTCCAGTTTAGGGCACTGACTCTGTGCTGGATGGTTTAATAAATATATATAAAACCAGGAGATTTCGAGTTTGTCCAGTTTAGGGCACTGACTCTGTGCTGGATGGTATAATAAATATATGTAAAACCAGGAGATTTCGAGTCTGTCCAGTTTAGGGCATTGACTCTGTGCTGAATGGTTTAATAAATATATATAAAACCAGGAGATTTAGAGTCTGTCCAGTTTAGGGCACTGACTCTGTGCTGGATGGTTTAATAAATAAATGTAAAAGCAGGAGATTTAGAGTCTGTCCAGTTTGGGGCACTGACTCTGTGCTGGATGTTTTAATAAATATATGTAAAACCAGGAGATTTCGAGTCTGTCCAGTTTAGAGCACTGACTCTGTGCTGGATGGTTTAATAAATATATGTAAAACCAGGAGATTTAGAATCTGTCCAGTTTGGGGCACTGACTCTGTGCTGGATGGTTTAATAAATATATGTAAAACCAGGAGATTTAGAGTCTGTTCAGTTTGGGGCACTGACTCTGTGCTGGACGGTTTAATAAATATATGTAAAACCAGGAGATTTAGAGTCTGTCCTGGTTAGGACACTGACTCTGTGCTGGATGGTTTAATAAATATATGTAAAACCAGGAGATTTAGAGTCTGTCCTGGTTAGGACACTGACTCTGTGCTGGATGGTTTAATAAATATATGTAAAACCAGTAGATTTCGAGTCTGTCCAGTTTAGGGCACTGACTCTGTGCTGGATGGTATAATAAATATATGTAAAAACAGGCGATTTAGAGTCTGTCCAGTTTAGGATACTGACTCTGTGCTGGATGGTTTAATAAATATATATAAAACCAGGAGATTTCGAGTCTGTCCAGTTTAGGGCACTCACTCTGTGCTGGATGGTTTAATAAATATATGTTAAACCAGGAGATTTAGAGTCTGTCCAGTTTAGGGCACTGACTCTGTGCTGGATGGTTTAATAAATATATATAAAACCAGGAGATTTCGAGTTTGTCCAGTTTAGGGCACTGACTCTGTGCTGGATGGTATAATAAATATATGTAAAACCAGGAGATTTCGAGTCTGTCCAGTTTAGGGCACTGACTCTGTGCTGAATGGTTTAATAAATATATATAAAACCAGGAGATTTAGAGTCTGTCCAGTTTAGGGCACTGACTCTGTGCTGGATGGTTTCATAAATAAATGTAAAAGCAGGAGATTTAGAGTCTGTCCAGTTTGGGGCACTGACTCTGTGCTGGATGGTTTAATAAATATATGTAAAACCAGGAGATTTCGAGTCTGTCCAGTTTAGAGCACTGACTCTGTGCTGGATGGTTTAATAAATATATGTAAAACCAGGAGATTTAGAGTCTGTCCAGTTTAGGGCACTGACTCTGTGCTGGATGGTTTAATAAATATATATAAAACCAGGAGATTTCGAGTTTGTCCAGTTTAGGGCACTGACTCTGTGCTGGATGGTATAATAAATATATGTAAAACCAGGAGATTTCGAGTCTGTCCAGTTTAGGGCATTGACTCTGTGCTGAATGGTTTAATAAATATATATAAAACCAGGAGATTTAGAGTCTGTCCAGTTTAGGGCACTGACTCTGTGCTGGATGGTTTAATAAATAAATGTAAAAGCAGGAGATTTAGAGTCTGTCCAGTTTGGGGCACTGACTCTGTGCTGGATGTTTTAATAAATATATGTAAAACCAGGAGATTTCGAGTCTGTCCAGTTTAGAGCACTGACTCTGTGCTGGATGGTTTAATAAATATATGTAAAACCAGGAGATTTAGAATCTGTCCAGTTTGGGGCACTGACTCTGTGCTGGATGGTTTAATAAATATATGTAAAACCAGGAGATTTAGAGTCTGTTCAGTTTGGGGCACTGACTCTGTGCTGGACGGTTTAATAAATATATGTAAAACCAGGAGATTTAGAGTCTGTCCTGGTTAGGACACTGACTCTGTGCTGGATGGTTTAATAAATATATGTAAAACCAGGAGATTTAGAGTCTGTCCTGGTTAGGACACTGACTCTGTGCTGGATGGTTTAATAAATATATGTAAAACCAGTAGATTTCGAGTCTGTCCAGTTTAGGGCACTGACTCTGTGCTGGATGGTATAATAAATATATGTAAAAACAGGCGATTTAGAGTCTGTCCAGTTTAGGATACTGACTCTGTGCTGGATGGTTTAATAAATATATATAAAACCAGGAGATTTCGAGTCTGTCCAGTTTAGGGCACTCACTCTGTGCTGGATGGTTTAATAAATATATGTTAAACCAGGAGATTTAGAGTCTGTCCAGTTTAGGGCACTGACTCTGTGCTGGATGGTTTAATAAATATATATAAAACCAGGAGATTTCGAGTTTGTCCAGTTTAGGGCACTGACTCTGTGCTGGATGGTATAATAAATATATGTAAAACCAGGAGATTTAGAGTCTGTCCAGTTTAGGGCACTGACTCTGTGCTGAATGGTTTAATAAATATATATAAAACCAGGAGATTTAGAGTCTGTCCAGTTTAGGGCACTGACTCTGTGCTGGATGGTTTCATAAATAAATGTAAAAGCAGGAGATTTAGAGTCTGTCCAGTTTGGGGCACTGACTCTGTGCTGGATGGTTTAATAAATATATGTAAAACCAGGAGATTTCGAGTCTGTCCAGTTTAGAGCACTGACTCTGTGCTGGATGGTTTAATAAATATATGTAAAACCAGGAGATTTCGAGTATGTCCAGTATAGGACACTGACTCTGTGCTGGATGGTATAATAAATATATGTAAAACCAGGAGATTTCGAGTCTGTCCAGTTTAGGGCACTGACTCTGTGCTGGATGGTTTAATAAATATATATAAAACCAGGAGATTTCGAGTTTGTCCAGTTTAGGGCACTGACTCTGTGCTGGATGGTATAATAAATATATGTAAAACCAGGAGATTTAGAGTCTGTCCAGTTTAGGGCATTGACTCTGTGCTGAATGGTTTAATAAATATATATAAAACCAGGAGATTTAGAGTCTGTCCAGTTTAGGGCACTGACTCTGTGCTGGATGGTTTAATAAATAAATGTAAAACCAGGAGATTTCGAGTCTGTCCAGTTTAGAGCACTGACTCTGTGCTGGATGGTTTAATAAATATATGTAAAACCAGGAGATTTAGAATCTGTCCAGTTTGGGGCACTGACTCTGTGCTGGATGGTTTAATAAATATATGTAAAACCAGGAGATTTAGAGTCTGTTCAGTTTGGGGCACTGACTCTGTGCTGGACGGTTTAATAAATATATGTAAAACCAGGAGATTTAGAGTCTGTCCTGGTTAGGACACTGACTCTGTGCTGGATGGTTTAATAAATATATGTAAAACCAGGAGATTTAGAGTCTGTCCTGGTTAGGACACTGACTCTGTGCTGGATGGTTTAATAAATATATGTAAAACCAGTAGATTTCGAGTCTGTCCAGTTTAGGGCACTGACTCTGTGCTGGATGGTATAATAAATATATGTAAAAACAGGCGATTTAGAGTCTGTCCAGTTTAGGATACTGACTCTGTGCTGGATGGTTTAATAAATATATATAAAACCAGGAGATTTCGAGTCTGTCCAGTTTAGGGCACTCACTCTGTGCTGGATGGTATAATAAATATATGTAAAACCAGGAGATTTCGAGTATGTCCAGTTTAGGGCACTGACTCTGTGCTGGATGGTTTAATAAATATATGTAAAACCAGGAGATTTAGAGTCTGTCCAGTTTGGGGCACTGACTCTGTGCTGGATGGTTTAATAAATATATGTAAAACCAGGAGATTTAGAGTCTGTCCAGGTTAGGACACTGACTCTGTGCTGGATGGTTTAATAAATATATATAAAACCAGGGGATTTAGAGTCTGTCCAGTTTAGGGCATTGACTCTGTGCTGGATGGTTTAATAAATATATGTAAAACCAGGAGATTTAGAGTCTGTCCAGTTTAGGGCACTGACTCTGTGCTGGATGGTTTAATAAATATATGTAAAACCAGGAGATTTAGAGTCTGTCCAGTTTAGGGCACTGACTCTGTTCTGGATGGTTTAATAAATATATGTAAAACCAGGGGATTTAGAGTCTGTCCAGTTTAGGACACTGACTCTGTGCTGGATGGTTTAATAAATATATGTAAAACCAGGAGATTTAGAGTCTGTCCACTTTACGGCACTGACTCTGTGCTGGATGGTTTAATAAATATATGTAAAACCAGGAGATTTAGAGTCTGTCCAGTTTAGGGCACTGACTCTGTGCTGGATGCTTTAATAAATATATGTAAAACCAGGAGATTTAGAGTCTGTCCAGTTTAGGGCACTGACTCTGTTCTGGATGGTTTAATAAATATATGTAAAACCAGGGGATTTAGAGTCTGTCCAGTTTAGGGCACTGACTCTGTGCTGGATGGTTTAATAAATATGTGTAAAACCAGGAGATTTAGAGTCTGTCCAGTTTAGAGCACTGACTCTGTGCTAGATGGTTTAATAAATATATGTAAAACCAGAAGATTTAGAGTCTGTCCAGTTTAGGGCACTGACTCTGTGCTGGATGGTTTAATAAATACATGTAAAACCAGGAGATTTAGAATCTGTCCAGTTTGGGGCACTGACTCTGTGCTAGATGGTTTAATAAATATATATAAAACCAGGAGATTTCGAGTCTGTCCAGTTCAGGGCACTGACTCTGTGCTGGATGGTTTAATAAATATATGTAAAACCAGGAGATTTAGAGTCTGTCCAGTTTGGGACACTGACTCTGTGCTGGATGGTTTAATAAATATATGTAAAACCAGGAGATTTAGAGTCTGTCCAGTTTAGGGCACTGACTCTGTGCTGGATGGTATAATAAATATGTATAAAACCAGGAGATTTAGAGTCTGTCCAGGTTAGGACACTGACTCTGTGCTGGATGGTTTAATAAATATATGTAAAACCAGGGAATTTAGAGTCTGTCCAGTTTAGGGCACTGACTCTGTGCTAGATGGTTTAATAAATATATAGAAAACCAGGAGATTTAGAGTCTGTGCAGTTTGGGGCACTGACTCTGTGCTGGATGGTTTAATAAATATATATAAAACCAGGAGATTTAGAGTCTGTCCAGTTTAGGACACTGACTCTGTGCTGGATGGTTTAATAAATATATGTAAAACTAGGAGATTTAGAGTCTGTCCAGTTTGGGGCACTGACTCTGTGCTGGATGGTTTAATAAATATATGTAAAACCAGGAGATTTAGAGTCTGTCCAGTTTAGGGCACTGACTCTGTGCTGGATGGTATAATAAATATATGTAAAACCAGGGAATTTAGAGTCTGTCCAGTTTAGGGCACTGACTCTGTGCTGGATGGTATAATAAATATATGTAAAACCAGGAGATTTAGAGTCTGTCCAGTTTAGGGCACTGACTCTGTTCTGGATGGTTTAATAAAGATATATAAAACCAGGGGATTTAGAGTCTGTCCAGTTTAGGGCACTGACTCTGTGCTGGATGGTTTAATAAATAAATGTAAAACCAGGAGATTTAGAGTCTGTCCAGTTTCGGGCCCTGACTCTGTGCTGGATGGTTTAATAAATATATGTAAAACCAGGAGATTTCGAGTCTGTCCAGTTTAGGGCACTGACTCTGTGCTGGATGGTATCATAAATATATGTAAAACTAGTGAATTTAGAGTCTGTCCAGTGTAGGACACTGACTCTGTGCTGGATGGTTTAATAAATATATATAAAACCAGGAGATATAGAGTCTGTCCAGTTTCGGACACTGACTCTGTGCTGGATGGTATAATAAGTATATGTAAAACCAGGAGATTTCGAGTCTGTCCAGTTTAGGGCACTGACTCTGTGCTGGATGGTTTAATAAATATATGTTAAACCAGGAGATTTAGAGTCTGTCCAGTTTAGAGCACTGACTCTGTGCTGGTTGGTTTAATAAATATATGTAAAACCAGGAGATTTAGAGTCTGTCCAGTTTAGAGCACTGACTCTGTGCTGGATGGTATAATAAATATATATAAAACCAGGAGATTTAGAGTCTGTCCAGTTTGGGGCACTGACTCTGTGCTGGATGGTTTAATAAATATATGTAAAACCAGGGGATTTCGAGTCTGTCCAGTTTAGGACACTCACTCTGTGCTGGATGGTTAAATATATATCACCAAAGATTTAGAGTCTGCTCATTATGGGGCACTGAGACTGTGCTGGCTGGTTAAATAAATACATATAAACAGGAGATTTAGAGTCTCCTCAGGTTAGGGCATTGACATTCTGCTGGCTGGTTAAATAAATATATATAACCATTAGATTCAGATTCTCCTCAGTTTAGGGCACTGACTCGGTGTTGGCTGGTTAAATATATAGAAGCAGGAGAATTACAGTCTCCTCAGTTTAGCGCACTAACGTTCTGCTGGCTGGTTAAATAAATATATATAACCAGACGATATAGGGTCTCCTCAGTTTCGGGCACTGACTCTGTGCTTGCTGGTTAAATAAATAAATAAATGTAAACAGCACATTTAGACTCTGCTCATTATAGGGCATTGACCCTGTTCTGAATGCTTAAATACTGAAATATAACCAAGATATTTAGAGTCTCCTCAGTTTGGGGCACTGATTCTGTGCTCGCAGGTTAATTATATATAACCAGGAGATTTAGTGTTTCCTCATTTTAAGGCCCTGACTCTGTGCGCGATGGTTAGTTAAATATAACCAGGAGATTTAGAGACTCCTCATTTTAAGGCACTGACTGTGTGGTGGCTGGTTAAAAATTTTATAACCAGGATATTTAGAGTCTCCACAGTTTGGGTCACTGACTCTGGGCAGGCTGGTCAAATGAATAGATATAACCAGGAGATTTAGAACCTTTTCAGTAAAGGGCACTGACTCTGTGCCTGCTTGGTAAATATATAAAACCAGTATATTTAGCATCTCCTCATTTTTGGGCACTCTCTCAGGTCTGGCTGATTAAATAAATATATATATCCAGGAGATTTAGAGTCTCCTCAGTTTAGGGCACAGACTCGGTGCTGGCTGTTTAAATATATATAACCAGGAGACTGAAAGTCTCCTCAGTCTATGGCACTGACTGTGGGCTGGCGGCTTAAATGAACATATATAACTCGGAGATTTACAGTCTCCCCAGTTTAGGGTTCAGACTATGTGCTGGATGGATTAATACATATATATCGCCAGGAGATTTCAAGTCTCCTCAGTTTAGGGCACTGCCTCTTTGCTGTCTGTTTAAATATATATATCCAGGATATTTAGAGTCTCCTCAGTTTGGAGCACTGACTCTGGGCTGGCTGGGTCAATATATGCATGTCACCAGGAGATTTAAATTCTGTTCAATTTATTGCATTGACTCTGGGCTGGCTGGTTAAATGTATATAGCCAGTAGGATTAGAGTCTCCTCAGCTTGGGATACTGACTCTGGGCTGGCTGGTTAAATAAATATATATAACCTGGAGATTTAGAGTCTCCTCTGGTGAGGGCACTGACTCTGTGCTGTCTGTTTAAATATACATAACCACGAGATTCAGATTCTCCTCAGTCAAGGCAGAGACTCTGTGCAGGATGGTTAAATAAACATGCATATCCAGGAGATTTAAATTCTCCACACGTTAGGGCGCTGACATTGTGCTGCCTGGTTACATAAATATATATATTCAGGAGATTTCGAGTCTCCTCTGGTGAGGGCACTGACTCTGTGTTAGCTGGTTTAACAAATATATATAACCTGGAGCTTTAGAGTCTCTTCTGGTGAGGGCACTGACTCTGTGTTAGCTGGTTTAACAAATATATATAACCTGGAGATTTAGAGTCTCCTCTGGTGAGGGCAGTGACTCTGTGTTAGCTGGTTTAACAAATATATATAACCTGGAGATTTAGAGTCTCCTCTGGTGAGGGCACTGATTCTGTGCGGTCTGTTTAAATATAGTTAAAAATCACACAACACCAGGTTATAGTCCAACAGGTTTAATTGGAAGCACACTAGCTTTCGGAGCGACGCTCCTTCATCAGGTGATTCGCTCCGAAAGCTAGTGTGCTTCTAATTAAACCTGTTAGATTATAACCTGGTGCTGTGTGATTTTTAACTTTGTACACCCCAGTCCAACGCCGGCATCTCCGAATCATGTTTAAATATACATAACCACGAGATTCCTCAGTAGAGGCAGAGACTCTGTGCAGGATGGTTAAATAAACATGCATATCCAGGAGATTTAAATTCTCCACAATTTCGGGCACTGACTCTGTGCTGGCTGGTTAAATCAATATATATAACCAGGAGATTTAGATTCTCCTCAGTTTAGGGCTCAGACTACGTGCAAAATGGATAAATAGATATTAATAACCAGGAGATTTAGAGTCTCCTCAGTTTAGGGCACTGATTGTGTGGTGGCTGGTTAAAATTTTTATAACGAGAATATTTAGAGTCTCCTCAGTTTGGGGCACTGACTCTGTGCTAGCTGATTAAATAAATAGATACAACCAGGTGATTTAGAGTCTCTAGTTTCGGGCACTGACTGTGTGTTGGCTGGTTTAATATATATAACCAGGAGATTTAGAGTCTTCTCAGTTTTGGGCACTGACTTTCTGATGGTGAGTTAAATAAATATATGTAACCAGGAGATTTAGAGTCTCCTCAGTTAAGGGCACTGACTCTGTGATGTCTGGTTAAATATGTATAACCAGAATATTTATAGACTCCTCAGATTAGGGCACTGACTCTGTGCTGGCTGGTTAAATAAATATATATAACCAGGAGATTTAGATTCTCCTCATTTTAAGGCACTGATTCTATGCTGATTGATTAAATAAATAAATACAACCACGAAATTTAGATTCTGCGCTTTTTTGGGCACTGACTCTGTGCTGGTTGGTTAAATAAATACATAAAACCAAGAGATTTAGATTCTCCTGATTTAAGGGCACTGACTCTGTGCTGTCCATTTAAATATATATAACCAGGAGATTTAGAGTCTCCTCAGCTTAGGCCACTGACTGTGGGCTGGCGGGTTAAATACATGTATATAACTAGGTGATTTACAGTTTCCTCAGTTTAGGGCTCAGACTATGTGCTGGATGGATAAATACATAAATATATAAAACCAGGAGATTTAGTGTCTCCTCAGGTCAGGTCAGGTTAGGGCACTGACTCTGTGCTGGCTGGTCTAATATATATAACCAGGGGATTTAGAGTCTGCTCATTCTGGGGCACTGACTCTGTGCTGTGTATTTAAATATACATAACCAGGGGATTTAGAGTCTGCTCATTCTGGGGCACTGACTCTGTGCTGTGTATTTAAATATATATAACCAGGGGATTTAGAGTCTGCTCATTCTGGGGCACTGACTCTGTGCTGTGTATTTAAATATACATAACCAGGAGATTTAGTGTCTGCTCATTCTGGGGCACTGACTCTGTGCTGTGTATTTAAATATATATAACCAGGGGATTTAGAGTCTGCTCATTCTGGGGCACTGACTCTGTGCTGAGTATTTAAATAGACATAACCAGGAGATTTAGAGTCTGCTCATGCTGGGGCACTGACTCTGTGCTGTGTATTTAAATATACATAACCAGGAGATTTAGAGTCTGCTCATTCTGGGGCACTGACTCTGTGCTATGTATTTAAATATACGTAACCAGGAGATTTAGAGTCTGCTCATTCTGGGGCACTGCCTCTGTGCTGTGTATTTAAATATACATAACCAGGGGATTTAGTGTCTGCTCATTCTGAGGCACTGACTCTGTGCTGTGTATTTAAATATATATAACCAGGAGACTTAGTGTATGCTCATTCTGGGGCACTGACTCTGTGCTGTGTATTTAAATATACATAACCAGGGGATTTAGAGTCTGCTCATTCTGGGGCACTGACTCTGTGCTGTGTATTTAAATATACATAACCAGGGGATTTAGAGTCTGCTCATTCTGGGGCACTGACTCTGTGCTGTGTATTTAAATATACATAACCAGGAGATTTAGAGTCTGCTCATTCTGGGGCACTGGCTCTGTGCTGTGTATTTAAATATACATAACCAGGAGATATAGAGTCTGCTCATTCTGGGGCACTGACTCTGTGATGTGTATTTAAATATACATAACCAGGAGATATAGAGTCTGCTCATTCTGGGGCACTGACTCTGTGCTGTGTATTTAAATATACATAACCAGGAGATTTAGAGTCTGCTCATTCTGGGGCACTGACTCTGTGCTGTGTATTTAAATATGCATAACCAGGGGATTTAGAGCCTGCTCATTCTGGGGCACTGACTCTGTGCTGTGTATTTAAATACATATAACCAGGGGATTTAGAGTCTGCTCATTCTGGGGCAATGACTCTGTGCTGTGTATTTAAATATACATAACCAGGAGATTTAGAGCCTGCTCATTCTGGGGCACTGACTCTGTGCTGTGTATTTAAATATACATAACCAGGAGATTTAGAGTCTGCTCATTCTGGGGCACTGACTCTGTGCTGTGTATTTAAATATACATAACCAGGGGATTTAGAGTCTGCTCATTCTGGGGCACTGACTCTGTGCTGTGTATTTAAATATACATAACCAGGAGATTTAGAGTCTGCTCTTTCTGGGGCACTGACTCTGTGCTGTGTATTTAAATATACATAACCAGGGGATTTAGAGTCTGCTCATTCTGGGGCACTGACTCTGTGCTGTGTATTTAAATATATATAACCAGGGGATTTAGAGTCTGCTCATTCTGGGGCACTGACTCTGTGCTGTGTATTTAAATATACATAACCAGGAGATTTAGTGTCTGCTCATTCTGGGGCACTGACTCTGTGCTGTGTATTTAAATATATATAACCAGGGGATTTAGAGTCTGCTCATTCTGGGGCACTGACTCTGTGCTGAGTATTTAAATAGACATAACCAGGAGATTTAGAGTCTGCTCATGCTGGGGCACTGACTCTGTGCTGTGTATTTAAATATACATAACCAGGAGATTTTGAGTCTGCTCATTCTGGGGCACTGACTCTGTGCTGTGTATTTAAATATACATTACCAGGGGATTTAGAGTCTGCTCATTCTGGGGCACTGACTCTGTGCTGTGTATTTAAATATACATAACCAGGGGATTTAGAGTCTGCTCATTCTGGGGCACTGACTCTGTGCTGTGTATTTAAATATACATAACCAGGAGATTTAGAGTCTGCTCATTCTGGGGCACTGGCTCTGTGCTGTGTATTTAAATATACATAACCAGGAGATATAGAGTCTGCTCATTCTGGGGCACTGACTCTGTGCTGTGTATTTAAATATACATAACCAGGAGATATAGAGTCTGCTCATTCTGGGGCACTGACTCTGTGCTGTGTATTTAAATATACATAACCAGGGGATTTAGAGTCTGCTCATTCTGGGGCACTGACTCTGTGCTGTGTATTTAAATATACACAACCAGGAGATTTAGAGTCTGCTCTTTCTGGGGCACTGACTCTGTGCTGTGTATTTAAATATACATAACCAGGGGATTTAGAGTCTGCTCATTCTGGGGCACTGACTCTGTGCTGTGTATTTAAATATATATAACCAGGGGATTTAGAGTCTGCTCATTCTGGGGCACTGACTCTGTGCTGTGTATTTAAATATACATAACCAGGAGATTTCGTGTCTGCTCATTCTGGGGCACTGACTCTGTGCTGTGTATTTAAATATATATAACCAGGGGATTTAGAGTCTGCTCATTCTGGGGCACTGACTCTGTGCTGAGTATTTAAATAGACATAACCAGGAGATTTAGAGTCTGCTCATGCTGGGGCACTGACTCTGTGCTGTGTATTTAAATATACATAACCAGGAGATTTAGAGTCTGCTCATTCTGGGGCACTGACTCTGTGCTATGTATTTAAATATACGTAACCAGGAGATTTAGAGTCTGCTCATTCTGGGGCACTGACTCTGTGCTGTGTATTTAAATATACATAACCAGGAGATTTAGTGTCTGCTCATTCTGGGGCACTGACTCTGTGCTGTGTATTTAAATATACATAACCAGGGGATTTAGAGTCTGCTCATTCTGGGGCACTGACTCTGTGCTGTGTATTTAAATATACATAACCAGGGGATTTAGTGTCTGCTCATTCTGGGGCACTGACTCTGTGCTCTGTATTTAAATATATATAACCAGGAGATTTAGTGTATGCTCATTCTGGGGCACTGACTCTGTGCTGTGTATTTAAATATACATAACCAGGAGATTTAGAGTCTGCTCATTCTGGGGCACTGACTCTGTGATGTGTATTTAAATATACATAACCAGGAGATTTAGTGTCTGCTCATTCTGGGGCACTGACTCTGTGCTGTGTATTTAAATATACATAACCAGGGGATTTAGAGCCTGCTCATTCTGGGGTACTGACTCTGTGCTGTGTATTTAAATATACATAACCAGGAGATTTAGAGTCTGCTCATTCTGGGGCACTGACTCTGTGCTGTGTATTTAAATATATATAACCAGGAGATTTAGAGTCTGCTCATTCTGGGGCACTGACTCTGTGCTGTGTATTTAAATATACATAACCAGGAGATTTAGAGTCTGCTCATTCTGGGGCACTGGCTCTGTGCTGTGTATTTAAATATATAGAACCAGGGGATTTAGAGTCTGCTCATTCTGGGGCACTGACTCTGTGCTGTGTATTTAAATATACATAACCAGGAGATATAGAGTCTGCTCATTCTGGGGCACTGACTCTGTGCTGTGTATTTAAATATACATAACCAGGAGATATAGAGTCTGCTCATTCTGATGCACTGACTCTGTGCTGTGTATTTAAATATACATAACCAGGAGATATAGAGTCTGCTCATTCTGGGGCACTGACTCTGTGCTGTGTATTTAAATATACATAACCAGGAGATATAGAGTCTGCTCATTCTGGGGCACTGACTCTGTGCTGTGTATTTAAATATACATAACCAGGAGATTTAGAGTCTGCTCATTCTGGGGCACTGACTCGGTGCTGTGTATTTAAATATACATAACCAGGAGATTTAGAGTCTGCTCATTCTGGGGCACTGACTCTGTGATGTGTATTTAAATATACATAACCAGGAGATTTAGTGTCTGCTCATTCTGGGGCACTGACTCTGTGCTGTGTATTTAAATATACATAACCAGGGGATTTAGAGCCTGCTCATTCTGGGGTACTGACTCTGTGCTGTGTATTTAAATATACATAACCAGGAGATTTAGAGTCTGCTCATTCTGGGGCACTGACTCTGTGCTGTGTATTTAAATATATATAACCAGGAGATTTAGAGTCTGCTCATTCTGGGGCACTGACTCTGTGCTGTGTATTTAAATATACATAACCAGGAGATTTAGAGTCTGCTCATTCTGGGGCACTGGCTCTGTGCTGTGTATTTAAATATATAGAACCAGGGGATTTAGAGTCTGCTCATTCTGGGGCACTGACTCTGTGCTGTGTATTTAAATATACATAACCAGGAGATATAGAGTCTGCTCATTCTGGGGCACTGACTCTGTGCTGTGTATTTAAATATACATAACCAGGAGATATAGAGTCTGCTCATTCTGATGCACTGACTCTGTGCTGTGTATTTAAATATACATAACCAGGAGATATAGAGTCTGCTCATTCTGGGGCACTGACTCTGTGCTGTGTATTTAAATATACATAACCAGGAGATATAGAGTCTGCTCATTCTGGGGCACTGACTCTGTGCTGTGTATTTAAATATACATAACCAGGAGATTTAGAGTCTGCTCATTCTCGGGCACTGACTCTGTGCTGTGTATTTAAATATACATAACCAGGAGATTTAGAGTCTGCTCATTCTGGGGCACTGACTCGGTGCTGTGTATTTAAATATACATAACCAGGAGATTTAGAGTCTGCTCATTCTGGGGCACTGACTCTGTGCTGTGTATTTAAATATACATAACCAGGAGATTTAGAGTCTGCTCATTCTGGGGCACTGACTCTGTGCTGTGTATTTAAATATATAAAACCAGGAGATTTAGAGTCTGCTCATTCTGGGGCACTGACTCTGTGCTGTGTATTTAAATATACATAACCAGGAGATTTAGAGTCTGCTCATTCTGGGGCACTGACTCTGTGCTGTGTATTTAAATATATAAAACCAGGAGATTTAGAGTCTGCTCATTCTGGGGCACTGACTCTGTGCTGTGTATTTAAATATACATAACCAGGAGATTTAGAGTCTGCTCATTCTGGGGCACTGACTCTGTGCTGTGTATTTAAATATATAAAACCAGGAGATTTAGAGTCTGCTCATTCTGGGGCACAGACTCTGTGCTGTGTAATTAAATATACATAACCAGGAGATTTAGAGTCTGCTCTTTCTGGGGCACTGACTCTGTGCTGTGTATTTAAATACACATAACCAGGGGATTGAGAGTCTGCTCATTCTGGGGCACTGACTCTGCGCTGTGTATTTAAATACACATAACCAGGAGATTTAGAGTCTGCTCATTCTGGGGCACTGACTCTGTGCTGTGTATTTAAATGTACATAACCAGGAGATTTAGAGTCTGCTCATTCTGGGGCACTGACTCTGTGCTGTGTATTTAAATATACATAACCAGGAGATTTAGTGTCTGCTCATTCTGGGGCACTGACTCTGTGCTGTGTATTTAAATATATATAACCAGGAGATTTAGAGTCTGCTCATTCTGGGGCACTGACTCTGTGCTGTGTATTTAAATATACATAACCAGGAGATTTAGAGTCTGCTCATTCTGGGGCACTGACTCTGTGCTGTGTATTTAAATATACAAAACCAGGAGATTTAGAGTCTGCTCTTTCTGGGGCACTGACTCTGTGCTGTGTATTTAAATATACATAACCAGGGGATTTAGAGTCTGCTCATTCTCGGGCACAGACTCTGTGCTGTGTAATTAAATATACATAACCAGGAGATTTAGAGTCTGCTCATTCTGGGGCACTGACTCTGTGCTGTGTATTTAAATATACATAACCAGGGGATTTCGAGTCTGCTCATTCTGGGGCACTGACTCTGTGCTGTGTATTTAAATATACATAACCAGGAGATTTAGAGAGTGCTCATTCTGGGGCACTGACTCTGTGCTGTGTATTTAAATATACATAACCAGAGGATTTAGAGTCTGCTCATTCTCGGGCACAGACTCTGTGCTGTGTAATTAAATATACATAACCAGGAGATTTAGAGTCTGCTCATTCTGGGGCACTGACTCTGTGCTGTGTATTTAAATATACATAACCAGGAGATTTAGAGTCTGATCATTCTCGGGCACTGACTCTGTGCTGTGTATTTAAATATACATAACCAGGAGATTTAGAGCCTGCTCATTCTGGGGCACTGACTCTGTGCTGTGTATTTAAATATACATAACCAGGAGATTTAGAGTCTGCTCATTCTGGGGCACTGACTCTGTGCTGTGTATTTAAATATACATAACCAGGAGATTTAGAGTCTGCTCATTCTGGGGCACTGACTCTGTGCTGTGTATTTAAATATATAAAACCAGGAGATTTAGAGTCTGCTCATTCTGGGGCACTGACTCTGTGCTGTGTATTTAAATACACATAACCAGGGGATTTAGAGTCTGCTCATTCTGGGGCACTGACTCTGCGCTGTGTATTTAAATACACATAACCAGGAGATTTAGAGTCTGCTCATTCTGGGGCACTGACTCTGTGCTGTCTATTTAAATATACATAACCAGGAGATTTAGAGTCTGCTCATTCTGGGGCACTGACTCTGTGCTGTGTATTTAAATATACATAAACAGGAGATTTAGAGTCTGCTCATTCTGGGGCACTGACTCTGTGCTGTGTATTTAAATATACATAACCAGGAGATTTAGAGTCTGCTCATTCTGGGGCACTGACTCTGTGCGGTGTATTTAAATACATATACCCAGGGGATTTAGAGCCTGCACATTCTGGGGCACTGACTCTGTGCTGTGTATTTAAATATACATAACCAGGAGATTTAGAGTCTGCTCATTCTGGGGCACTGACTCTGTGCTGTGTATTTAAATATACATAACAAGGAGATTTAGTGTCTGCTCATTCTCGGGCACTGACTCTGTGCTGTGTATTTAAATATACATAACCAGGAGATTTAGAGTCTGCTCATTCTGGGGCACTGACTCGGTGCTGTGTATTTAAATATACATAACCAGGAGATTTAGAGTCTGCTCATTCTGGGGCACTGACTCTGTGCTGTGTATTTAAATATACATAACCAGGAGATTTAGAGTCTGCTCATTCTGGGGCACTGACTCTGTGCTGTGTATTTAAATATATAAAACCAGGAGATTTAGAGTCTGCTCATTCTGGGGCACTGACTCTGTGCTGTGTATTTAAATATACATAACCAGGAGATTTAGAGTCTGCTCATTCTGAGGCACTGACTCTGTGCTGTGTATTTAAATATACATAACCAGGGGATTTAGAGTCTGCTCATTCTCGGGCACAGACTCTGTGCTGTGTAATTAAATATACATAACCAGGAGATTTAGAGTCTGCTCTTTCTGGGGCACTGACTCTGCGCTGTGTATTTAAATATACATAACCAGGGGATTTAGAGTCTGCTCATTCTGGGGCACTGACTCTGTGCTGTGTATTTAAATATACATAACCAGGAGATTGAGAGCCTGCTCATTCTGGGGCACTGACTCTGTGCTGTGTATTTAAATATACATAACCAGGAGATTTAGAGTCTACTCATTCTGGGGCACTGACTCTGTGCTGTGTATTTAAATATATATAACCAGGGGATTTAGAGTCTGCTCATTCTGGGGCACTGACTCTGTGCTGTGTATTTAAATATACATAACCAGGAGATTTAGAGTCTGGTCCTTCTGGGGCACTGACTCTGTGCTGTGTATTTAAATATACATAACCAGGAGATTTCGAGTCTGCTCATTCTGGGGCACTGACTCTGTGATGTGTATTTAAATATACATAACCAGGGGATTTAGAGTCTGCTCATTCTGGGGCACTGACTCTGTGCTGTGTATTTAAATATACATAACCAGGAGATTTAGACTCTGCTCATTCTGGGGCACTGACTCTGTGCGGTGTGTTTAAATATACATAACCAGGGGATTTAGAGCCTGCTCATTCTGGGGCACTGACTCTGTGCTGTGTATTTAAATATACATAACCAGGAGATTTAGAGTCTGCTCATTCTGGGGCACTGACTCTGTGCTGTGTATTTAAATATACATAACCAGGAGATTTAGAGTCTGCTCATTCTGGGGCACTGACTCTGTGCTGTATATTTAAATATACATAACCAGGAGATTTAGAGCCTGCTCATTCTGGGGCACTGACTCTGTGCTGTGTATTTAAATATACATAACCAGGAGATTTAGAGTCTGCTCATTCTGGGGCACTGACTCTGTGCTGTGTATTTAAATATACATAACCAGGAGATTTAGAGTCTGCTTATTCTGGGGCACTGACTCTGTGCTCTCTATTTTAATATACATAACCAGGGGATTTAGAGTCTGCTCATTCTGGGGCACTGACTGTGTGCTGTGTATTTAAATATACATAACCAGGAGATTTAGAGCCTGCTCATTCTGGGGCACTGACTCTGTGCTGTGTATTTAAATATACATAACCAGGAGATTTTGAGTCTGCTCATTCTGGGGCACTGACTCTGTGCTGTGTATTTTAATACACATCACCAGGGGATTTAGAGTCTGCTCATTCTGGCGCACTGACTCTGTGCTGTGTATTTAAATATATATAACCAGGGGATTTAGAGTCTGCTCATTCTGGGGCACTGACTCTGTGCTGTGTGTTTTCATCTACATAACCAGGGGATTTAGAGTCTGCTCATTCTGGGGCACTGACTCTGTGCTGTGTATTTAAATATATAGAACCAGGGGATTTAGAGTCTGCTCATTCTGGGGCACTGACTATGTGCTGTGTATTTAAATATATATTACCAGGTGATTTAGAGTCTGCTCATTCTGGGGCACTGACTCTGTGCTGTGTATTTAAATATACAAAACCAGGGGATTTAGTGTCTGCTCATTCTGAGGCACTGACTCTGTGCTGTGTATTTAAATATACATAACCAGGAGATTTAGAGTCTGCTCATTCTGGGGCACTGACTCTGTGCTGTGTATTTAAATATATAAAACCAGGAGATTTAGAGTCTGCTCATTCTGGGGCACTGACTCTGTGCTGTGTATTTAAATATACATAACCAGGAGATTTAGAGTCTGCTCATTCTGGGGCACTGACTCTGTGCTGTGTATTTAAATAAATATAACCAGGGGATTTAGAGTCTGCTCATTCTGGGGCACTGATTCTGTGCTGTGTATTTAAATATATATAAACAGGAGATTTAGAGTCTACTCATTCTGGGGCACTGACTCTGTGCTGTGTATTTAAATATATATAACCAGGGGATTTAGAGTCTTCTCATTCTGGGGCACTGACTCTGTGCTGTGTATTTAAATATACATAACCAGGAGATTTAGAGTCTGCTCATTCTGGGGCACTGACTCTGTGATGTGTATTTAAATATACATAACCAGGGGATTTAGAGTCTGCTCATTCTGGGGCACTGACTCTGTGCTGTGTATTTAAATATACATAACCAGGAGATTTAGACTCTGCTCATTCTGGGGCACTGACTCTGTGCTGTGTGTTTTCATCTACATAACCAGGGGATTTAGAGTCTGCTCATTCTGGGGCACTGACTCTGTGCTGTGTATTTAAATATATAGAACCAGGGGATTTAGAGTCTGCTCATTCTGGGGCACTGACTCTGTGCTGTGTATTTAAATATACATAACCAGGAGATTTAGTGTCTGCTTATTCTGGGGCACTGACTCTGTGCTCTGTATTTTAATATACATAACCAGGGGATTTAGAGTCTGCTCATTCTGGGGCACTGACTGTGTGCTGTGTATTTAAATATACATAACCAGGAGATTTAGAGCCTGCTCATTCTGGGGCACTGACTCTGTGCTGTGTATTTAAATATACATAACCAGGAGATTTAGAGTCTGCTCATTCTGGGGCACTGACTCTGTGCTGTGTATTTTAATACACATAACCAGGGGATTTAGAGTCTGCTCATTCTGGGGCACTGACTCTGTGCTGTGTATTTAAATATATAGAACCAGGGGATTTAGAGTCTGCTCATTCTGGGGCACTGACTCTGTGCTGTGTATTTAAATATATATTACCAGGTGATTTAGAGTCTGCTCATTCTGGGGCACTGACTCTTTGCTGTGTATTTAAATATACAAAACCAGGGGATTTAGTGTCTGCTCATTCTGAGGCACTGACTCTGTGCTGTGTATTTAAATATACATAACCAGGAGATTTAGAGTCTGCTCATTCTGGGGCACTGACTCTGTGCTGTGTATTTAAATATACATAACCAGGAGATTTAGAGTCTGCTCATTCTGGGGCACTGACTCTGTGCTGTGTATTTAAATATATATAACCAGGGGATTTAGAGTCTGCTCATTCTGGGGCACTGATTCTGTGCTGTGTATTTAAATATATATAAACAGGAGATTTAGAGTCTACTCATTCTGGGGCACTGACTCTGTGCTGTGTATTTAAATATATATAACCAGGGGATTTAGAGTCTGCTCATTCTGGGGCACTGACTCTGTGCTGTGTATTTAAATATACATAACCAGGGGATTTAGAGTCTGCTCATTCTGGGGCACTGACTCTGTGCTGTGTATTTAAATATACATAACCAGGAGATTTAGAGTCTGCTCATTCTGGGGCACTGACTCTGTGCTGTGTATTTAAATATACATAACCAGGAGATTTAGAGTCTGCTCATTCTGGGGCACTGACTCTGTGCTGTGTATTTAAATATACATAACCAGGAGATTTCGAGTCTGCTCATTCTGGGGCACTGACTCTGTGCTGTGTATTTAAATATACATAACCAAGGGATTTAGAGTCTGCTCATTCTGGGGCACTGACTCTGTGCTGTGTATTTAAATATACATAACCAGGGGATTTAGAGCCTGCTCATTCTGGGGCACTGACTCTGTGCTGTGTATTTAAATATATATAACCAGGGGATTTAGAGTCTGCTCATTCTGGGGCACTGACTCTGTGCTGTGTATTTAAATATACATAACTAGGGGATTTAGAGTCTGCTCATTCTGAGGCACTGACTCTGTGCTGTGTATTTCAATATACATAACCAGGAGATATAGAGTCTGCTCATTCTGGGGCACTGACTCTGTGCTGTGTATTTAAATATACATAACCAGGGGATTTAGAGTCTGCTCATTCTGGGGCACTGACTCTGTGCTGTGTATTTAAATATACATAACCAGGAGATTTAGAGTCTGCTCATTCTGGGGCACTGACTCTGTGCTGTGTATTTAAATATATATAACCAGGGGATTTAGAGTCTGCTCATTCTGGGGCACTGACTCTGTGCTGTGTATTTAAATATATATAACCAGGAGATTTAGAGTCTGCTCATTCTGGGGCACTGACTCTGTGCTGTGTATTTAAATATATATAACCAGGGGATTTAGAGTCTGCTCATTCTGGGGCACTGACTCTGTGCTGTGTATGTAAATACACATAACCAGGAGATTTAGTGTCTGCTCATTCTGGGGCACTGACTCTGTGCTGTGTATTTAAATATACATAACCAGGAGATTTAGAGTCTGCTCATTCTGGGGCACTGACTCTGTGATGTGTATTTAAATATACATAACCAGGGGATTTAGAGCCTGCTCATTCTGGGGCACTGACTCTGTGCTGTGTATTTAAATATATATAACCAGGGGATTTAGAGTCTGCTCATTCTGGGGCACTGACTGTGTGCTGTGTATTTAAATATATATAACCAGGGGATTTAGAGTCTGCTCATTCTGGGGCACTGACTCTGTGCTGTGTATTTCAAAAAACATAACCAGGAGATATAGAGTCTGCTCATTCTGGGGCACTGACTCTGTGCTGTGTATTTAAATATACATAACCAGGGGATTTAGAGTCTGCTCATTCTGGGGCACTGACTCTGTGCTGTGTATTTAAATATACATAACCAGGGGATTTAGAGTCTGCTCATTCTGGGGCACTGACTCTGTGCTGTGTATTTAAATATACATAACCAGGGGATTTAGAGTCTGCTCATTCTGGGGCACTGACTCTGTGCTGTGTATTTAAATATATATAACCAGGGGAGTTCGAGTCTGCTCATTCTGGGGCACTGACTCTGTGCTGTGTATTTAAATATATATAACCAGGGGATTTCGAGTCTGCTCATTCTGGGGCACTGACTCTGTGCTGTGTATTTAAATATACATAACCAGGGGATTTAGAGTCTGCTCATTCTGAGTCACTGACTCTGTGCTGTGTATTTCAATATACATAACCAGGAGATATAGAGTCTGCTCATTCTGGGGCACTGACTCTGTGCTGTGTATGTAAATACACATAACCAGGAGATTTAGTGTCTGCTCATTCTGGGGCACTGACTCTGTGCTGTGTATTTAAATATACATAACCAGGAGATTTAGAGCCTGCTCATTCTGGGGCACTGACTCTGTGATGTGTATTTAAATATATATAATCAGGGGATTTAGAGTCTGCTCATTCTGGGGCACTGACTCTGTGCTGTGTATTTAAATATACATAACCAGGGGATTTAGAGTCTGCTCATTCTGGGGCACTGACTCTGTGCTGTGTATTTAAATATACATAACCAGGGGATTTAGAGCCTGCTCATTCTGGGGCAATGACTCTGTGCTGTGTATTTAAATATACATAACCAGGGGATTTAGAGTCTGCTCATTCTGGGGCACTGACTCTGTGCTGTGTATTTAAATATACATAACCAGGAGATTTAGAGTCTGCTCATTCTGGGGCACTGACTCTGTGCTGTGTATTTAAATATACATAACCAGTGGATTTAGTGTCTGCTCATTCTGGGGCACTGACTCTGTGCTGTGTATTTAAATTTACATAACCAGGGGATTTAGAGCCTGCTCATTCTGGGGCACTGACTCTGTACTGTGTATTTAAATATACATAACCAGGAGATTTAGAGTCTGCTCATTCTGGGGCACTGACTCTGTGCTGTGTATTTAAATATACATAACCAGGAGATTTAGAGTCTGCTCATTCTGGGGCACTGACTCTGTGCTGTGTATTTAAATATACATAACCAGGAGATTTCGAGTCTGCTCATTCTGGGGCACTGACTCTGTGCTGTGTATTTAAATATACATAACCAGGGGATTTAGAGTCTGCTCATTCTGGGGCACTGACTCTGTGCTGTGTATTTAAATATACATAACCAGGGGATTTAGAGCCTGCTCATTCTGGGGCACTGACTCTGTGATGTGTATTTAAATATATATAATCAGGGGATTTAGAGTCTGCTCATTCTGGGACACTGACTCTGTGCTGTGTATTTAAATATACATAACCAGGGGATTTAGAGTCTGCTCATTCTGGGGCACTGACTCTGTGCTGTGTATTTAAATATACATAACCAGGGGATTTAGAGCCTGCTCATTCTGGGGCAATGACTCTGTGCTGTGTATTTAAATATACATAAACAGGGGATGTAGAGTCTGCTCATTCTGGGGCACTGACTCTGTGCTGTGTATTTAAATATACATAACCAGGAGATTTAGAGTCTGCTCATTCTGGGGCACTGACTCTGTGCTGTGTATTTAAATATACATAACCAGTGGATTTAGTGTCGGCTCATTCTGGGGCACTGACTCTGTGCTGTGTATTTAAATTTACATAACCAGGGGATTTAGAGCCTGCTCATTCTGGGGCACTGACTCTGTACTGTGTATTTAAATATACATAACCAGGAGATTTAGAGTCTGCTCATTCTGGGGCACTGACTCTGTGCTGTGTATTTAAATATACATAACCAGGAGATTTAGAGTCTGCTCATTCTGGGGCACTGACTCTGTGCTGTGTATTTAAATATACATAACCAGGAGATTTCGAGTCTGCTCATTCTGGGGCACTGACTCTGTGCTGTGTATTTAAATATACATAACCAGGGGATTTAGAGTCTGCTCATTCTGGGGCACTGACTCTGTGCTGTGTATTTAAATATACATAACCAGGGGATTTAGAGCCTGCTCATTCTGGGGCACTGACTCTGTGCTGTGTATTTAAATATATATAACCAGGGGATTTAGAGTCTGCTCATTCTGGGGCACTGACTCTGTGCTGTGTATTTAAATATACATAACTAGGGGATTTAGAGTCTGCTCATTCTGAGGCACTGACTCTGTGCTGTGTATTTCAATATACATAACCAGGAGATATAGAGTCTGCTCATTCTGGGGCACTGACTCTGTGCTGTGTATTTAAATATACATAACCAGGGGATTTAGAGTCTGCTCATTCTGGGGCACTGACTCTGTGCTGTGTATTTAAATATACATAACCAGGAGATTTAGAGTCTGCTCATTCTGGGGCACTGACTCTGTGCTGTGTATTTAAATATATATAACCAGAGGATTTAGAGTCTGCTCATTCTGGGGCACTGACTCTGTGCTGTGTATTTAAATATATATAACCAGGAGATTTAGAGTCTACTCATTCTGGGGCACTGACTCTGTGCTGTGTATTTAAATATATATAACCAGGGGATTTAGAGTCTGCTCATTCTGGGGCACTGACTCTGTGCTGTGTATTTAAATATGCATAACCAGGAGATTTAGAGTCTGCTCATTCTGGGGCACTGACTCTGTGCTGTGTATTTAAATATACATAACCAGGAGATTTAGAGTCTGCTCATTCTGGGGCACTGACTCTGTGATGTGTATTTAAATATACATAACCAGGGGATTTAGAGTCTGCTCATTCTGGGGCACTGACTGTGTGCTGTGTATTTAAATATATATAACCAGGGGATTTAGAGTCTGCTCATTCTGGGGCACTGACTCTGTGCTGTGTATTTAAATATACATAACCAGGGGATTTAGAGTTGGCTCAATCTGGGGCACTGACTCTGTGCTGTGTATTTAACTATACATAACCAGGGGATTTAGAGCCTGCTCATTCTGGGGCACTGACTCTGTGCTGTGTATTTAAATAAACATTACCAGGAGATTTAGAGTCTGCTCATTCTGGGGCACTGACTCTGTGCTGTGTATTTAAATATACATAACCAGGGGATTTAGAGTCTGCTCATTCTGGGGCACTGACTCTGTGCTGTGTATTTAAATATACATAACCAGGAGATTTAGAGTCTGCTCATTCTGGGGCACTGACTCTGTGCTGTATATTTAAATATATATAACCAGGGGATTTAGAGTCTGCTCATTCTGGGGCACTGACTCTGTGCTGTGTATTTAAATATATATAACCAGGAGATTTAGAGTCTACTCATTCTGGGGCACTGACTCTGTGCTTTGTATTTAAATATATATAACCAGGGGATTTAGAGTCTGCTCATTCTGGGGCACTGACTCTGTGCTGTGTATTTAAATATGCATAACCAGGAGATTTAGAGTCTGCTCATTCTGGGGCACTGACTCTGTGCTGTGTATTTAAATATACATAACCAGGAGATTTAGAGTCTGCTCATTCTGGCGCACTGACTGTGTGCTGTGTATTTAAATATATATAACCAGGGGATTTAGAGTCTGCTCATTCTGGGGCACTGACTCTGTGCTGTGTATTTAAATATACATAACCAGGGGATTTAGAGTCTGCTCATTCTGGGGCACTGACTCTGTGCTGTGTATTTAAATATACATAACCAGGAGATTTAGAGTCTGCTTATTCTGGGGCACTGACCCTGTGCTGTGTATTTAAATATTCATAACCAGGGGATTTAGAGTCTGCTCATTCTGGGGCACTGACTCTGTGCTGTGTATTTAAATATACATAACCAGGGGATTTAGAGTCTGCTCATTCTGGGGCACTGACTCTGTGCTGTGTATTTAAATACACATGACCAGGAGATTTAGTGTCTGCTCATTCTGGGGCACTGACTCTGTGCTGTGTATTTAAATATACATAACCAGGGGATTTAGAGTCTGCTCATTCTGGGGCACTGACTCTGTGCTGTGTATTTAAATATACATAACCAGGGGATTTAGAGTCTGCTCATTCTGGGGCACTGACTCTGTGCTGTGTATTTAAATATATATAACCAGGGGATTTGGAGTCTGCTCATTCTGGGGCACTGACTCTGTGCTGTGTATTTAAATATACATAACCAGGGGATTTAGAGTCTGCTCATTCTGGGGCACTGACTCTGTGCTGTGGATTTAAATATACATAACCAGGGGATTTAGAGTCTGCTCATTCTCAGGCACTGACTCTGTGCTGTGTATTTCAATATACATAACCAGGAGATATAGAGTCTGCTCATTCTGTGGCACTGACTCTGTGCTGTGTATTTAAATATACATAACCAGGGGATTTAGAGTCTGCTCATTCTGGCGCACTGACTGTGTGCTGTGTATTTAAATATATATAACCAGGGGATTTAGAGTCTGCTCATTCTGGGGCACTGACTCTGTGCTGTGTATTTAAATATACATAACCAGGGGATGTAGAGTCTGCTCATTCTGGGGCACTGACTCTGTGCTGTGTATTTAAATATACATAACCAGGAGGTTTAGTGTCTGCTCATTCTGGGGCACTGACTCTGTGATGTGTATTTAAATATATATAACCAGGGGATTTAGAGTCTGCTCATTCTGGGGCACTGACTCTGTGATGTGTATTTAAATATACATAACCAGGGGATTTAGAGTCTGCTCATTCTGGGGCACTGACTCTGTGCTGTGTATTTAAATATACATAACCAGGGGATTTAGAGCCTGCTCATTCTGGGGCACTGACTCTGTGCTGTTTATTTAAATCTACATAACCAGGGGATTTAGAGTCTGCTCATTCTGGGGCACTGACTCTGTGCTGTGTATTTAAATATACATAACCAGGAGATTTAGAGTCTGCTCATTCTGGGGCACTGACTCTGTGCTGTGTATTTAAATATACATAACCAGTGGATTTCGTGTCTGCTCATTCTGGGGCACTGACTCTGTGCTGTGTATTTAAATTTACATAACCAGGGGATTTAGAGCCTGCTCATTCTGGGGCACTGACTCTGTGCTGTGTATTTAAATATACATAACCAGGAGATTTAGAGTCTGCTCATTCTGGGGCACTGACTCTGTGCTGTGTATTTAAATATACATAACCAGGAGATTTAGAGTCTGCTCATTCTGGGGCACTGACTCTGTGCTGTGTATTTAAATATACATAACCAGGAGATTTCGAGTCTGCTCATTCTGGGGCACTGACTCTGTGCTGTGTATTTAAATATACATAACCAGGGGATTCAGAGTCTGCTCATTCTGGGGCATTGACTCTGTGCTGTGTATTCAAATATACATAACCAGGGGATTTAGAGCTTGCTCATTCATGGGGCACTGACTCTGTGCTGTGTATTTAAATATATATAACCAGGGGATTTAGAGTCTGCTCATTCTGGGGCACTGACTCTGTGCTGTGTATTTAAATATACATAACCAGGAGATTTAGAGTCTGCTCATTCTGGGGCACTGACTCTGTGCTGTGTATTTAAATATACATAACCAGGAGATTTAGAGTCTGCTCATTCTGGGGCACTGACTCTGTGCTGTGTATTTAAATATACATAACCAGGGGATTTAGAGTCTGCTCATTCTGGGGCACTGACTCTGAGCTGTGGATTTAAATATACATAACCAGGGGATTTCGAGCCTGCTCATTCTGGGGCACTGACTCTGTGCTGTGTATTTAAATATATATAACCAGGGGATTTGGAGTCTGCTCATTCTGGGGCACTGACTCTGTGCTGTGTATTTAAATATACATAACCAGGGGATTTAGAGTCTGCTCATTCTGGGGCACTGGCTCTGTGCTGTGTATTTAAATATACATAACCAGGAGATATAGAGTCTGCTCATTCTGGGGCACTGACTCTGTGCTGTGTATTTAAATATACATAACCAGGGGATTTAGAGTCTGCTCATTCTGGCGCACTGACTGTGTGCTGTGTATTTAAATATATATAACCAGGGGATTTAGAGTCTGCTCATTCTGGGGCACTGACTCTGTGCTGTGTATTTAAATATACATAACCAGGGGATTTAGAGTCTGCTCATTCTGGGGCACTGACTCTGTGCTGTGTATTTAAATATACATAACCAGGAGATTTAGAGTCTGCTCATTCTGGGGCACTGACCCTGTGCTGTGTATTTAAATATACATAACCAGGGGATTTAGAGTCTGCTCATTCTGGGGCACTGACTCTGTGCTGTGTATTTAAATATACATAACCAGGGGATTTAGAGTCTGCTCATTCTGGGGCACTGACTCTGTGCTGTGTATTTAAATACACATGACCAGGAGATTTAGTGTCTGCTCATTCTGGGGCACTGACTCTGTGCTGTGTATTTAAATATACATAACCAGGGGATTTAGAGTCTGCTCATTCTGGGGCACTGACTCTGTGCTGTGTATTTAAATATACATAACCAGGGGATTTAGAGTCTGCTCATTCTGGGGCACTGACTCTGTGCTGTGTATTTAAATATATATAACCAGGGGATTTGGAGTCTGCTCATTCTGGGGCACTGACTCTGTGCTGTGTATTTAAATATACATAACCAGGGGATTTAGAGTCTGCTCATTCTGGGGCACTGACTCTGTGCTGTGGATTTAAATATACATAACCAGGGGATTTAGAGTCTGCTCATTCTCAGGCACTGACTCTGTGCTGTGTATTTCAATATACATAACCAGGAGATATAGAGTCTGCTCATTCTGGGGCACTGACTCTGTGCTGTGTATTTAAATATACATAACCAGGGGATTTAGAGTCTGCTCATTCTGGCGCACTGACTGTGTGCTGTGTATTTAAATATATATAACCAGGGGATTTAGAGTCTGCTCATTCTGGGGCACTGACTCTGTGCTGTGTATTTAAATATACATAACCAGGGGATTTAGAGTCTGCTCATTCTGGGGCACTGACTCTGTGCTGTGTATTTAAATATACATAACCAGGAGATTTAGAGTCTGCTTATTCTGGGGCACTGACCCTGTGCTGTGTATTTAAATATACATAACCAGGGGATTTAGAGTCTGCTCATTCTGGGGCACTGACTCTGTGCTGTGTATTTAAATATACATAACCAGGGGATTTAGAGTCTGCTCATTCTGGGGCACTGACTCTGTGCTGTGTATTTAAATACACATGACCAGGAGATTTAGTGTCTGCTCATTCTGGGGCACTGACTCTGTGCTGTGTATTTAAATATACATAACCAGGGGATTTAGAGTCTGCTCATTCTGGGGCACTGACTCTGTGCTGTGTATTTAAATATACATAACCAGGGGATTTAGAGTCTGCTCATTCTGGGGCACTGACTCTGTGCTGTGTATGTAAATACACATAACCAGGAGATTTAGTGTCTGCTCATTCTGGGGCACTGACTCTGTGCTGTGTATTTAAATATACATAACCAGGGGATGTAGAGTCTGCTCATTCTGGGGCACTGACTCTGTGCTGTGTATTTAAATATACATAACCAGGAGATTTAGAGTCTGCTCATTCTGGGGCACTGACTCTGTGCTGTGTATTTAAATATACATAACCAGGAGATTTAGAGTCTGCTCCTTCTGGGGCACTGACTCTGTGCTGTGTATTTAAATATACATAACCAGGGGATTTAGAGTCTGCTCATTCTGGGGCACTGACCGTGTGCTGTGTATTTAAATATACATAACCAGTGGATTTAGTGTCTGCTCATTCTGGGGCACTGACTCTGTGCTGTGTATTTAAATATACATAACCAGGGGATTTAGAGTCTGCTCATTCTGGGGCACTGACTCTGTGCTGTGTATTTAAATATACATAACCAGGAGATTTAGAGTCTGCTCATTCTGGGGCACTGACTCTGTGCTGTGTATTTAAATATACATAACCAGGAGATTTAGAGTCTGCTCATTCTGGGGCACTGACTCTGTGCTGTGTATTTAAATATACATAACCAGGGGATTTAGAGTCTGCTCATTCTGGGGCACTGACTCTGTGCTGTGTATTTAAATATACATAACCAGGGGATTTGGAGCCTGCTCATTCTGGGGCACTGACTCTGTGCTGTGTATTTAAATATATATAACCAGGGGATTTAGAGTCTGCTCATTCTGGGGCACTGACTCTGTGCTGTGTATTTAAATATACATAACCAGGGGATGTAGAGTCTGCTCATTCTGGGGCACTGACTCTGTGCTGTGTATTTAAATATACATAACCAGGAGATTTAGAGTCTGCTCATTCTGGGGCACTGACTCTGTGCTGTGTATTTAAATATACATAACCAGGAGATTTAGAGTCTGCTCATTCTGGGGCACTGACTCTGTGCTGTGTATTTAAATATACATAACCAGGGGATTTAGAGTCTGCTCATTCTGGGGCACTGACCGTGTGCTGTGTATTTAAATATACATAACCAGTGGATTTAGTGTCTGCTCATTCTGGGGCACTGACTCTGTGCTGTGTATTTAAATATACATAACCAGGGGATTTAGAGTCTGCTCATTCTGGGGCACTGACTCTGTGCTGTGTATTTAAATATACATAACCAGGAGATTTAGAGTCTGCTCATTCTGGGGCACTGACTCTGTGCTGTGTATTTAAATATACATAACCAGGAGATTTAGAGTCTGCTCATTCTGGGGCACTGACTCTGTGCTGTGTATTTAAATATACATAACCAGGGGATTTAGAGTCTGCTCATTCTGGGGCACTGACTCTGTGCTGTGTATTTAAATATACATAACCAGGGGATTTGGAGCCTGCTCATTCTGGGGCACTGACTCTGTGCTGTGTATTTAAATATATATAACCAGGGGATTTAGAGTCTGCTCATTCTGGGGCACTGACTCTGTGCTGTGTATTTAAATATACATAACTAGGGGATTTAGAGTCTGCTCATTCTGAGGCACTGACTCTGTGCTGTGTATTTAAATATATATAACCAGGGGATTTAGAGTCTGCTCATTCTGGCGCACTGACTGTGTGCTGTGTATTTAAATATATATAACCAGGGGATTTAGAGTCTGCTCATTCTGGGGCACTGACTCTGTGCTGTGTATTTAAATATACATAACCAGGGGTTTAGAGTCTGCTCGTTCTGGGGCACTGACTCTGTGCTGTGTATTTAAATATATATATAACCAGGGGATTTAGTGTCTGCTCATTCTGGGGCACTGACTCTGTGCTGTGTATTTAAATATACATAACCAGGAGATTTAGAGTCTGCTCATTCTGGGGCACTGACTCTATGCTGTGCATTTAAATATACATAACCAGGGGATTTAGAGCCTGCTCATTCTGGGGCACTGACTCTGTGCTGTGTATTTCACTATACATAACCAGGAGATATAGAGTCTGCTCATTCTGAGGCACTGACTCTGTGCTGTGTATTTAAATATATATAACCAGGGGATTTAGAGTCTGCTCATTCTGGGGCACTGACTCTATGCTGTGCATTTAAATATACATAACCAGGGGATTTAGAGCCTGCTCATTCTGGGGCACTGACTCTGTGCTGTGCATTTAAATATACGTAACCAGGAGATTTAGACTATACACCATTATGGGCATTGACTCTGTTCTGTCTGTTTAATATATATAACGAGCTGGTTAATTAAATATAACCAGGAGATTTATAGTCTCCTCATTTTCAGGATCTGACTGTGGTGGCTGCTGTTTAAAACTACAATAACCAGAGTATTTAAAGTCTCTTCAGTTTGCGGCACTGACTCTGGGCTGGCTGGTTAAAAAAACAGATATAACTAGGAGATTTAGAGTCTCCTCAGTTAAGGGCACTGACTCTCTACTGGCGAGTTAAATAAATATGTCAAACCACGAGATTCAGATTCTCCTCAGTCTGGAGCACTGACTCTGTGCTGGATGGTTAAATAAACATGTACATCCAGGAGATTTAAATTCTCCACAATTTACGGCACTGACACTGTGCTGGCTGGTTAAATAAATATACATAACTAGGAGATTTAGAAAATTCTCAGTATAGGGCACTGATTGTATGGGGGCTGTTCAAATTTTATTTATAACGAGAATATTTAGAGTCTTCTCAGTTTGCTGGCTAGTTAAATAAATAGATACAACCAGGAAATTTAGAGTCTCTAGTTTAGGGCACTGATTTTCTGCTGGTGAGTTAAATAAATATATGTAGTCATGGCATTTAGAGTCTGCTCATTTCAGGGCACTGACTCTGTGCAGGCAGGTTATATGTAACCAGGAGATTTAGAGACTCCTCAGTTAAGGGCACTGATTCGGTGATGTCTGGTTAACTATGTATAACCCGAATATTTATAGACTACGCAGATTAGGCCACTGATTGTGGGCTGGCCGGTTAAATAAATTTATATAACTAGGAGATTTACAGTTTCCTCAGTTTAGGGCTATGTGCTGTTGTTTAAATATATACAACCAGGAGATTTAGTGTCTCCTCAGGTTAGGGCACTGACGGTGTTGGCTGGTTAAATATATACAATCAGGAGATTGGCTCTCCTCATTTTGGGGCACTGACTCTGTGCTGGCTGACTAAATAAATATACATCACCAGGAGATTTAGAGGCTGCTTTTGTAGGGCACTGACTCTGGGCTGGCTGGTTCAGTAAATATATATAACCAGGATATTTAGAGTCTCCTTAGTTTCGGGCACTGACTGAGGCTGGCGGGTTAAATAAATATATAACCAGGAGATTTAGAGTCACCTCAGTTTAGGTCTCAGACTATGTGATGGATGAATAAATATATATATATATATATATATATAACAAGGAGAAAGTCAGTGCCCGAAACTGAGGAGACTGTAAATCTCCTGTTTATATATAATTAACCAGACAGCACAGAGTCAGTGCCTTAACTGAGGAGACTCTAAATCGCCTGGTTATATATATTTAAACAGACAGCACTCAGTCAGTTCCTTGAAATGAGGAGACTCTAAATCTCCTGTTAATCAACCAGCCAGCACAGAGTCAGTGCCTTAAAATGAGGAGACTCTAAAACTCCAGGTAATTTATGTGTATTTATCCATCCAGCACATAGTCTGAGCTCTAAACTGAGGAGATTCTAAATCTCTTAGTAATATATATATTTAATTAACCCACCAGCACAAAGACAGTACCCTAAACTGAGGAGACTCGAAATTTCTGGTCTTATATATACATATTTAAACAGACAGCACAGAGACAGTGCCCTTTACTGAGGAGAATCTAAATCTCCTGTTGTTTTGAAATTAGTCAGCCAACATAAAGTCAGTGCTGACTCTGTATTGGCTGGTTAAATAAATATATGTAACCAGGACATTTAGGGTCTCCTCAGTTTGGGGCACTGACTCTGGACTGCTGAGTAAATCGATATATAACCAGGAGATATGGAGTCTGCTCATTTTAGGGTTCAGACAATGTGCTGGCTGTGCCCATAACTGACATAAGTAACTCTAAATCTCCCAGTTATGTATATTTAAATAAACAGCACAGAGTCAGTGCCCCAGAACGAGCAGACTCTAAATCCCCTGGTTATATGTATTAAACAAGCCAGCACAGAGTCAGTGCCCGAAAATGAGCAGACACTAAATCCCCAGCTTATATATATATTAAACCAGCTAACACAGAGTCAGTGCCCTAAACTGAGGACATTCTAAATCTCCTGATTATATATATTTATGTAACCAGGCAGCACAATGTCAGTGCCCTAACGCGTGGAGAATTTAAATCTCCTGGATATGCATGTTTATTTAACCATCCTGCACAGAGTCTCTGCCTTGACTGAGGAGAATCTGAATCTCGTGGTTATGTGTATTTAAACAGACAGCACAGAGTCAGTGCCCTCACCAGAGGAGACTCTAAATCTCCAGGTTATATATATTTGTTCAACCAGCTAACACAGAGTCAGTGCTCTAAACTGAGGAGACACTAAATCCCATGGTTATATATATTTATATAACCAGCCAGCCCAGAGTCAGTATCCCAAACTGAGGAGACTCTAACCCTCCTGGCTATATACATTTAACCAGCCAGCACAGAAGAGACGCTAAATATCCTGGTTATATATATTTATTTAACCAGCCAGCAGCAAGTCAGTGACCTAAACTGAGGAGACTGTAATTATCCTGTTTATATATATTTAACCAGCCAACACCGAGTCAGGCCCCCAAAGTGAGAAGATTCGATATCTTCTGGTTATATCTATTTATTTAACCAGCCAACCCAGAGTCAGTGCCCCAAACTGTGGAGACTCTAAATATGCTATTTATAAAAAATTTAACCAGCCACCACACAGTCAGTGCCCTAAAAATGAGGAGACTGTAAATCTCCTGGTTATGTATTTATTTAATCAGCTAGCATAGAAACAGTGCCCCAAAATGAGCAGACTCTAAATGTCCTGGTTACATCTGTTAACTTAAACAGCCAGCCCACAAGCAGTGCCCTAAACTGTGGAGATTTTAAATTTCCTGGTTATATATATTTAAACAGACAGCACAGACTCAGTGCGTTAAACTGGGTAGACTCTATATCTCCTGGTAGTATATATTTGTTTACCCAGCCAGCCCAGAGTCAGTATCCCAAACTGAGGAGACTATAACCCTCCTGGCTATATATATTTAATCAGCCAGCACAGAGTCAGTGCCCTTATCTGAGGAGACACTAAATCTCCTGGTTATACATGTTTATGTAAGCAGCCAGCACAGAGTCAGTGCACTAAATTGAACAGAATTTAAATCTCCTGGTGACATGCATATATTTAACCAGCCAGCACAGAGTCAGTGACCTAAAGTGAGGATTCTCTACATCTCCTGGTTATGTATATTGACCCAGCCAGCCCAGAGTCAGTGCTCCAAACTGAGGAGACTCTAAATCACCTGGATATATATATTGAAACAGACAGCAAAGAGGCAGTGCCCTGAACTGAAGAGACTCGAAATCTCCTGGCTATATATATATGTATTAATCCATCCAGCACATAGTCTGAACCCTAAACTAGGGAGACTGTAAATCTCCTAGTTATATATATTTATTTAAGCCGCCAGCCAACAGTCATGTGCCATAAACTGAGGAGACTCTAAATCTCCTGGTTATATATAATTAACCTGCGATCACAGAATCAGTGCCCCAAACTGAGTAGACTCTAAATCACCTGGTTATATTTCTGTATTTAAGCAGCCAGCACAGGGTCAATGCCCTATAATGAGCAGAGTTTAAATGTGCCGCTTATATTTATTTATTTATTCAGTCAGCACAGAGTCAGTGCCCGAAACTGAGGAGACTCTAAATATCCTGGTTATATATATTTAAATGGACAGCATTGAGCCAGTGCCTTAAACTGAGGAGACACTAAATTTCTGGGTTATATATATTTATTTACCCAGCCAGCCCAGAGTCAGTCCCCTTAACTGACGAGACTCAAAATCTCCAGGTAATATATATTTAACCAGCCAGCCCAGACTCAGTGCCCTAAACTGAGGAGACTCTAAATCTCCTCCTTATATATATTTAAACAAACAGCACAGAGTTAATGCCCTTAACAGAGGAGATACTAAATCTCCCAGTTACATTTCTGTATGTAGCCAGCAGAAAGTCAGTGCCCTAAACTGAGGTGACTGTAATTCTCCTGCTTCTATATATTTAACCAGCCAACAACGAGTCAGTGCCCTAAATCGAGGAGAATCTTAATCTAATGGTTATATATATTTATTTAACAAGCCAGCAGAATGTCAATGCCCTAACCTGAGGAGACGCTAAATCTCCTGTTTTTTAGTATTTATTTAACCAGCCAGCACAGTCTCAGTGTCCCATAATGAGCAGACTCTAAATCTTTGGTGATATATATATATATAAAACCAGCCAGCACAGAGTCAGTGCTCGAAACAGAACAGACTCTAAATCCCCTGGTTTTATATATATTTATTAAACTGGCCAGCACAGAGTCAGTGCCCTACACTGAGGAGATTCTGAATCTCCTGGTTATATATATTTATTTAACGAGCTAGCAAAAAGTCAGTGCCCCAAACAGAGGAGACTCTCAAACTCCTGGATATATATATTTATTTTACCAGCCAGCAGAGAGTCAGTGCCCAAGAATGAGCCGGCTTTAAATCTCCTTGTTATGTATATTTATTTAATCAGCCAGCATAGAATCAGTGCCCTACATGGGCAGACTCCAAATCCCCTGGTTATGTATCTTTAACCAGCCAGCACAGAGTCAATGCCCTAAGCTGAAGAGACCCTAAATCTCCTGGATGTATCCATTTATTCAACCAGCCACCACACAGTCAGTGCCCTAAACTGAGGAGACTTTTCTTTAGACTGTGACGTCCAGGAATGGACAACGGAGAACTACAAACCTGTGTATACAGAAAACCGACAACCACTGACCAAATACTTAACTACACCAGCAACCATCCCAACACACACAAACAGAGCTGTATCAGAGCACTATTCCAACGAGCCACCACACACTGCAGCACAGACGGACTTCGGAAAACAGAGGAGAGCCACCTATATAACGTATTCAAGAAGCACGGATACTCAAAAAATACAGTGCGCAGATTCCTCAAGAACAAACCACGACAAGCAGACCAAACACAGCCAGAAACCCTAACCACCTTACCATACATCAAAGAAGTTCCAGAAATGACAGCCAGACTACTAAGACCCCTCGGAATCCTAGTAGCACACAAACCCACCAACACTCTCAAACACAAACTAACAAACTTAAAAGTACAACCCATTACAAAACCAACGTCATCTACAAAATTCCATACAAGGACTGCCACAAACACTATGTAGGACAAACAGGAAGAAAGTTAGCCACCAGGATACACGAACACCAGCTATCCACAAAAAGACATGACCATCTCTCGCTAGTAACCCTACACACGGATGAAAAAAAACACCATTTCGACTGGGACAACACATCTATCCTGGGACAGGCTAAGCAAAGACATGCCAGAGATTTCCTAGAGGCCTGCCACTCCAAACACAACGCCATAAACAAACAAATAGATCTAGATATCATCTAACAACCCATCTGAAAACAAACAGGAAATGACATTACCACAAACCCCAGGAACCCCATCCAGAAGAAAGATATCAATGGAAGGCAGGAGACAACAGCTTCGCTTCACTTGGAGGTCGCCACTGATGATGTTACCGAGCCAGGTAATGAAACGTCTGGATATCAAACCTACAGCTCAGTGAGCAAACCTACACCCTAAATCTGCCAGATGTTGCAGCGACAAGCAGGGGTGACATATGGAAGAGGTAATAGTTGTTTATGATCTGCAGGATGGCACAGAGACAAGCAGGAGTGAAATCTGGAAGAGGTAATAGTTGTTTATAATCAGAACGATGTTGCAGAGTCAAACAGGAGTGAAATAAGGAAGCGTGTAATAGTTGTTTCTGGTCTGCAGATTTTTACAGGGACAAGCAGGAATGGAATCTGGATGAGGTAATAGCTGTTTATAATCTGCCAGAAGTTACAGAAACAATTTGGAGTGAAATCTGTTCGAGATAATTGTTGTTTATGACCAGCATGATGTTACAGAACAAGCAGGAGTGAAATCTGGTCGAGGTAATATATTTTTATTGGCTGCAGGATTTTACTGAGACAATGAGGAGAGCGTAGATTCACGAGGTCAATTCCTGGAATGGCGGGACTATCTTATGTTGAAAGATTGGTGCGACTGGGCTTGTATACCCTTGAGTTTAGAAGACTGAGAGGGGATCTGATTGAGACATATAAGATTATTAAAGGATTGGACACTCTGGCGGCAGGAAACATATTCCCGCTGATGGGTGAGTGCCGAACCAGAGGACACAGCTTAAAAATAAGGGGTAGGCCATTTAGAACAGAGTTGAGGAGAAACTTCTAGAACCAGAGAGTGTTGGGAGTGTGTAATGCTCTGCCCCAGAAGGCAGTGGAGGCCCAGTCTCTGGATTCGTTTAAGAAAGAGTTGGATAGAGCTCTCAAGGATAGTGGAATCAAGGGTTATGGAGATAAGGCAGGAACAGGATATTGATTAGGAATGATCAGCCACGATCATAATGAATGGCGGTGCAGGCTCGAAGGGCAGAATGTCCTACTCCTGCACCTATTGTCTATTGTCTACATTCTCAGAGCTGGGGAAAGGAGTTTTAACGCTCTGGTGGACCATATCAATCATCATTTGAAGATGGATTGATTAACCACAGGCTAGTGAGCATGGATTTATTCAGGGAAAAACGTATATGATGATCTTGACAGATGCCCTTCAAAGGAAGGCAATGACCGATGGAAGGAGTCCTTGTGATGTAGATCAACTGGATTACAGGATTAGTGCTCATGTGCCTGACTGGGATAGTTCAGCTGAGACAAGATGCTCTGTAGAAATTCCTGAAGCTTCCTTCCAGAACAGCTTCCAGACCCACGGCACTATCATGTGGAATGCTGAGCACAGCAGATACACGGGAACACCACCAGTTGGCAATTCCATTTCAAGCCACTCCCCACCCTGGCTTGGAAAAACATCTCAGTCCCACAAGTGCCATTGGTTGGAAATCCTGGAGCTCCCTCCCTTACATCATTGTGGGTTTATCTGCCCCAAATAAATGGCAGCAGTTCAAGGCAATAACTCACCGTCACCTTCACCAGAGCAATTATATCTGAGCAACCCGTGGTGACCCAGCGGCAATGACCCAAACACATTAATGAATCACAAAATAAAGCTCAGTATTTGGGACCCGTGTGCTCCAGGGCTGAGCTTCTGGATAAACTGGGTCTATGTTCTAGAAAATTGAAAGGCGATTTCATTGGAATGTATCTGATTATGAAGATGCTTGAGAGATTAGATGCTGAGAAATTAATCCTGTGGGTCTGGGAATCTGAAACACAAGAATACAGTCTCTGGAGTTGCTGGAAAAGCTCAGCAGGTCAGACAGCATCTGTGCAGAGAAATCAGCGTTAATGTTACAGCATCCACAGTTCATTCGGGTTTGATTACCACCCTCTCAGGGTAAGGGGCAGGTTATTTGGGACTGAGATGAGGAGACAGCGCTTCACTCTAAGGCCTCTGAGTCTTTAATATTCTCTCTCCCTGAGGATTGTGGATGCTCCCTCCCTGATTTCTCAGCATGGCCTGTGTTTATTTCAGAGGGAATGACATCTCCCTGTTCCTGTTTCTGTGAGAGGATACATTCCCCAATCCGACTCCTTGATATTCTGTTTGTTCACAGAGAAAAGAGGGACACACTTTCCTCATTCCTGAAGAAGAGCTTATGCCCGAAACGTCGATTCTCCTGTTCCTTGGATGCTGCCTGACCTGCTGCGTTTTTCCAGCAACACATTTTCAGCTCTGATCTCCAGCATCTGCAGTCCTCACTTTCTCCCAGAATTGCACATTATGTACCAAAAGTGGCCGAAACATGACCTCCCAACTCCTTTACACAATTAACTGAGCAATAAAGACAAAAATGCCAAACGCCTTCTTCGCTATCCTATCGAAATGTTAGTCCACCTTCAACGATCTATGAAGCTGCACTCCAGGTCTATTTGTTTAGCTACACCCCAGTGTCTTGTGAATAAATCAGTGAATAAGTGAATAAGTCCTGCTCTCTTTTGCCTTTTCAAAGTGCAACACCTCACATTTATCCAAATTAATCTCCATCTGCCACTCCTCGGCCCATTGGCCCATCTGATCAAGATCCCGTTGTCCTCTGAGGTAACCATCTTCACTGTCCTTCACACCTCCAATTTTACTGCCATCTGCAAACTTACTAACCATTCATCCTATGGTCACATCCAAATCATTTATATAAATGACAAAACAACAGTGGACCCAGCACCGATCCTTGTGGCACACCGCTGGTCACAGGCCTCCAGTCTGAAAAGCAACCCTCCCCCACCACCCTCTGTCTTCTACCTTCGATCCAATTCTCTACCCAAAGGGTAATTCTACTGCCACAACATACAAATTTGAAATTATGACGCCAGTTTCAAAAGTCCAACAAGAACCTATTCCTGATTGGGGAATCGGGCCAGGGAATCAATAAAAAGAAATGTGCAAAGTTCGGTAAATTAGTGATTCAGTTCAGTGCATCACTAAATGAAAACAATTCAGCAGGGCACCCGTACGTGGACGAAGTGTTTCAGGGAACAATTAAATGGAAGGAACTGATGCAGGGCAACAATAATGGGAGAATTCATGCCGGGCCTTTAAATTGGGCAGGATAATACTCAATGGGAGAGTTGTGCAGTTTCAGGATTTGTGCAGGATTGGCAAATGGGAGAAATGGTGCAGAGCAGCGGAGCCATAAATAGAGTCATACAATCATAGAGATGTACAACATGGAAACAGACACCTCAGTCCAACTTTTCTATGACTCAATTTTAGGATTCTGGAGAATCATTCCCAAGAACTACGAAATGGAAGAATTGGGCAAGGGGTTACCGAAATCAGAGAATTTGGAATGGGACATCCGATAATGGCAAATTGGTGCAGTTAGCACTAAATGGGAAAATTTCAATTCAGCAATAAATGGGAGAATTGGGACAGGACAATACTTGATGTGGGAATGAGAGTCGGGCACCCCTAAATTGGGCGAGGGCATCAGTCAGTATGAGGATTGGTGTCAGGTAAAACTGAATGGAGAACTTCTTCCGGACGTCAGTAATTGGGGAAATGGTGCTCAGCAACACTGAATTGGAGAATTGGTGCAGGCCATCAGTAAATGAGAGACCTGGCGCACAGTGAAACTGAATTAGAGAATTGGTGTATGGCACCAGTAAATGGGAGAATTAGAGTAGCGCACCCCTAAATGGTAGAATCAGGCTCGGGCATCAGTAAGTGGAAGAATTAGTTCAGAGATATGAGTAAATGGGAGACTTGGTGGGAACAATAAATGGGAGATCTTGTGTACAATGCCGTTACAATAATTGGAGATTTCAGCCATAAACAGAGTCATACAATCATAGAGATGTACAACATGGAAACAGACCCTTCAGTCCAACTTGTCTATGGGTCAATTTTAGAATTCTGGCAGCACTCCACGAAATTGGAGTATCATTCCAAGGAACTACTAAATGGAAGGATTGGGCAAGGGCTAATAGAAATAAGAGAATTTGGAACGGGGCATCTGATATTGTCAAATTAGTGCAGTGACGCTGCTCCAACTCCTTTATTTTCTATAATACAGGAGGAAGCAGTGACGCTGCTCCAGCTCCTTTATTTTCTATAATACAGGGGGAAGCAGTGACGCTGCTCCAGCTCCTTTATTTTCTATAATACAGGAGGAAGCAGTGACGCTGCTCCAGCTCCTTTATTTTCTATAATACAGGAGGAAGCAGTGACGCTGCTCCAGCACCTTTATTTTCGATAATACAGGAGGAAGCAGTGACGCTGCTCCAGCACCTTTATTTTCGATAATACAGGAGGAAGCAGTGACGCTGCTCCCGCTCCTTTATTTTCTATAATACAGGAGGAAGCAGTGACGCTGCTCCAGCACCTTTATTTTCTATAATACAGGGGGAAGCAGAGACGCTGCTCCAGCACCTTTATTTTCTATAATACAGGGGGAAGCAGAGACGCTGCTCCAGCTCCTTTATTTTCTATAATACAGGAGGAAGCAGTGACGCTGCTCCAGCTCCTTTATTTTCTATAATACAGGAGGAAGCAGAGACGCTGCTCCAGCTCCTTTATTTTCTATAATACAGGAGGAAGCAGTGACGCTGCTCCAGCTCCTTTATTTTCTATAATACAGGAGGAAGCAGTGACACTGCTCCAGCTCCTTTATTTTCTATAATACAGGAGGAAGCAGTGACCCTGCTCCAGTTCCTTTATTTTCTATAATACAGGAGGAAGCAGTGACGCTGCTCCAACTCCTTTATTTCCTATAATACAGGAGGAAGCAGAGACACTGCTCCAGCTCCTTTATTTTCTATAATACAGGGGGAAGCAGTGACGCTGCTCCAGCTCCTGTATTTTCTATAATACAGGAGGAAGCAGTGACACTGCTCCAGCTCCTTTATTTTCTATAATACAGGAGGAAGCAGTGACGCTGCTCCAGCTCCTTTATTTTCTATAATACAGGAGGAAGCAGTGACGCTGCTCCAGCTCCTTTATTTTCTATAATACAGGAGGAAGCAGAGACGCTGCTCCAGCTCCTTTATTTTCTATAATACAGGAGGAAGCAGTGACGCTGCTCCAGCTCCTTTATTTTCTATAATACAGGAGGAAGCAGTGACGCTGCTCCAGCTCCTTTATTTTCTATAATACAGGAGGAAGCAGTGACCCTGCTCCAGCTCCTTTATTTTCTATAATACAGGAGGAAGCAGTGACGCTGCTCCAGCTCCTTTATTTTCTATAATACAGGAGGAAGCAGTGACGCTGCTCCAGCTCCTTTATTTTCTATAATACAGGAGGAAGCAGTGACCCTGCTCCAGCTCCTTTATTTTCTATAATACAGGAGGAAGCAGTGACGCTGCTCCAGCTCCTTTATTTTCTATAATACAGGAGGAAGCAGTGACGCTGCTCCAGCTCCTTTATTTTCTATAATACAGGAGGAAGCAGTGACGCTGCTCCAGCTCCTTTATTTTCTATAATACAGGAGGAAGCAGTGACGCTGCTCCAGCTCCTTTATTTTCTATAATACAGGAGGAAGCAGTGACGCTGCTCCAGCTCCTTTATTTTCTATAATACAGGAGGAAGCAGTGACGCTGCTCCAACTCCTTTATTTCCTATAATACAGGAGGAAGCAGAGACACTGCTCCAGCTCCTTTATTTTCTATAATACAGGAGGAAGCAGTGACGCTGCTCCAGCTCCTGTATTTTCTATAATACAGGAGGAAGCAGTGACGCTGCTCCAGCTCCTTTATTTTCTATAATACAGGAGGAAGCAGTGACGCTGCTCCAGCTCCTTTATTTTCTATAATACAGGAGGAAGCAGTGACGCTGCTCCAGCTCCTTTATTTTCTATAATACAGGAGGAAGCAGAGACGCTGCTCCAGCTCCTTTATTTTCTATAATACAGGAGGAAGCAGTGACGCTGCTCCAGCTCCTTTATTTTCTATAATACAGGAGGAAGCAGTGACACTGCTCCAGCTCCTTTATTTTCTATAATACAGGAGGAAGCAGTGACCCTGCTCCAGCTCCTTTATTTTCTATAATACAGGAGGAAGCAGTGACGCTGCTCCAGCACCTTTATTTTCTATAATACAGGAGGAAGCAGTGACGCTGCTCCAGCTCCTTTATTTTCTATAATACAGGAGGAAGCAGTGACGCTGCTCCAGCTCCTTTATTTTCTATAATACAGGAGGAAGCAGTGACGCTGCTCCAGCTCCTTTATTTTCTATAATACAGGAGGAAGCAGTGACACTGCTCCAGCTCCTTTATTTTCTATAATACAGGAGGAAGCAGTGACACTGCTCCAGCTCCTTTATTTTCTATAATACAGGAGGAAGCAGTGACCCTGCTCCAGCTCCTTTATTTTCTATAATACAGGAGGAAGCAGTGACGCTGCTCCAGCACCTTTATTTTCTATAATACAGGAGGAAGCAGTGACGCTGCTCCAGCTCCTTTATTTTCTATAATACAGGGGGAAGCAGTGACGCTGCTCCAGCTCCTTTATTTTCTATAATACAGGGGGAAACAGAGACGCTGCTCCAGCACCTTTATTTTCTATAATACAGGAGGAAACAGAGACGCTGCTCCAGCACCTTTATTTTCTATAATACAGGAGGAAGCAGTGACGCTGCTCCAGCTCCTTTATTTTCTATAATACAGGAGGAAGTAGTGATGCAGCTGTACATCTCTCAGGCTCATTTAGGGTCCACTTCCCTGCACCAATTCTCCCATTAACCAATGCCGCACAAGTCCAAGAACTGCACCAACTCTCCCATTGAGGTTATCCTGCCCCAGTCCTCCCACTTAGAATTTAATGGCACCTGCATGAATTCTCCAATTATTGTTGCCCTACATCAATTCCTTCTATTTAGTTGTTCCCTGACACATATCTTCAATGTGTGGATGTCCTGTAAATTTTTTTTCATTCAGTGATGCAGTGCACCGAATCTCCAATTTACCAATACTTGCAACATTTCTTCTTTCTATTGATTCCCTGGCCTCGATTCCCCAATTTAGACATGCCCTGCTCCAATTTTCCAATATAGTGGCACTCCCACCAATTTTCTAATATAACAGCACTGTGCAGCAGATCTCCCATTTATTGTTTCCAACAAATCTCCTATTTACTCATATCCCTGTACTAATTCTTCCATTTACTGATGCCTTAGCCCGATTCTACCATTTAAGGGTGCGCTACTCTAATGCTCCCATTTACTGTTGCCATGCACCAATTCTCTAATTTAGCTCCACTGTGCATCAGGTCTCTCATTTACTGATGGCCCGCATCAATTCTCCAATTCAGTGTTGCTGAGCACCATTTCTGCCAATTACTGACGTCCTGAACAAGTTATACACTCAGTGTTGCCTTACACCAATTCTCATACTGACTGATGCCCTCGCCCAAATTCCACCAAATCTCCCATTTACTCATATCCCTTTGCTAATTCTTCTATTTACTGATTCTACCACTTAAGGGTGCGCTACCCTAATTCTCCCATTCACTGTTGTCATGCACCAATTCTCTGTTGTCATGCACCAATTTAGCTCCACTGTGCACCAGGTCTTTCATTTACTGATACCCCACACCAATTCTCCAACTCAGTGTTCCTGAGCACCATTCCCCCCAATTACTGATGTCCTGAACAAGTTCTCCACTCAGTGTTGCCTTACACCAATCCTCATACTGACTGATGCCCTCGCCCAAATTAATGATGGCCTACTCTATATCTCCAAAAAGGTAATGTCCTGCCCTAATTCTCTCATTTAGTGCAACACAGCATAACGCACCCATTTAGTGCTGAACTGCAATAATTTGCCCATTATCTGATGCCCTGCTGCCCTAAAATTCTCACATTTCGATAAGCCCTTTCCCAAATTTTCCATGTAGTAGTTCCTTGCAGTGAGTCTCCAGTTTAGTGGAGAACTGCCAGAATTCTTAAATTTAGGCG